>NC_138188.1:161716567-162029761 GCF_964194105.1 Spermophilus citellus
TTTGTCGTCTATCAATTCAACAATCGGCAGCATCCGTAGAAATTGGGTAAGAGACGTTTATGAACCAGGAGCTGTAGCTTGTGTGGCAAAGCTGGGGCTTCCCTCAGCTCAGCCAGTGCTTGCCTTGGCTCAGTGTGCAGCGTGGATTTGCCTTCCAAGGGGCTGCGGGAAACTGGGTCTCTTGCAATGTACAGACCCAGTGGGGTGTCCCTGAGTCTCTGAATATGTCCACCTTGGCCGCCCAGCTAGCCCTGTTTCCTAAGCCAGATCCTACTTCAAACACATGCCGGCTGCCTCCTGTGCCACCCCCAAGCTGCCTTTGCAGACTTCATGGCGGCAGAGCAAAGTGTAGCTGTAGCAATGGTAATCACGTGTACCAGGAACACCCCTCAAATTTAATTCAAGAAACCCATGTTTCTGGAAAGCATTGAAGAAGTGTATTTCTTATAGAGACGTCTTCATTCAGGAATTGTCCTTGAGAATATGCCAAGCGGGCACAGGGGATGGCCGCCTGTTCAAGGCTGCTGGCTCTGCCATGCAGGGCAATCCCAGGAAAGGAAGAGCCGCTTCAGTGCTCTGCGGCCACCCACCTGCTGCCTCTTCACTTGGGACTGTGGGGTGGCCGGTGCAGGCACTTCCTCAGGTGGCAGGAAAGCCTCGTCCAGGGAGCCCCCTCACCCTGTGTGACCAAACCTCACCAGCTAAAAGCCATTTGTAGAAAACGTAGGTAGCGTCCGTGTAAAGCTATTGTTACAGTCTGAGTTTCTAATTGTTTTCAAAAGTTTCTGTAATGTTTCTGTGCACAATTATTTATACATATTTATTTAAAACCATTAAAAGTCTCTATTGGCTCTTCAGGTATTTCAACGGTGGGTGCCAGTCTGTTGTGCATTCTCTCCCTGGGCAGTCCCCAGGGCTGTGGAGGAAATTGGGGGTGCTCCAGGTGAGGGGCCGGACAATTCCAGAAAGACATCCCTCCATGGTGACGTTTGTGCAAAGACCCCGTGGGGCCAGAGGCTGGGCCGCGAAGATGGCTGACCCCCGTCTTCCTGAACCCTCAAGTCCTTCAGAGACGCTCTGTCACATCTGCGTTTACGGATTTGTTGGCCAGGACTTCATTGAAGGCCACGGGGACACAGGAGCCAGGCACAGCCCTGCCCAGTGGGCTCACATGCCAAGGGCAGAGGACAGAGGACTGTGCGTGTAGGGCGGCCTGTGCATCATGGTGGGGGGGGGGGGCAGGGCACTAAGTGTGCAGTGGTATCAGCCCAGAACAGGGGCTCCAGACACAGGGACAGCACAGGGACAAAAACAGGCTGAATCCCCTGCCCTGCCCTCAGGGCGTACACTTTCCAGAACCAGAGCCCTCTCTACCCGGGTCTGCTCTCCCGTGTGCACACATCCTTACCCATCTGTGGCTTGTGTCCATGTCTATCACCCTGTCTAGCTGTGCCTATGTCCATCTTCATCCACCCTGATCCTTATCTATCTCTGGGGCCTCTATCTCCAGAGCTGGAACTGCCTACCTCTACCTGTATTTCTGTCTGTATTGTCTATCTCTGTGTCTCTACGCCTATCTGTATAGCTGTACTTTCCATATGTCTGTATCTATTCCTATCTGAATGTCTGTTTCTCTAAAGTCTGTATTCCACCTATCATCTATGTCTATATTTCATCTATCTATATGGACCTGTGTCTTCATCAAATCATGATCTATATGGTTATCTGCCAATATCTATGTCTCTACGCTAACTAGGATCTACTGATATTGATATCTGTCTACACATTTATAGCTGCATATATGTATCTCCATATGCATACCTCTATATTTTGTTCTATACATGTTTATACCTTTATGTCTATCTCTATCTGTATATCTCTCTCCATCTACTGCAACCACATTCTTCAAGGATTGTGATTATCAAGAGGAATAGAATCATATCTGTCGATACAAGCACATCTACAATTCAAAGTAGAATTACAGTCTCTCAAAAATCAAAGAAAAATGCCACAAGTGCCACAGGAAGGAGAGCAGATAGTGGATGAGGACCCCACGTGAAGACTTAATTAAACAGTCGATAGAAAAGGATCAGAGAACACAGGAAATGTGACACTGTGGGAAAAGTGAGAAGCCATGGTGCCCTCCAGCACAGGGGCCTGGAGCCAGATGCCAGAATGGAATGAGGACCTCTCTATCCACAGGTGGACAAGGCTGCAGCCCAGGGACCTCTTGACCCACACCAGGCCCAACACAGGACAGTAAAGACAGGTATGTACTGCAGACAATAACATGGCTGGGGTAGTCCTCAATCCTCATAGATTTTTGCTTAATTTTCTGAGTGATGAATCAGAAATTGAGAATCCTCAAAAAGATTAAATTTTCCGCAGATATAATGGGAGAAAACTTCCAAAGAACACCTAATCACACAAAACCCCATCCCTTCTTACAAAAGCCCCAGAAGGTTTCATGCATCTCCACCAGATTTTAGCAGAGTGGGCCTGCAAGACTGTTTGTTGTAAGTGCGATGATCCAATTAGAAATGTTATAACAATCTTCCAGACAAGTGTAACGAGGCTGAGAAATTTTGAAGAAAGCAGAAAAATTTAGAAACCATCTGGAAATCTTAAATAGACGGCAGTAATTATTCAGCTGTTTAGAAACAAGTCCTAAACAAGAAAACGGGAAGCTACTCTCTCATTTTCTGCTAAAATAATTGCTTGTTTCCAAAGCTTACAGTGTGGGGTTTTGCAATATCACTACCCACCCACATCCCCTCTCTGCAGACAGATTCCCTGTCTGAAGTCGTAGGGTCCACACTTGGAGAACCTGGGCCCCTCGGCCAAACAGGCAAGTGTCCAAACAACTGCTTCCATTGCGCTCTGAACCAACCAGTCTCTGGGTCTGTCCCTCAGCCTCCCGCCGCCAGAGGCTCCAGTTCTTTCCTCCCTGCAGGCTGTCCACTGTGTCCACTGTGGGCAGGGTGAAGATGCCTAGGCCTGTGGTAATGACACTGGGGCACAAGCCCATCGCTGGCACTTTCCCCAGGGTTTGACTCCACACAAGCCCTGCTGATGCCACCTACTGAGCCTGAGAAAGCAAGCAGATGTCCCACTAGGCTCTGCTGTCCCACTGAGCCTAGTGGCCCCAGAATTAGCATTCAGCCACTGCAGAGGTCTCTGAAGTCAACCAACCAGGGCTCCTGCTCTGAACAGTTCCCAGCCACCTCAAACTCTCCTTGAGGAAACACCTCTCACTGAACCTCCCCAAGCCACAGTACCCCCAAAGTCCTCTCCGTTCTATGATGTCATCTCGGCCTCAACTGCTCTGCCCAACCCCCTTCCCTCTGGGCCCTGAGTCCTACCATCCTGGCCCTGGCCTCCGTAGGACAACTCTTCTCATATACCTCCTTATCCAGGGAGGGTACATTCCGAGACCCTCAGTGGATGCCTGAAACCACGGATAGTGCAAAACCCCATATATACTATGCTTTTTTCCTCTCCGTATAATTTAGTTTATAAATGATACAGTTTAATTATAAATGATTCAGTAAGAGATCAACAATAATGAATAATGAAATAGATAGCATAACACTATAATGTATCCAGAGTTTGTCATGTTAAGTAAAATAGATGGACCTGAACACAAGCACCGTGACAGCAGATCTGATAAATGAGACAGTTACCAAGTGATTAACGGGCAGGTAACATATACTGCACGGATACTCTGGACAAAGTTACAAAGTTACATCCTGGGCAGGACAAAGAGGTATGGCATGAGATTTCAACACACACTCAGAAGACCGTATAGTTTAAAATTTATAAGTTGTTTACTTCTGAGATTTTCCAATTGATATTTTTTGGCCATAGGTAACTGGAGTCATAGAAAGCAAAACTGTGGGACCACTATACCATTCTAATCAGGTATCATGATCACAGTGTGACCGGAGTTTCCTCTTTCCTCAGAATTCTCTAGGGAGTCTCCACTGCACCTCTGGACAGTGCTACTGGCTGCTATTAGCTCCTGGACTCCACACGTTCCTCAGGCTCCCTCCCCCATCCTCTGCCCATGCTGACCTCTTTCTGGTCTTTATTTCCCACCAAGACACCAATAATCCATGGAAGGTCCCAATGAAGACAGAACCACGGGTGACAGAGGTATCTTCTTAAAGGCCTAACACACAAGTCCAACCCCGCAGTGGTCTACGAGGGAGGCCTGATGAAGCCCCACACCAGGCAGCTCAGACAGCAGCCCGTGGTACTGGAGGCCAAGGTCCAGTGTCTTGGCTCTCGTCCCTGTGAGGGCCTTTCTCCTGGGCTTGCAGGTGGCGTGTGCTCCCTGTCCTCCTCTGGTCACCCCCTTATGTGAGTATGTGCCCTGATTTCTTCCTTTCTTTAAAGGAAGAGTCAATTAGGTCACCCCGAGGACCTTATTTCCACTTAATCACCACTTTAAAGACTTCATCTAACAGATGTAGGCACATTCTGGGGCCTGGGGCTTAGGACTTCAACCTATGAAGTGGGGATCGGGGATGGAGGGGCAACTCAGCCTGTGACTATCCCCAGACAACAACAGTCACAGAGCCTTCTCTTCACAGGGCTCCACGAGCAATGGAATCAGGGTGCACAAACCACAGGTTAAATATGGTGCACCTCCTGGGGAGTCCATTTGACCCCGACTACATTACACCTACAAATATATATATATATATATATATATATATATATATATATATATATATGGAATAAAATTTACTGCAAAATGAAACCTATGCTGGCCTCAGACAGTCCTGAACCGGCTCGTAGACCTGGAAGGGTGTGAACTCTCCTTCTGTTGCAAAACTTCTTCAAACTCCTGTGGGAAGAGTCAAGTTCGTCCAGGACAGAGCTCATCCTGGCATCCCTCTCCCGTGCTTAATGAGTGCTATTTTGATAAGGAAAGCGAGGGTTCTGGGCCCCTGGTGTGTAAATGATGTCGAAGATTCACTGGGCTAGAAACAGGCTGAGTTTTGCACTCAGGCACAGTTTCTGTCTTAAATCACATCCCCAGGGGGCTGCTCATTTATTTTAAATGATTGGGGTTGTTTAAATTCGTTGAAGATCTCCATCTGAGCACAAAGCTGCTAATGGAAGCAGAGCACAACCTCCCTGGCCAAGGGACATGTCTCCAGATGTGGAGCAAGGTCCGACAGCAGGCTCTCGGAAGGGACACACACGCCAGTCCACCGCGTCACCACTGAAGGCTGTGCTGAAGAGAAACTGAAGTAGCCAAAGAATGGCTGCATGATTCCTTTATGAAAACTCTAAAATTATTACTAGATATTAACAGGGTAAATGGAGATTGATAGCATGTTCCTGGTATAAATGAGCAAAACAGTATACATAATAGCAGATATGCCAATTAACCAATCTAACATACTAGATAGGGCAATGATACCTAAATTAATCTCTATATTCGAGGCAATCTTAATTAACATTTCAGCTGGATTTTTAAAAATGAATTCGATATAACAATTCTAAAATTATATAGAAAGGAATAAAGATCTATAAATAGCTACATAGATTTGGAAATTAAAAGTGAGCATAAGGATCAGTGTAGACTTAACTTGAGATAACCATTGCCACAAAACCACAAGTTTCGGGCAAAATTTGGACAGACAGAAGAACAGGTCAACTGAGGGAGCTCAGAGCTGGGCCCCCACCAGCCTTGTATGTGATCAAGGAAACACTGAGAAGCAGTGCAGAAGGAAGAAGTGCTTAGTGGGTGATTTGCAAGAAATTGAATTACTGTTGAGAAAAATAGAGATTTACTCCCAGTTGATGTCATACAAAAACTTAAACTCCAGTTTAAAACTCAAAGTTGAAAGTAATCTCAAAAAATGTAGAAGATGTCTTCCTAACCCAAAATTAACACAGGAGTTTTTAAACAAGAACCAAAAATAACAAAACATGATATAATTTATTAATGGATCAACTTGAATACAGTGAAATGAAAGCTTTTAGAGACAAGCGTCACAAAGCTACTAGAGACATGAGAGACTAAGCTATTTGCCACATAAAAAATCAACAGCACAATGATACCTAGAATATATGCACACTCACACAAATCAACAAAAAAGAAAACCCTACAAAGTTGAAATTCTATAGAAAAAAAAACAGAAGAAATAGCAGAAAGATATGTACAAATGAGTACGAAAATCACTAGTGATCAGAGTAACACAAATAAAACCTTCAGTTCACTCCTGCAGTGACCTCAAAGTGACTGAGAATGATGATTCATAAAGAGCAGGAATTCATCTCTCACAGTTCTGGAGGCTGGAATTCCAAGACC
Source organism: Spermophilus citellus (assembly GCF_964194105.1). Lineage (NCBI taxonomy): Eukaryota > Metazoa > Chordata > Mammalia > Rodentia > Sciuridae > Spermophilus > Spermophilus citellus. The sequence goes on from NC_138188.1 coordinate 161,722,896, forward strand.
AAGTCCAGCAGTTTCCATCGCCTAGCAAGGCCCTGTCCCTCCTTCACATGGTGCCTGTTGCCGCTCCCTCTAGAGGGGATGAACTTCGTGCCCTCACGTGGCAGAACAGATGAAAAGCCCAAATTTCCCCCCTCAAGCCCTTTCATAAGGCACCAGTCTCACCCCTAAGTGACCTAATCGCCTCCTAAGGACCCCACCTGCTAAGACTGTTGTTTTGAGGACTGAATTCCAACATGAACTTTGGAGGTGCACAAGCATTCAAACCCAGCATGACCATGAGTCAGAGCACCCTGTGGACATGGTGGGTCACACCAGGAGTTGGGGATCATGTGGAGAGATGGAAGCCGTGTGCGCTGCCCCTTCTTCATGGTGCATGAATATTCAAGAACATGAAATAAACACATTGTGGGGGGTGGCTATGCTGGGGGGAGGAGCGTGTGGGAGAGGGGGAGCCAAACAGAGGTGGGAGAGTAAATGAAGAAGAGCCTCCCAAGTGCCGATGACCACAAGGCGCCACGGTCTTAGGCGTATGAGGACCCAATTCCACCCTAGGACCCAAAGAACAATTTTAAAAACCATGTTTACTGCAGGAATCGTACATGATTGTAGCTATCAAGGCATAAGGGCTTCCTGAACTGTGAGTGTCAGACTAGCTAAATGTACAGGTGCTTCCTGGGCACACAGGAAACCTGCATTTGCCCACACCCCTGAAGTCCACCTGGTTGAGACCACCTGGTGGGCACTGGCCAGTGAATGCCCTGAAATGTCACTTTGGCCTGGACCCAAGGCCTCTCCTGTGCTCTGTTTTGCTCTCTCTCTCTCTCTCTCTCTTCCCACTATGATGCTGAACATGAAGGACTCAGGATAAGGAAGACACCTGAGGAAGACAGCCCGAGGTCTTCATCAGCACGTGGAAGAGAGACAAGAAAGCCACCTACCCCCTTAGATCCAGGTCCGTGTGGAGCCACTGGGATTTGGTGGCTGTTCCTTAGCCAGAATGGAATATTATTCCAACCTTGGGTCTCCCTTGAAAATAAGTGAACAAGGGTATGTGCTCAGGTAGCACCAGGCCAGTTTGAATCCTGAGAGACTTAGGTTTAGAGGTGATGAAGTGGAAGAGAAATTGGCACCTTGCTGGTGCAGTTCCACGATGGAGAAGTGCTGGTCACACTGTGCTCTGGCTCCAGCAGGGGGGTCCTCACTCAGAGCATGTATCTCTGAGGCAGAGTCTGAGCTGGCCTTCTTCAAGAACTCCTCTCAAACCCCAAAACATTTTCCAGAGAAGGACTCCCAGGGAAATATCAGAAGAGGGAGACACTTGGGATTTTCTTCTTCAAGCTAAAACCACATTCCCTTAACAGACTATGCATCCATTTGTGAAATGAAATGCACAAAGGATAAAGATGGAAATATTTCTTAACTACTTGAGAGTACCAGGAGGTTGAGGTTTGGGACTGGTGAATCTTAATCCCACTTCTTCTTATTCTTCTTCTTCTTTGGGTTTCTACAAATAATGGACTTGCAATAAATTTTAAAGATCAGTGCAGAATTTTCAGGGGGTTTTCCGAAGGAGACTGCGTGAGCCTTTGTATTGTAAGCCTACAGTGAACTCTTGGACCACCTCCATCTTTTCTCCTGGATATCTCACCAACCCAGGGTTCTCTTCCATTGTTCCCATACATAGCACCCAGGAGACCTCTGCACCCTCCTCCTCAAACATGGCAGATCCAGTGACTTACATCAATCCTGGGTGACAGAGGAATCCAGAAACTAAAGTTTCGGCTTCTAACCTGAGCCTTATACCTAAACATTCACCAACAAAAGCATCTCGGAAGTAATCAATTGATCTTATTATTACTGCACATGTGTTTTAAAATGTTAATAAATGTGTAATTTCTCTTTAGAGGTAAAAATTCATTTAAGAAAATTCCTCTTACACATCCATTAGCTTTTTAGGGGTCTTCCCTGAGTGTCGGAGTCACATAAATGATCCTATCTTTCTTTATCCTCTTAGTGTGCTTGGACTTTATAACAAAATATCACTGACTGGGTAATTTACAAACCATGGGAATTTATTTCTCACAGCTCTGGGGGCTGGGAGATGCAAGGTAGAGGCAACAGCAGAATCAGTGTCTGGTGAGGGCTGCTCTCTGCTTCCAAGATGGCGCCCAATTTCCGTGTCCTCACGTGGCAGAAGACAGAAGGCAAAAGAAACAAACAACTCCCTCACACTTGTTTTTCCCCACTTAATTTCACATTTTCTTCTCATTAACTGGGTGGGAAAGGAAGGAAATCACCAGTTACAGACTTGTACTATTCTGTTGTGAGGAGGAGGGGGCTTCTGGGGAAATGGCAGGAGCACGTACAGGATTGTCCAGGGAGGTTTCTGTTCCAGGACTCCCATCCAGGGACCTGAGGATCCTCCGTGAATATCACAGGTGGAGGGATCCACAGCAGTGCCTCAGAGGAAATGGAGACTCCACAGTCTTGGGGCTGGTACTCAGGAGGTGGGAGGCCAACAGCATCTTTACAGAGAGGTCCCTTGAGGTCACTGTCCTTCTGTCTATCTCCCAGGATCCTGTGTAGGACCTTTCTATAAAGATAAGGCAGTGGTTCACTCCTTGGCCTCTTGTTGGCCCTACAGAGAGTCCAGTACAGAGCCTGCAAACTTATCAGCGTATTTCCCACTTTTTTCCAACCCTTCTTTATGCCCCTCTGGGCAATTGCTCTTGATACTATGGGATTGTTCTTCTTCACTCTGAAATACACTTCCCTTCAAAGGAAATTCCCATTCTTGTGGGAAACTCCAGATATCCTGGTTACTCCATGGTTTAATTAACTGGCCTGAGAGCTTTCCTGATTCCTGGTTTTCTTTTCCCTCCTTTAGTAGCTGGGTATTTCTGGAAATTTCATTCTGAAGCACCATTTTCTCCATCTTATTCCTGAGTTCCCCCTGGGATTCCCTCACCACAGCTGTGGGGCCTCTTCAGTCTGCAGAAAAGGAGCACGTGTTCTGCCCTGATGGAAACGGGCGAGTCAGGAGGGGCTTGAGTGTAGAAATGTTTGCTCCTCTCTGCTCTTTCTCACACTTTTATAAAATAAGGTCGTTAATTCCATTTATGTGGGCTCCATGATGCAATCACTTTCTAGGAACCAGAAATCTGGACTCAGTATCCCTGGGATGATTCAATCACCTCACAAGGGCCCCACTTCTTAATGCCACCATGTTGGTGTTTAAGTTTCAAGCTAGGAATTTTGGGGGACACATTCAGATTGTAGCACCATCCCAGTGGCTGGCACCTCCTCATAGCATGGCAGCCACGGATTTCTCACATGTGGGCCAGGCCTTTGCAGGGGCATGTCCAAGGGCCCTGGGGCTGCTGCTCAGCTTTAATTCTGCTGAGTCACATGTTTACCACATCTGAGGAGGAAATACAGACATCCCAACCCTTGCTATGAAGATCCTCAAGGTCACGTTAAGGAAGAACATTTATGGGAGAAATGTTTGTGGCCATTTTTGGAAAATAGTGTCATCGAACATGCTCAGAGGAAGGTGGGTGCATCATATCAGGCATCATGAAGCTGCCGCTTCACGGGTCAAAATGATTGAAAATAAGCAGTTTTGAAGATTTGACATATATCATTTATTTTGTGCATTTTTCTGCTTCTGCACCTCCCAGTCCAGACATTGTATGGTTGACTCTCAATGGATGTTCACAGAATGAGGAACTAGCACGATGTGTATCATAATAAAAGATGGAAGAAAGCCCTACTCCCAGGGCCTTTGGCTTCCTGCCAGTTGGTGCATTAGTTACCTATGGACGTGGAACAGATTCCTTCAAATTTGGTGCCTTATAACCCAGAGATTCATTTTCTTTGGTTCTGGAAACCAGACGTCTGGACTGGGTATCCCGGGTGTCAGTGGGCTGCGGACCTCTGCGGTTCCAGGGAAGAATCTGCTTACCTCTGCCAGTTACCGGCAGCTGCTGGAGCTCCCTGGCTGGAGGCTGCCTCACCCAGGGCCTTTAGGCTGTGTGCAGACCCCTCTGCCTCTCTGGGATGAGACGATTATAATTGCACTCAGATAACCCAGGATGATCTCCCATCTCAAGACCCCAACTTTAACCACGATCTTTGCCTTACAAGGTGACTGCATCACAAGTTCCAAAGATTAGGGGAGACATCTTGAGAGACTGTCATCCAGCCTAGCAGGGTCTGAAATAGAACGTTCAATGCACACTCTGGGAGCGCTTTTTCCAGAATAGTTTTGGGAGTGTTGGCAGGACCTGAGAGGCTGGAGAGGAAGTTGTGCCCGGGGCTGGGGTGGGGGTGGGGGGGGGAAGCCGCCTCGGATGATTTTGGATTTTGGAGTCCCAGGTCCAGGGATGGGGAGAAAATGTGAGATGACAGAAGTTTGAGTTTTGCTTTATCAACTAACATTTCAGAATACTTTTGTTTTCTTTTTTATCATTAGTATTTTAAATCAACAAATAAAAACAGTGTATATTTATGAGGAAGAGGGGGATGTTTTGATCTGTGTATACACTGTAAAAACATTTACTCAGTCAATTAACATATCTATCTTTTCAATCAGCGGCTGACACTGTGGCCACTGCATTTCTTCTACATCTAGAGGAGCTGCCAGGGTTAAGCACCCACCATGTGCCAGGATGGCTACCGAAAGGTGGCATGGAGATGCTGCTCTGGTCTGCATGTTTGTGTCCCCCCAGAATCCATATGTTGAAATCCCAACCCCCAAGGTGGAGGGTTAGGAGTGGAGGCCTGAGGGATGAATAAGCTGGGAACCAGGAAGGGGCCCTCACCAGACGGGAACCTACTCACTCATTGACCCCGGACTTCTGGACACCAGACATCGAGGGATAGATTTATGTTGCTTACCAGCCACTGCCGCAGTCTGGCTGGGCACAATTCAGGAGCCACTTGTCAAAAGAAACTAACTTTATTTTTAGAACCACACACGCCAAACAAAACAGCTCCTCAGGAAAAAACCCTCAGAGCCCAACTGCCACCACCGGCTTCCCACAAGCCTCTCACCCCCACACAACCCTCACCACCTCCCACAATCCTCCTGTTCTTGAGGCCGATTGGCTGGGTCGTGTGGGCGGAGCCAAAGAAGTCTCCCAATGAGCAGCTCCGTGGAGGAGCCAATCAGCTAGATGTTGCTGGGGCCTCTGTGAGCCAATCATCAGCTGGCAGTCTGAAAGGGCGTGGAAACAGCCCAATGAACATCACCGCAGAGGAGCCAATCAGCTAGATGTTGCTGGGGCTGCTGTGAGCCAATCATCAGCTGGCAGTCTGAAGGGCGGGGAAACAGCCCAATGAACATCACTGCAGAGGAGCCAATCAGCTAGATGTTGCTGGGGCTGCTGTGAGCCAATCATCAGCTGGCAGTCTGAAGGGCGGGGAAACAGCCCAATGAACATCACTGCAGAGGAGCCAATCAGCTAGATGTTGCTGGGGCCACTGTGAACCAATCATCAGCCGGCAGCTGGAAGTTTGCTGGCAGCTGGAAGTTTGCTGGGGCCTCTTTGGCTGTGGCTCTCAACAAGCCACCTGGCAACTCAAGCTCTTGAAGACACCTGTCAACTCCTGCCATGTCCCAGGGCACTCTGTGCCTAGCAGTTCATGTGCTCCACTGCAGTTTCCACCCCAGCAGGAGCATCCCGAGACCAGGTCCCTCCAACACACTCAGCCTAAGGAAATAGAGCTCACACCTAGCTCTGGAACCTTCCAACCCCCGTCAGCCCACTTACTGCCCATCAAGACTCCTGTGAAGGGCATGGGCCAGAGGTGGCTATGTGTGACGCAGCAGTCGCCATTATGAAGGGAAACCTGATATCTGCCCTAGGGATGCTTGACAGACCTTTAGCCTCCTCTCCTTCTGGGTCAGGATCATGCTGATTAGATTAACCAACTCGGGGGCACAAGGTTGGGAATGCTGGGGGGTTGGCAGGAGCCACTGGAACCCTGTGAGGCAACAGTCATCTCTTCCTAACTGAAGGTCACTAAAAGGCAGAAGGTAACTGTGGCCTGGCCAGGGAAGCCCAGCTGTGCTAGGAGGGAGCCGACCTCCAGGCAGGCCTCAGGAGCCATCCAGGTGCCTCCTGTATTCGTGGGTTTAGGGGAGAGAAGAGAAGCTAAATGCGAACATATGGCAGAAGATTAAACAGCATCCCCTCAATCCCCGATTGTATGGCTGTCCCCACTCTAATTACATGCCATCAGATTCGAAGGCCACCAGATGTTCAAGGCCTAAGCCAGGAATTACCCACTTGGCCACTATTTTTGTGAATGAGCCCTTCAATTGGAAGGGCAGCGCTGCATGGAAATTAAACAAGAGCACTCTGAGCTCTTGTTTAATTTAATCTCAGTAAGTGAGATAATGGGGGTTAGCCAGACATTAACCCTTTTCTTTCCAACAGGGCCAGAGCTTCTAGGCCGACGCGCATGACTAATTACAGCAAAGACATCTGTTGGAATATTTCCCCGGCAGGTGCTCCGGGTTCTTCTGAGCTCATCGAATTCCCCCTTCAGCTGCTATCTTGGGAGACAAAGTCTGTCTCATAGGCTGTTTTTCTTCTTGATGCTTCAGTAAAGAAGACTTCTTCCATTTAAAAAAAAAAAAAAAAAAAAAAAAAAAACCTAAAGCCACTTTTTCCTTCCTTGAACAAGAAGACCAGTGTGAGAGGCAGCCAGTGAGGAGCAGCTCTCTTGTTTGTGCCTCGTTGGTTTCATGGTTATTTCCAGGAGGTAAGTTAACCCTGATTCTGGGTCAAGGGGACACCTTGCAGAAACCAGGGGTGTCAGCTGAGGTGACCCCATCTGTGCTCCTCTTGATCATGAAGCTAAGTGGGACACACATTGTTAAAGGTCTGACTCCAGTTAATTTGGTGTGAAATCCCAGTATCTGACGGGCCTGTCCTGCTGGGACAGCCTCTGCCCTTGACATTGGTTGCTCTTGACTCAGGCTTTTCTCTGAAAGCGTGAGAGGGATGACTGGCCTGAGAAGTACTGAAACACACGATTGGAACTGTGCAGCAGGGCGTGCATTTGTTTCCTGGTGCATATTAGCTAATTAGCACAGACTTGGTGGCTTAGGATAGCATAATGTGACTCCCCATTGAAGTGCAGAATCAAGGTGTGACGGGGCCCTGCTCCCACTGCAGCCTATACGGGGAGTCCTCCTGCTCTTCCCAACTTTGGTGGTTGTGGCAATCCTGGCTGAAGACAGCAGCTCTCCTAGGTCCTCCCATCTCCATGTGGACTTTTTCCGATGCCTGTCTGTGTCTCCTTCTGTCTCTGTTAAAGACACCTGTCATTGAACATTGAAGCTTACAACTCACTCTGATTGAAATAATTTTATCTTTATATCCTTCTGATCTTTATATCCTTCTTTTATTTTATTTTTTCTGGTACCAGGGATTGAACTCAGGGGTGCTTAACTACTGAGCCACAGTCCCAGCCCTTCTTGTGTTTTATTTAGAGACAAAGTCTCCTGAGTCGCTTAGGGCCTTGCTAAGTTGCTGAGGCTGGCTTTGAACTCACTATCCTCCTGCCTCAGCCTCCCAATTTAGATCCTTTTTAACTGCACCTTCAAAGAACTTGGTTCCAAATAAGGTCATGTTCTGAGGTTCTAAGAGGGCAAAACTTTTGGGAGCCACTATTAAACCCACCACACTGGGAAAGAAAAGTACAAATGAAACAGAATAAAGAATCTATGAATAAAAACAATTTCCTATTGAAATTCAGTTCATAATTAAAGTGACATTTCAAACTCATGGGGAAGAGAGAAATTATTAATAAAGGCAAATGGAAAATCTGACTGTCTGGGAAAAATAACTGTGGGTTTGTATCTCATTCATTATCCCCAAACTAAATGGTAGCTGGCAAAAAGATTTAAACAGGGAAAAGTTAATCCTAAAAGTTCTAGAAGAAAGGATGGACAAATGAGTTGGTGATGTATGCAGAGTCCAAATTTCAGAAGTCATGAAGCAAACAAAAATGCAGAGTTTCACGTGGGAAAGTGTCAAAAAAAAAAAAAAACGATGAAAGGTACATGCTTTGAAAGCGGCTGGGCTTCCTTTATTTGCAGAGCTTCTACAAATGCGTAAGGAAAATCTAACAGTGCAATTTGAAAAATGATCAAATAATAGAGATGAGAATTTGCAAAGAAGATAGATACAAATGCCTTATGAACCCATAAAATAAGGAAATAAAACAATGAAACATCGTTATTCTTCCATAAGGTGGGAAAAACAGATGGCACTCAGTTCTGGCAAGAATTTGAGGAACTGGGTTTGTAACCTTCTATCAGTGAGACCAGAAACTGGAACAAATGTGACAGTAACTTGAAATTCTTAAAATGTGCAAACTTGGGATTCAAACCAGTGTCAAAACATATTGCTCAAACTCTTATTTGCAAGATTATTTATTGCACCATGGCTTATGATATCTAATGAAAATAAACACAATACACAAACAACATGTTCTGCAATGAGGGATCGACTGAATGAAGTCTTTTACCTCCAGGGAATGGAATATGCAATGATTAGACCAACTGTGTCCCCGAAGAGCTTGTGTCGGAAACCTAACCCCATGGAACCAAGGTGGGAGGGGAGCCTCATGGAGGCACCTGGGTCACAGGCTCTGCCCCACGAATGGCTGACGTCATTTTCTCCGGAGTAGGCCACTGTCACAGGAGTGAGTTTGCCGTACACAGTCCTGCCCCCTGACTCTTTTCTCGCCCCCTCCTGCCCTTTGCCCTCCACCACGTGAAGACCCAACAAGAAGTCCTGGGCCAGAAGTTGGTGCCACGCCTCAGACTTCCCGACCTCCAACACCAAAGAACTCTCTGTTCATTCTAAACCATCCCGCTGCGGGGTTCTGATTAGCCCACAAAATGGGACAAAACGGAACATAAAGAAGATATTTTAAAAGAATAAAGTAAAACTGTATTTGCTGCAATGGAAAATCTACAAAATATTTTACTAAGTGACAATTTAGGAACAAAATCCTGGCTCTGCACTCCAGGATCTCCTCCCTCCAGGCTCCCTTCAGGTCTGCTGGTCTCTGCAGCGCTCAGGAGACAACTGAACCTTCTCCCCGGCAGGAAGCTTGCTACCCCCATCCCAAGCCAACGTTTTTCTGCTCATCAACCAAAAGGAAGAGAAAGATTTCCAGCCTTCTCTACCCTCACACTGTAATCCAAAAAAAAAAAAAAAAAAAAAAACCCTCCATGAACGATTCCGGTGGTCTCGGCTTTACTAGAGCTCACGCTCAGCACACGTGCGGTGCTCGGGGAAGCAGCAGCAATGTGATGGGCTGGCCTTGGGTGACATGCTCTTTTGTGGCCAAAGGGCACAAACACCATGAGTGATGCTCCCCAGGTACGCCATGGTCTCATCTAACAGCTGGAGTAGCACGAGGGACAGCTGGCACACACAGGAGAGCCAGCAGGTGCTGTCCTGCATTGAGAGCGCACAGCTGCGTCAGCCTGCCCTTGAACCCCATCTCCCCACCCCCTGGCTCTGCACACCGTGCTGCCTTAGGTGGGACTTCCCACTCTAGTTTCAGGTGCCAGTCCAGTGCCGTGGGCCACACGACTCTCACAGGGGTAACAAGTATGGAGCTCACGCTGCCTTCTGGGAGGCCCCATTGAGGGGAGACAGACCTTCAGGTTGTTCAAAAATCCAGAGATGACTGACGTTCAGAGCCCAGACCCAGGGTTGGGTGTTCTCCCCTGGAAGGAGGGGAGCCATCATTTCCAGCCTATAGGGTCCCTTGGTGCTTTTGGCACACCTTCTGCCCCATGTTTGGAGAGTCCTTCTCATGACATGATGCATCACGAGTAGCCTGGACGTGTGCCCCACGCCATCCTTCCCCATAAGCACGCACCTGATGACCTCAGTGTGGAGTTCCTAGGACCCACCCTTCCATCCCCAGGATGGGCACAGCTCTCCACACTGCAATGTGAGGACAACAGAGAAGGAAACTTCTATTTCAGGGCTACTACCCACTCCGTACCAGGTGGGTTGGAGACAGACTCTATGCTTTCGATATTCAATATATTTCCCCAGACATATTTGGTCATGCTGAATTTAACCTTTGGGATCTGCCCTGCCATCAGCTGCCACACAGACCGTGATAGCTATGGCATCCACTTTCCAGGTCAGAGCAGACTTCATGTTACTCGAGGATCTCGAGGCTGTTCACTGACCCATCCATCTCTGAGATGGATGTGAATTTCCTTCCCTGGTGTTGGTGTGGGGGCTGAACGTGTGGAAATGCCCACAAAGTGCTCCACCACGGCTGGGCAGAGAAAGCCAAGCAGCGGAGAGCAGAAGCGCTGTGATAGGGACCAACGGAGAGACACCAGGGGATAGCGAGGGGACCTGACTCACACGAGCTCGAGAGGTGGCCCAGGTGACCAAGACATCTCCCAGAACTTCCATGTGAGCTGAAGTGTCCTGGGGGACGGTGCTCCTAGGAGGAGGAGCACAGTCTGCAGGGGACACAGGAACTTGGGTGCCCAGGTCTGAGGAACAGCAGCCGGGCCAGGCTCCTGGAGCACACCACACGTCCCTTCTCCCTGGAGGACCCCAGCCAGCCAGCAGGGCCTCCGCAGGCCAGTGAGCTCCAGGCAACGTGTCAGCAGAGAGGAAGATGTCTGTGAGGCCCGAGAGCCCTCAGCCATCATCTCAACCCTGGCCTCCTGCCACCAGCCTTGGCCCCAGAAGGAGGCTGACATTTCTGGTCCATCCTCCACGAAGCTCTGCAAGTGGAACTTGCCCAGCACCTGGGCCCGTGGACTGGCCCCCCGGTGCTTGAGGAGCCTATGGCTCTACGGATGGACGGATGGACGGATGGACGGAACTATGAACATCAGGCTGAAGGAAGTAAGCCAGACTCAAAAGTCAAGCGCCAAATGTCCTCTCTCATATGTGGAAGCCGGTGCAAAATTAAAAAGGGGGTCCCATGGGAAATGAAGGAGACCGTGGAGTAGAGAAGGAGGAAGTAGAAGCAGAAAACAGGAAGGATGGATGAAATTGACCAAATGACACTCTGTACGTCTATGAATATAAGAGTGAATTTCACCTTTATGTGTATCTATAAAGCACTAAAGTTAAATAAATAAATAGAAGGGAGATCGACCGAGTAGAGGAAGGGCACCTGGAGGGCGGAGGAAAGGGGAAGGGGAAGCTCTGGGGACTGGAGTGGAGCAAACCGTATTCCATGCGTGTGCGCTCGGGCCGAGATGCACCCACCATCACCTGTGAGTGTAATGCACTCAGAAAACCATGGCGCTTCTAAAAACTCCAATGCCTGCTCTTCCCTAGAGTGGGCTGTCTGCCATCAGCCAGACCTGTCATAGACACTGGCTAACTTGGTGTGACCTCTGAGCCCCCGAGCTCCCCTGGCAACACCAGCGAGTGGCCTCAATAGGCCATGTTTTGCTACAAGCTATGAAACAACACCTACCACAAACAGAAAATCTAATCTTGTGATTTGAAAAATAAATAATCCAGGTGGAAGCCAGGGTGGTCATTTACCAACAGGCCTAGCTGATGCCAGAGAACCCAACACCGGAGGACCTGGTCCGTGTGTTTGGCTTTTCTGCTGCACACAGGGAAGAACCAGAAGCCAGCCTTGGTTGGTGTCTGTTCCCGGGGATGTCCTGAGGCCACACAGTCCTGCATATCTCTCTGAGTCCTTTTGCTTGGAAGCCACACCAGGGGGAAGGGCAGGGACTGGTCGTGGAAGTGCCTAAAGAGTTGAGGGAAGCTACTCGCAGACGTGAGGGTGCCCCTCCGCACAGGGACTGGTGGCACTGCCAGCATCCAAGTCCCTGGTCCTGCCAGCCTGCAGGGAGCAGTGCATGTGAGTCAAACCTGCAGGGAGGCAGACATGGTTTCTGACCAGGAGGAAACAGTGGCTTTGAATGTTCATTGTGGCCACGACACGGTTGCTGCAAACTGACCTTGACTTACAGGGTGGGACTCTGTGTGTCCTGTAAACACTGTGCTCACAGTCAGGCCCCTCGGTGCAGGTTCGGGACACTGGGGAGGCCTCAGCTCTGTGCACAAGCAGGAGTGAGCACAGCATGCAGCAGGAACACCGTCCCTGCTACGGATGCAGCGACAGCCCCCGAGACTCCCCGGCTTCTTGGGTCACACTGCAGTGTGCGGCACACTGCCGACCTTCCTGACAGGGAAGTCTGTAAGCAGGGAGCAGGCACAGCCCTGGAGTCACGGGCTTCGTAAGAGCTGGGGAAATGCAAACTCAAAATTCTGAGACCAACATAAAAGACGGTAGTTTTCAGGAAATCAGTGAAGATAGGGTGATTGGACACGTCTCTTCTTTGCCCTACAAAAGGAATTTTTTAAATAAAATGTTTTTTTCCCACAAGCATTGAAAGAGTTATTTGTTGTCTATCAACTCAGGCTTGGTGGCTAGAATAGTGGATACATTGTTACTAAAGTCCTCTGAATAAAGTCATCCCAGCAGATTTTGACAATGAGCCTCAGTTAAGGAAGGGAAGGGAAACGGTCCATTCCTCAACTCAGCCACTGATCCTTTCATAATAATACACAAGGTACTGTTCCCTTCACATGAGAAAATACGATCACTGTGTTAAAAATACCTATTAAAGGAAAGCAGCTTGATATACCCTGTCATGTCTTCAGTAGAACTAAGTTCCACACATAAGTCACTATGATTAAGGGTCAGAGTGGCCAATCTTACAAGACAATGGCTGAAAAACCTTCACCTAGGAATCTGAGAAAGGAAACTGAAGACCAGTTTGGGGCACTGATTCTCAGCTGTGGAGAGAAACCCCACTGTGGCCGAGAAGGGCTAAAGGATTCCCCAAACCACGTGCCTGTGCTTCTGAATGTGTCGGTAGCCTCCGCTCCCAACGTTGGCAGGAGGAGGAGGTGTTCCACGTGGCCAGGCAACAGGGGTGGGGTGTCTGGAGAATCAGAGTCGGGCACCAGGAGAACCTCGTGGGGATAGCTGCATCCAGGCTGAGTTCCACAGAACTGGTAGAATTTAGATATAGAAAAGCAGGAATCAGGAACTAAACAGAGGAACCTCATGGTTAAAAGAGATTAACAGCATTAACTAATAATAAAATAGGAGAACTACCACAAGATACTGTAATAAAAGTTATGTGAATGGGGCCTCTCTCTGATAATCAAGATGGCTACTAACCTTAGCAGAGGAACCTCATGGTTAAAGTCACAGAGGTAAAGGGGGGTGGGCGTGAATAGCCCCCTTTGATTGACACATTGGTTCTCAAATTTTATTGCTGTGGAACACTGCAGATGTCTAGATAGCCCTTTACCTGATTTTTAAAAATAAATAACTAAAACCTACGTAGTGTGTTGGCTTTCAACCACTGGCAAAGCACCTGAGAAAACCAGCTCAGGGGAGGAAAGGTCTGTTTTGGCCCACAGTGTCAGAGGTTTCAGTCACACTCTCCGTGTGTACAAATCAGCTCTTCTGACTCCCTTTTTCTGGCACGATGACCAGGCAGAACATCATGGCAGAAGTGTGTGACAGAGAAATGCCACTCACCTTGTGGCATCTAGAAAGCAGAGGTGCCAGGCATCAGGGACAAGATACCCTTCCAAGATAGGCACCAGTGACCTGCTCTCCCAGCATCCTACAGGTCCACCACCCAATCATGCCACCATCTGGGGACCAAGCCTTCAACCCGTGAACCTGGGGGATATTCCAGGTCTAAACTACAGCAACTAGTAAAGGATTTCCAAAGACTTTTTCCCATATTTTTTCTTTCATGCCTTCTTCTGTGTATCAATGTTTAGCAGACGCTTGCTTTGTGCTGGGCTCCACAGCTCCCGCGTGATGCATGCTGACGTATTCTTGCCCTTGAGGGGCACAAAGTCTGATGGAGACGGCAGAAGGAGTCATCAGGGGCCTCTCCTTGACACATAGACGGCATCTTCACAGGTCTTTGTTGTGTGCAGATGTTGAGAGCCACAACCAAGTCAAGATGGCACCTGGCATTTTGCCAGAAGGAGTGGTTGAGAAGTAATGCCAGCGAGCCATTAAGATGATGATAATTAAGTTAAGCTGTGTATAATTATTAAAATCATGACTGATTGCTGTAACTGGATGATGCTAAGTTGAAACAAGCTGGATATTCAGTTGTGTATATAAACCTCTGCTGTCCGGCAATAAGGCAGCTCCTGCTACCTTTGAGTTCCCGTTGAGTTCTCGCAGAGTTTCCGTGGAGTTCGAGAGAGTTCCCGTGGGGTTTGGGCAATAAAATATTTCCTGTTTGAACCTACAAGTGGCTCGTGACCTCCCGGTTATTTGGTGCCCAGCCAGACTGCGGCATGCACATGCATCCTGGGCACCTCTCCATGTGTACAAACCAGCTCTTCTTAGAAGGACACTGATTGGATTAGGGTTTACCCGTATGACCTCGTTTGCCTGAAAGGCCTCTTTAAAGTGATATCTCACATTCAGTCCCATTCACAGCTACTGCAGGTTTGGGCGAGGGTCGGGGCTGGGGGATGCTGCAGCCCTGGCACAGCCGCCTGTGTTACAGAAGTGCTCCTGGGCAGCTGACGTGTCTGAAGATGACCATGCAACAGTCCCAAGTTCTTTCATCTTCCTGAAAACTGCAGATCAGCAAGGCTGACTCTGATCTCCTAGAAAGGTTCTGGGATGCATCACGGAACAGTGGCCTTGGGAGCACTGAGAAAGGGCAGTCCACATCACTGGAGCAAGCACCATCTCCAGGAAGGTGCCAAGCCCCAGAGACTCTCCTTTCTAGTTAATTTCTCAAGTCAGTAGACATTGGTGCACAGTGAGGCCATGCCGAGCCCCTCTCAGGCACAGACCCTGCTTCTCATTCAATAAGGGAGTCAGGCAGCTGAGCAAGTGAGTTAACCTGTGGCATAAGAAGGGGAAACAGGAGGCGAGGCATCGGAGATTAGAGCATGAAGGATGGATTTTATCTCAGAGCCTGGGGCCAAGGGACCGGCAGAGGAAGATCTGTATGTAGACATTTGGGCTGGAGTCTGAAAGCTGTTTTCCAGCAGAGAAAGGAGCCTGACGCCCCCCAGGGAGGGGGTGGGGCGTGCAGGGAGTGCTCACAGAGGAGACAGGGAGCACCATGTCCAGAGGCCAGAGCCTAGGAGCAAAACACAGACCACAAGGGGGAAGGTCACGAGGGTCACCAGTCAGACCTTCTCAGGCCAACAAGCCAGAACCTGCTCTGTTTGTAATGGGAAGTGAAGGGGACGCTTGGAAATGGAGAAGGGACATCAAAACTATACCCTGGACAGAAGCACAATTTAGACCATGGTAAGAAACGGTGGCTGTGTCACTCAGGGTGTTGGTGGCTGTCTTCCAGGAAAAAATGGCCACAAGCCACGGGAGTTGGTGCCTTCCAGGGGCTTCTCTGGAAGGAATCCAGCCTGGCTGACCCCTTGCTCTTAGTCCAGGGAACTCCTCAGACTTCCAGCCTTGAGACCTGTAATCTTGCCTGAAGGCACAATTTGAGGTAGTATGTTACAGCAGTATTAGGAAACTCAGAATTTCATACTAGGAATGGCGTGGGCCTCCCGTGCACATCACAGGGATTTATCCCACCCAAGAGCCGCCACTGCCCCCTCCCCGTGGGCCTTTCCTAGATACCCCATCTCTATTTTGGGCTTCTGCTGAGATGCCCATGGTGAGATGGTCAGAAATTCTCTGGTATCCATCTAGGGAGTTGTGAGCCCTCCCTCAGACTCTTCGAGGAGATTCGGAGTGGCTGAATACTCTGAACTTGCGATTTTGTCAGAGGTATTAGGAAAGGGATGTACGGCCACGTGGTTGGCTTTCTCTCTGGGTCCTGCTTTTCTGACACAGACCCTCTAAATTTTAGCATTTTTGGAATCTGGATGGGCTGAGAATCTTCAAAATTATCAAGTTCTGGTTTCTTTTTCTTTTTTAACTTATTTCCTCAATCTCATTCCACTTGCATTTTGCTATAAGCAGCAAGAAGTAAACAGCCTGCACCTTCCAAACTTGGCTTGCAAACGACCTCACCTAAATAGACAACTATATTCCTTTTTTTTTTAATATTTATTTTTTAGTTCTCAGCGGACACAACATCTTTGTTGGTATGTGGTGCCGAGGATCGAACCCAGGCCGCACACATGCCAGGCGAGCGCGCTACCGCTTGAGCCACATCCCCAGTCCCCAACTGTATTCCTGATAGGTCCTCTTTTCCAAACCCCAGGACAGGATCCCACCAAGCCTCTGCAGCTCTATAACAAGCCCGTCCGGGCTCCAGCACGCCTTCCTCACCAGACACACCTTTGACCTCTGTAATTCTGTCCATAGAGATCTGGGCATTTTCTAAGGTGATCGGTGTTTCTCTCCCATGGGAGGCAGTGCCCGGGGGTCCGGGGAACAGCTTCCTAAGGGAAGCTAGCCACCAGTGCCACAGGGAGGCTGGGGAAGATGTGGCTGGCCAGGAGGGCTGTGTCAACCACGTCCAGAGCAGGCCAAGCACACTCAGAGCTCCAACTACAGACCCCTCGCACTGATCCTGGGGGACAGGGACCCCTGTAGTGAAGACACTGCTCAGGAGCTCCCAGATCTCGGCCAATACACAAGAGACCTTCAGATTCCTGTGGGGCAGGCCCTTCTCTGGTCTGTGCTCAACTTGTGCTTTTATTTTGAATTGTGGTGAGAACACTTAGCATGAGATGTGCATCTTTAAACAGATTTCTGCGTGGACCATCAGTACTGCTATCCGTGGGCCTGACATTGACCAGCAGACCTCAAGAACCCACTCATCTTGCCCAGCTGAACACTGCAGCCCCCAGAGAACTCCCCCGGCCCTGGAGACCAGCTCTCCACCTTTGCTGGTTCGGGCTTGCCTGTCTTAGTTAATGGTGCCTGGCACCTGTGTGGCATTCGTGCTTCTGGGTGGCCTTCTGCCAGGCTTCACGACATCGGCCTTCACCCAGGTTGTCACTCATTGTGTTTCCTTCTTTTTAAGCCTGAACACTGCTCCACTGTATGCAGGCCCTGCAATTCCTCTATCCAGCGGATATTCAGGTCTTTTCCACATTTGGCTCCTGTTGCTGGGCACATGGAGGTGTGGGCAGCCCTTGGAGCCCTGGTGTGGACATAATATCCAGGGGTGGACTTGCTGGATCCATGTCTAATGTTCTCAATAACCTCACGCCCTTGTCCTCACCACCATCACCAAGGGACGTTCCCACCACTTTGGCAGATCGTGAGGGTCCCGGGACCTCTGGCTCCTCGATGCTGTTTGTCTTCACCATAACAGCATGAGACGGTGATTAGTGAGGTCAAGCATCTTTTCATAAACCTGCTGGCCGTTTGTGTCTGTTTTTGGGGAAAATCCATTCCACATCCTGAGCCTCTTTTTGAGCTTTTTTGCCATTCAATCTTGGGAATCTCTAGCATATTTGGGGAATGAATCCCTTATCAGATCCGTGGTTTGCAAATGCCTTTTCCATTCCATAGATCGTCTCGCACCCTGTGCTCCACTCACGTGGCTGCACGCAAGCTTTTTAGCAAGACGCAGATCCAAGGCTGCTTTCCTCACCCGTACTCCCCCCCAGGACATGCTCATGAACTCCAGCATCATGAGGCTTGCTGTTTTCGTTTTTATCTGAACTTTAAGTTTCAGATCTAAATGTGCTCCGTTTGCCTTTGTCTTTCTTTCATGAAGCTGTGGCGTCAGGGGCCCTAGGAAACGCACCCTTATGGGTGCGCACTGGGTGAGCTTCCCAACAGTGGGCGGAGCTTCCCCGATAGAGGGCGGAGCGTCCCAATAGTGGGCGGAGCTTACCAACAGTGGGCGGAGCTTTCCCGGCGATGGGTGGAGCTTCCTGGTAGTGGGCGGAGCGTCGCAGTGGAACACACGTGGTTCGAACAGATGCCGGTTTCCTCTGTTACAGCCATCCTGCTGTGACAGCCAGGGCACAAAAAGGGATGAGTTGCCCTTTCCCAGTGACATGTGCCAGGGAAAGGCAGGTTCCAGGTGCCCACCTGGCTGTGATGTGTCCCCTCACATATCCAGAACCAGGAGACGCTGAGTCGAGCTGAGAACTCACCGCTCAGAATGAACCCGAGGGCTAGCTCTGGCTCCCTCCCCTCAGCTGTGGGCAATCAGCCTGGAGGGTCCTCCCGCCTCTGTCAGGCCCCTGGGAGCTAAACCCAGGGTTTCCGCCTCCCCAGCCTCCAGCCCCTCCTTCTTACCCACCTCGCCGGCTGAGTCTACCTTTCTTTCCCATTCTTTTTCTTTCCATGTCAAAAAGAAAAGCTGTCTGCCAAGAAGAGCTTAATATTCTCTATATAGTAGAAATCTTACAGGTGTGATTTCTGGTCATGATGCCAAAATGCTCAAAATCAAGGCCCCAGAGAGCCTAGCCCACCCACTGGGAACCTAGAAGCAGCTCTCTAGACAGTTCTGCATTCCAGGGGGACTTGTCTCAGGAGCATCACGTTACCACCTCTGTAAGAAAGCACAGTGGGTAATGCAAGAAACCGGGTGCCATGCCGGAAACCTACAGAGATTGGGAACAGGAGAACTAGCACTCAGTTTAGGAAGCCTACCCTGCCAGCCACTAATGACCTCTGAGGTCAGTAAAAGGAAAGAATTAATGAAGGTAATTAGAAAAGCTAGAGAAAGAAAATACCCCACAAATTAGCAGATAGATTTAAAAAGAAATAAAATTGATAAATGTCTAGCATTTATTACAAACCAATAAAATAGGTACACATCTAGCAAATCTGACTGACTTACACACATCAGACTATAAATGATAAAACAGATGATTTCTGGCACCATGGAGGATAGTTCCACTGTATGCTTTAAAACCCACAGAGAATTGCTAGATAAAATATAGCAAAATGGTAATTTTGCTTTAAATAACCACAAAACAAAGAAGAAGACGAAAAAGAGGAGGAGGAGGAGGAGGAGGAGGAGGAGGAGGAGGAAGAGGAGGAGGAGGAGGAGGAAGAGGAGGAGGAGGAGGAGGAGGAGGAGGGAGGAGGAGGAGGAGGGATGAGGAGGAGGAGGAGGAGGAAGAAGAAATAATCATCACATGCAAGAAATAAAGAGGGAATCCTGAGCCAGACTCTGGGCCTGAGTGGCCCTGCAGTAGCTGAATAGGTTACTGGACACAGGTTCCAACCCAGGTTTGGGGACCCAGAGACTAAACAGAGCTGGGAGAGAGATGTTGCCTTAGGACTACTTTGGATGAGGACTGGCATTGAGAGCCCCACACAAGCTTGGAACCTCGAGGGCCACTCCACCTTCTAAACACAGTCCGTGCCCTGGAGGAGAAGCAAGGTGACCCTGGTCCAGGGCTCCCCGGGCTCCCCAGAGCAGAAGAGCTCGGCCCGTGCATCAGATGATTGTGGATCCAGGTGTTTGCATCTTCTCTGCACAGAAACATACAGGAAAAAAATTAGTCAAACAACAAGAAAGACAGTCAGCTATATGAATTTTAATTTGACTTAAAATTAAGTAAAATTGGGCTGGGGTTGTGGCTCAGTGGTAGAGCGCTCGCCTAGTATGTGTGGGGCACTGGGCTTGATCCTCAGAACCACATAAAAAAATAAAATGAAATTGTTGTGTCACCTACAACTAAAAAATTTTTTTAAAAAAATCAAGTAAAATTTAAAAACCCAGTTCCCCAGTAGCACTGGCCACAGCTCAAGTGCTTGGTAGCCACCTGTGGCCACTGGCTGCCATGGTGGGCAGTGCAGATACAGAACAGCTCTTGATGGCAGAAATGTCTTGATCAACGCCCTTGGATAGGGAGATAAGTAAAAGAGGTAAAACTTGAAACAAAAGAAATAAAATACAGTTGTTTCCACATAATATCAACCTAGTCATCCACTTAATAACTATGAGAAGTTGATCAAGGGGATAGGATGCCATATAGATAAATAAATATTCAAGGAATAACTACTTGCAAAATGTAGATGAAGAAGAGCCCATTGCCATAGCAACCGGATACATAGAGCACCTAAAGGACAAGAGGGTAGTGCTCCAACAAGCAGGAGAGGGAGGCCGAGTCTGCTGGGGGACACACAGAAGCCCCAAGTGGGGGGAGATGCCTGCCCAGCCTGGCAGGCTTTGCTGCAGCAACCAGAGGGTCCCCTCCACCAAGACCTGAGGGTGTCCTGCCCACTCTCTGTCAATCAGCTGATGTAATTCCCACCGTCCTATGAGATCCACCTGTTATCCTTTACCTGTGCGGTGTCCCCCACAAGCTCGTGTGTGAGACAGTGCAAGACGGTTTAGAGGAGAAACAGTTGGGTTAATCCCCTGATAGGATTAACTGGGTGGTGACTGAAGGCAGTTGGGTGTGGCTGGAGGAGGTGGGTCCCTGGACGTGCCTTAGGCCTACATATTTTGTCCCTGGAGAGTGGAGTCCCTCTGTCTGCTTCCCTCTTCCACACTATTCTGCCTCATCTCAGGCCCTGAGGAATGGAGTTGGCCCTCTGCACTGAGACCTCTGAAACCGCCAGCTCCAAGTACATTCTCCTCTTTTTTCTTGTCTTTTGGTCACAGTCGTGAAAAAGCCGAGTACAACAGCACCAACGCCTCCTGACTCCCGGATGTGCACAGGAGAACCCTGCAGCATGAGGAGGACAGCATTTGAGGCTCCCAGGGAGAGGCAGAGCTGGCCTCTGAGCAGAGGCCCCGGGACAGCTGGCTAACACACACGTCAGTGCCCTGAGATCTCTGCCTCACATCCTGGACAGGGTTCATCCTGGACTGAGGGTCTCTGTGTTTCCCCAAAGCATTGCCCAGCTATGAACGCTGCAAAGCCAGTCTCTTGCCCGCTGTCTTTCGGCCCCTGCTCAGACATGAGGAACAGGCCTTGGGCCCTGCGCATCTTTGTCCAGAGGCAGAGACACCTCCCCGTCTGCACTGGCCTGTGGCCTGGGGTGAGAACCTCTTCCTGCCTTGACCTTGGGTCCTCCTTCACTGCACTTCAGTGTGCATGTCATCCAACACCCATGAGTCCTCAGCATGCTGACAGGGCTGGGCCACTCTGCTGCAGCCCAAGAAGAGTCTGTGCAGCCCACACCCTGAGGATGCCCTGGCCAAGGGCACCCCTGTCCCCCCCCCCTGTGGTGCTCTGTGTGAGTGACGCCTTGATCCAGTGCTGGACCCATCATCCTCTTGGCCTCCTAGATCCAAGATGTGGTGAGCTGGGAAGCTCAGACTACTGCTCTGGATAGCAGGAGATGGGTGCCATTCATCATCAAGGAAAGCACCAGAGAAATGAGGAAGGTCATTTTTTAAATCAATCTTAGAGTGTGGGAAATAGACCAGAAAC
Organism: Spermophilus citellus; assembly: GCF_964194105.1. Lineage (NCBI taxonomy): Eukaryota > Metazoa > Chordata > Mammalia > Rodentia > Sciuridae > Spermophilus > Spermophilus citellus. Next base: position 161,744,276 of record NC_138188.1, read on the forward strand.
CATTCAGGAATGGGACAAAACTGAGTACTAAAGAATGCTCGTTCCTTCTGGAAAAGAACCCACAAAACTCAAGAGTGGGTTAATGGGACAGGGCAGCAGTGGCTCGGGTGAGCTGGGATCAGGGTCATATCTCAGGATTCAGACTCCTCCTGGCTGGAGAGAAGCCCACGAGGCAAGGCGCTGGAGGGGAGCTGGAGAGCCTGAGGTCGCCTGCCAGCCAGTGCAGCACTCGGACGGCACCACAAACAGCATCATGGCTGGGCTATGTCCACCAAACAGGACCGGGACGGACAAGAAGGATGAGCAGAAGACAGTAAGGACCATTGCCGCCTGCTACCCTCTGCCTCCTGCTGCCCAGGCCTAACGGAAGCTCCCCTAAGGGACCACAGCGAGTCCTCCCCAGGTGTCCTCCCAGGGCTCAGGCTTGGGCTCCTTCTAACATGGCACAAGGGTGGACTCCGGGAAAGTCAGGTGCAGTGTGACCGCGCTGACCAAATGCCCAGCTGGAGGAGAGTGGAGGTGCACATCTTTACTTGGAAAGCAAAGAAGCACGTGATTAAAACAGTGATAAAAAGGTCATGTTCTGCCCGTGAGATTGACACCAAAAGTACGACTGGAGACACTTGTGTGGGCGGTGCCTGTGGTTTCCCACGGTCTTGGTGGGAGGGAAGCGGGCGTGTGTCTCCTTCCACAGTGCTGACCGCACACTCTCCAGAGCAGTGTCCTTCTTATCCTAGAAGGAGCCACACAGGTGAGCCAAGGGGACACAGAGGGCTCCGCAGCACCGTCTTCAACAGCAGTAGTAAGATGTGTCGGTAGTAAGATGTGCTCATCTTCAGCAGGGTACCTGTGAGGAGGCAGAAGGACATTTGCCATCCCGGACTCAAAGACCAAAGGGAGCTGTCAAGCTGGGTGAGTAGGGAGGAGGCGGAGGGGAGGCATGCCAGGGGGAGAGAGTAAGAGTGAGGAGGGCCAGAGAGGGGGACCCCGGGGGAGCAGGAGACCAGCACAGGGACCCCCGCAATTTACTGAAACAGGGAGTGGTTGGAATTTGTTATAAATTATGTGTTTAATTTGTGTACCTAAATGTAATTTTTAAATTATGCGTCTAATCTTAAAAGTAATTGAGAATATGTGTGTTATTAGCAAAAGAAAGAAGGGCCGTGAAAGCCACCGAGGGGAGGGACTGGTGGGGAGTTCCCTCCCAAGTGTGGAGGGTCGGGGCTCACCTGGAACACCCACCTCCGGGGCGACTGAGGTAAACAGCAAGGGGTCTGAACCCACACTTAGGAAGCAGACCCCGCACCAGCGCCTCGGCCGCCCCCCAGGCACAGCCTGCTCTTGCCACACAGCAGAAGCCCAGCACTCAGAGGCGCTGCTGCGTCCAGAGCCCAGTCCTGACTCCCGGGCTCCGTGGCTGTGCAGGGGTCTCCCCTTCCTGCTGGACTCAGTGCTCTGGGTCTGCTCGCTCACGGCTTCTGCGTCAGAACTGTCCAGGCTGTGCGGCAGCAAACAGCAAGGAAACCAGCCACAAACCAACCAGGAGTCTCCCAGCTTCCACCGACAGCAATGACCATGATGGCAGCCAGCACGGCCATGTCCATTCAGAGCCAGCCAAGAGTCGAAATGATTGCCTTCCCCGTGGTCAGACCAGCAGCCTGCACAGAAACTGGGAGAAGGAGCAAAGCAGGAGGTGGGGGCTGGCCTTGGGCCCCGGCGCTCAGCCACAGCTGGCTGTCCACTGCCTCCTGAGTGGGGCAGGACACCTGCTTTTCCTAATTAACTCAGAGCCTGGACAACGGGTCTTCAACACATTTCATCCTCCTCTGCAGCCCAAACCCCAAGCGGAGATGCCCTCCTCATTGAAGAGGTGCAAGGCGGGCACTTCCCTGTGCCTCTGGGGCCACGTGGGCTCCCACAGGAGCAGTGTGGAAAGCGAGGCACAAGCATCCCTGGTCTGCTAGCAGCAAGAGAGAGCAGGACGCCCAGCCTCCCTCAGCTAGGAGGACGCGGCACGGCTCTCACTCCTCCAAGCACTCTCTGAGATGGGCCTCCACGGCCCCCACCTCATGGATGAGGAAGCCAAGAATGGACAAGTACGTGAGCCCATCAGAGAAGGACGTCTGCAATCCCACCAGGCAGAACCCTGGGGCATCTAAGCAGCGCCCAGAAAATGCCCAAACATGTCTTTAAATCCCCAAAAGTGAATTACCACCTCTGTCCTCATCCTACGGGCCACCCTCCCCCACTCCCCAGCCTCCTGCAGGCCACAGTATCATCTGAAGGTGACAGGTCAGCTCTTCCCTGGGCCCAGGACACATCAACCCTGAAGATCGGACCCCTCCCCGTGCCTGCGAGGCACCGCATCTCCCTGAGCAGTGGCTAGTGCATGCTTTGACATAACGCAGGGTGACGTTTCCCGCGAGGGGCAGAACCCTCTTTGTCTACAGTGAGCCAATTCTTCAGGGCAGCTGACCTGTGGACAGCCCTGGCCAAGTCCACAGAGCGGCCGCTCTGACGGGCGCCCAGGAACCTCCAGCCAGTGACCTCCACATACTCACAGGAGGCAGCAGCCTTGGGGGCTGACCCCATGCGGTCAGGCTGAGCACGGCCCCTGTCAGTAGCCATCACATCTACCTGCCTTAGTGAGCAGTGGCCATTCAACCTCAGGGCCACAAACGCCCCAGCGTACTGCTCACCAACCCCAAAGAAAGACCTTGGGGACCCAAGGCCCAGTTCTGGACGTTAAATTCCTCACGGGCTCCTCTGTGGCACCAGCCAGGATGCAACGCAGCCACCCAGGCCTGTGAGCCGGGCAGCATTGAGGACAGGTGGCTGGTGCCCGTGCAGGTGGAGCGCCAGGTGTTCCTCCACAACCCAGGTCACTCTGAAGAAGGCAGGGAGCATGGCCACCGGCTTCCCTTCCCTGCTTTCCCAGAGTCACACCCCGTGCCCTCCTCCTGGCACCACAACAGGCGCTCGAGGCACTGATCTGGGTTCACCTGGAGAAGGGAAGTCGGAATCGAGCCCCTCGGGTTGGGAGCCACTTCCAAGAGGGCAAGGTCTGTCCTGAGAGACGGACAGTAAGACGTGGTGTGGTCAACAAAGGGGGCAGAGGGACAGCCAGGCTGCCCAGGGAGGGGAGGATCCAAGGACAAGGGCTGTGCGACACTTGGCCTCAGTGGAAGCGGGTTTGGGCCCGTCAGGGAAGGTTGTGGGGAGAGTCACCTGGCAGAGGCAGTGGACAGACGTGGGAGGAAGCAGATGGGGAGGCAACCCGGAAGCCCAGAGCCAGGAGCCCTGGGGGCCCTGTGAATCCCCCTGGGTGAGCTCCCAGGATGGGACAAGGACAGGTTCCGCACTCCTACAGAGAGGTCTCCGGAGCTAGAGAATGGGTCACCCCAGTCATACAGCAAGTGGGAAACATAAAGTTGCTTGGATTGCTTTAGGTTGCTCCCAGAATCCCACCTCAGGCCCTGCCAGCCTCGTCTCCTGTGGCTGCTGCAGCGGATTCCCCCGGTCAGATGGTTAGAGCCACCAAGAGGTCTCCTCCCGCAGCGCTGGATGGAGTGTGGACAGGGCGGGGTCTTCCTGGAGGGTGGGGCCCCGCTTTCCTTGCCTCCCTCCAGCTCCTGTGACCACAGCAGTCCCCAGAGTGACCATCAGATCCAGATAAAATCCGAATTCTCTCAGAAAGGAGCCGGTGGCTGTGTGGGCGCTGCGGCAGCTGAGAGAATGTCAACCAGAAAGCTGAGTGGCAGGAGCGACCCGGGAGGGACCAGTCACAGGAGAGAGCCACCCCTGGCACCCAGTCACAGGGTGGCTCGGGTCGTCCCCCAGAGACAGGAGGTTCACGCTTCTCTGCCAGTCGCACGACGGCTTCCACGGGTGCCCTCTCCGGAGTCCCCCTCTCCAGGTTCCATTTCCTCATCAACAAAATGGGAAAGTAGCTTCTCTCTGGCCTCGGCCTCGCTGCCCAGGACTTTCCTGCCTCAGTCACCCCTCGAGTCGCTGCAAGAGGCCCCCAGAGCAAGGCTTGTGTCCAGCCTCCCCCGAGGGACGCAGTGGAGCTGGCGTGCAGGAAGGAGCGGGCTCTGCGTGTTCTGAGACGTGCATTCAGCAAGTGACGCTCCAGAAGCAGCTGCCGGCCTGCAGGTGAGGACGGGCCTCACAGAGAACTGAAGATGGGCTCCTGGCTGGGGACATGCCTTGTCAATCACCAGTGCCACCAGCTGTCAAGAAAACAGCCTCATGATTACCAGTCAGGGCCACGCAGCTTCTGGCTTTCTTCTCACACCCTGAATAGTACCACAGCTTCCACGTCCACCTCCAGTCACCCACCCCTGAAAATAAAACTTCAGCCCAGGTCCTTCCTCCAACCAGAATGTCAAGCCTCTTGGCCTGGCGCCCATTCACAGCCTCAACGTCCAACGACAAACCACGGTTTCAATTTCATCTTTCACAATGTACCCATATCAGCCTTTGCTGCAGCTGACTACGTTACTCAGAGCTGCCCCCTGAGGTCATTCAGGTTTTGCACTGCACAAGGGGAGCTGCCACTCACATGTGGCACACTGTGCCGGGCGTGGCTGACAAGCACTCTCTGTTCACTGGCCTCCACCACAAGCACAACTTCTGCCTTCCTTGTTCCCTGCTTTGGTCTTTATTGAAGTTTTTATTGTTCTGTGGTTTTGTGATATTTTTAAATTTACAGAAAGAATGTGTAATACTCAGACACCTCCCCATGCCCATCCACCTACCATTAAGCAACATGGATCATATTTAATAGCCATCATGCTTGTGTTGACTGTAATAAAATGAGCAGCGTGTTGCAGATGGAGTTGAAGTTCACCCCCCCATCTTCAACCGCATTCTCTCCTCCCACCCCCAGAGCAACCACCTTATGAACAGGCCTTGGGTTTGGTCCAGCCGACCCTTTAATATCTTCCAGTATCTGTATCTACATTACATCATCCGCTGCAGGAAGTAGGTGCTGCGGGAAACTCAGCTCCTCCCGCTGGGCTCGGGAAGCAGGACTGCAGGGCTCCAGGTGCCAGGTCCCACCAGGAGCTGCTCTGCTGAGAGAACTGCCGCTCTGCTGCCGAAGCCTGACCTTACACCCAGCCTGGCTGCCTGCTAGACACTCCGAGGGTGCTGTCCCAGGACCCAGACCCACATACCACCCACCAGGCCACCAAGGGATGCCAGGATGCAGGAGAGCATCCTCATCAACGGCTTCTGGAGCAAACAGTGGATGTGCTGATCAGACTGACTCACAACAGGGGCTGGCCACACGCCTGAGCGGGGCGTGTTGGAAGAAGGAGCAAAGGTCTGGAATCCCAGAAAGCAGGCAGGAAGGATGCGCAGGGAGGATGTCGTTCCAAGTGCATCTGTTGTGGAATCAGAGCAAGGGGGACTGGTGGAACACACGGTGGGGCTCCTGGTCTCCAAAGGCCTGTGCACCCCGGCTAGAGGCCTCTCCAACTAACCTAACGCACTGCCGGGGCTGTTGGTAAACACTTTGGTTCCTGTTGGCGGGGGAGGCCCTGGTGGGGAGCCGCCCTCCTCCGTTGGCATGTGGGAGGCACAGGGACCAGCGTCTTGGGGGGAGTGCGTCTTGCCATGTGCTCAGGACTCAGCCAAATCGAGCAGCAAAACACATTGGAAGGGAGCTGCAATCGTCAGAACCTGCCATCTCTGCTTGCAGAAGAGCCTTTGGGTACTCAGATAATGAAGGAAGTACCCAGGTGTGCTTCTCTAACAGGGGGAGGTCTGTCTTCCTCTACGACCCAAACCAGTCACAAGGTGCAAGGAGTCCACAGCGTTCTCCTGCCTGTAGTGCACACCCATGCAAACATCCAGATTCTCAGCTCTGCAAACACCTGGCTGGGGGAACTTGTGAAGCCACAGCCTCTTCCCAGAAGAGGTGCCCTGTGCTCAGACCACAGGAAGAAATAAAATTGTGCTGGCCACAGTCGACAAAGAAGAAATGGTGCTTGTCTTAGTTGTTTTTGCTGCCAAAACAGAATGCCTAAGACCAGGTCACTGATAATTAACTAAAGTTACTTGGCTCCTGGCGTGGCGGCTGGAGTCCAAGATGGAGAGGTGGTGTCTGGCAAGGACCTGCATGCTGATCAGCTCCTGCAGAAGGGCAGAGTAGGGGAGCATGGGGAGTGACTGTGGGATGTTGCCTTTTCCAGCCCCTGAAGCCTGCAGAGAGGCCTGTGGCCTCAGGACATGGCCGTGCTGTCTCCTGCCATGGTGATAAAATGCACCGCGTGTCAAACTTACATTCTACCACCGTTAAGCTCTCGGGACCCTGTGCCCCTCACGCCTGCAGAGCTCTCTGTCCTCCCCACTGAAGCTCTGCCCCCACGCCTCCTCCCCAGCCCTCCAGCCCTGGCAGCTGCTCCTCCTTTCTGTCTCCGTGGAAGTGTGAGGACCTCACACAGTGGAGCTGCCCGTGTGACTGTCTTCTTTCTCTTCGCACGGTGCCAGGGTTCCTCTGCACTGCCGCAGGTCAGGACCCCCTTCCTTTCGTGGCCAGATAACATCCCATTGTCTGTGAGTCCCACGGTTTGTCCATCCACTCGTGAGTTTCCATTTTTTGTGTCAACAAGTATGTCCACCAGGAACAGAGTATAAAATGAGATCAGCTCTCTCTCTCCCCCCTTTCTCTCTCTCTCTCTCACACACACACACTCACACACACACTCACACACACACACTCTCACACACACACACTCACACACACACACACTCACACTCACACACACACTCACACACTCACACACTCACACACACACTCACACACACACTCACACACACACTCACACACACACTCACACACACTCTCACACACACACACACTCACACACTCACACACTCACACTCACACACACTCACACACACTCACACACACTCACACACACACTCACACACTCACACTCACACACACACTCACACACACACTCACACACACTCACACACACACTCACACACTCTCACACATGCACACACACTCACACACTCTCACACATGCACACACTCACACACTCACACACACACACTCACACACTCATACACACTCACACACACACTCACTCACACACTCACACACACACTCACACACACTCACACACACACTCACACTCACACACACACACTCACACACACACACTCACACACACACACACACTCACACACACACACACACACACACTGCCACTTTCAGATGGCTTTGAGGCCTTGAGCACTCATAGAAAAGCGAATACCTCCCCCACTCACCACTGCCCTTCCACGGGTTGGGCCCAGGGAGTCTCGGCAGGAAGCTGCCTGTCGTCCGCTGACTCAGCCGGCTGGACCAGCATGTGAGATGCACCTCCTCCACTCGATGGCCATTGGAGAAATGTCATTTATTAGATAAGAGATTTGATGGGAGAGTCGGAAGGAAGAGGGGAGAGGCTTTTAAATCATGGGTTTTTCTTAGGAGGAAAGTACTTTTTTTTTTTTTCTTGCAGTGCTGGGACGCAACCCAGGGCCTTGCTAGGCAAGCGCTCGACCACCAAGCTGCATCCCAGACCTTTATTATTAGTCGTGCTTTATTTTGAGACAGGGTGTCATAAGGCTGTAGAGACTGGCCTCAAACTTGCATCCCAAATAGCTGAGCCCAACCACACCCAGGTACATTAGGGAATGCACCGTAATGGAGACTCCTGCTGTGGAGCAAAAGGAAACAGGTCACCTTCAAGATGAGGGTCCCCGCAGGAAGACAGACAATGAAGGTGGCAGAGAAAGAAGTGGGCAGTGTCCCTCTCAGGCAGGCCTGGGGAGTCGCAGGCATGTCCTAAAGACACCCTTCCCATAGAGCTCTGTTCAGGGAGATAAGCAGGCCCAGCCATTGACACACTCATGAATTTTCATCCAGAAAAAATCTAGGAATCCCCAAGAAAATTCAGCAACACAGATTAAGTGGTTTTCTGAGATATGTGTGTCATAAACACATAGAAATAGGAAGAATATAGATCCACTCACCCACCCACACATACAGTCTTCTCGCCTATGGAATGAGTGGGACAGATTAGAAATGTCTGGAGTGTTAGGGAGGCATGGGGATGGCAGGCCGAGTTCCTGCCCTGGGATAGCTTTCCTTCGTGCCTTCCAGACGGTCAGCCCCAGGCACAGTGCCGCTTGGCCAGCCAACCCAGGGTGCTGCCCGCCTGCCCCCACTGTCTCAGCACCGTGCTTGACGTCACCTGGCACTTCCTTGTACATCCCTGTATTTATCTAGTTTCTCCCCCCAGGTCCTGAACTTGTGAGCTCAGGACCAACGTCCAGCTTTGTCACTGTGTCCCCTCAGCACTAAATGGTGCCTGGCACACAGGAGATGCTCAGTAAGTGTTGGACACAGTCTAGCAATTTCCCAGAAGGGCTGAGTGCCAGATGCAGATGGGTGGCTCCTGAGGTCCTGCCTGGCAACACTTGCTCTATGCAGATGGAGAGCCGTGGACCCTTGGTTCCGTGCAGATTCAATGAGCACCCGTGGACCCTTGGTTCCGTGCAGATTCAATGAGCACTCAGCAGTGAGCACTCCCTCTCTAGCACCCTGTGATCCTCTCCCAGTGGCTTAACTACTTCTGTCAAAGGAGGCGCGATGCCAAACTTTCTCAGCAGAGGGCGCAGGAGGAACATGCACGGGCACAACGCTCCTGCTGTGGCCAGCCAGTCATGGGTCCTCCCAGGCAGGAGAGCATCCTGGGGAGCTGCCCCGCAGCCAGACTCCACTGTCCTGCAACCTCAGCCTGGAAGCGACCTTCCTTGCTGCTCTTGACATGGAAACCCAACCTCCCACGCCGCCCTGGGCTCCAAAGGGGCCAGCCTGGCCGTGCTGCTCATGCTGTGTCTTGAGGGGCTCTGGCCTGTCCACACCAGCACACCCACTGTGCACTGGCTGGGCCACCCTCCTCCCGTGAGCACAGAAGCCCTGGGCTCCTGCCCTGGGCTCCTCCCTGAGCCCCTGACCAGGACAAAAAGAAAGAACAAACTCATGAATAAATGGAAACTAGAGTGGGGTCCTGCTACCCACGGGCACAGTTGTGAAGTAAGTAGCAATGCATGTGTGAGCCAGCTGCACGTGTGTGTATGTGTGTGTGTGTGTGTGTGTGTGTGTGTGTGGTGCACACTAGCACCAGGAGTCCAGGAGGGAGGTGACGCCACAGCAGTGTTCTCTGCATCCAAGGGACTTGGGGAAGCTCGGCTGGAGCTGGTGTCACAGCAAGGACTGGCCCCGAGGGGCTATTGCTGAACCTCATGGGAACCCCTCCCCTGGCTACAGGGCTGTAAAACACGCTGCTAGGACGGGGGCCCAGGAGGCAGCACTTTTGTTGAGTGTTCAGAACTCAGCCCACACCGAATGGATGCTCAGCTCCTGCTGGATGCCTGGAAGAATGGATGAGCCAACAGGCCTCAGAACACTGTCTCCCTGGGAGGTCACAGGCTAGGGCAGGAGAGGGGCTAGGTGAGAGCAGGTGCAGTGGCAGCTGCCCTCCAAATGGACAAAGCAAAACAAAACCATCACAGACAAGTCTTTTGCTTTTTTAGAATTTAGGATATACCTCTTTCAAAGAGCACAGGTAGAGTCAATGACATTTGACATTAAACTCAGGGTGAGCCCATCAGCTGTCCAAATATGCTCTTTCTGTTAGTTTTTCTGCCCCTTGGAGGGAAGAGGACCCTGATATTTATTACAGAATCAAATAAAGAATCGATTTTCAATGATGACGTGAAGTTAGCTCACATCAGCTGGGATGATTACTTCAGAAACACCTGTCTGCTTTTCACACTAACCAGAAATCGCCCTTGAACCTGACATCTGGTCACAAGAACACAAGCTCCCATCAGCTGCCTTCAATCCCCTACAGAGGCATTTAAGTGGGAACGTTAAAGTCGCCACCCACCATCCCAGCAAAGACGAGGGTCCTAGGCAGAGCCACCCACTGATCCCGGCACACAGCAGGAGGCCGAGAAGAGCCCGAGTCTCCTTCTCTTCACTCGCTGTGTTGAGCATTTTAGCTCCTAACAAAGAGCAGACAGCCAAGGCGGAGCTCCAGACAGAGTGGAGGGCCACTGTTGGAAACGAAATCGGTTTTCTCCTATTAACAGAGCTGGGGTTTGTTTCCAAGGTGTGAAAATTAAGAAACAAAATAGGCAAGAAGTTTATTCCCTGAGGATGGATGCAAGGGCTTCCCTGTCCATTCCTTGGCCACCTGGGCAAGCAGGCGAGGCCAAACCGCGCTGGCCCCACAGTAGTGTGCCCATAAGGGCTCCTTCTCTGCTGAGCAGAACTGCACTTCGGGTCAGGCCTTGCGCTCAGGTGGAACAAACCCAGGAATACATCCTGCCTCAGTGCGAGCTTATGCAAGTCACCTCAATATCAAATATAACGTCTGGGTGAGTTTCCATCACAATTGACACAGTGGATTTCAGTAGGATTTTTGTATTTTATGTCTCTGGCCTTCTGAGTCCAAGAAACTGAATTAAGACTTTGAAGACAAATGTTGGAAGAGGAGAATTGTTTCAGCAGAACAAGGAAAGGCCTTGATATCTGATCAACATGATGAGCTCACAATCATCCCTTCCCCTTCCCCACGCGTCCCCAGACGATCTGGCTCCTCACAGCCCCACTCACAGTGGACCCCTTCCTGCCTGCCTCGGCTCCTTGCTGTTGAAGGGCTCTTATTTCATCCTATTGATAGCTAGACAAAGCATTGTTTAAAAAAGAAAAAACAATGGAAGGAACTGCTACCTAGCTATTGCAAAGGCATTAGTACTGAGCGACCTCCATTTGTGCCTGTGTGCACATATGCATACACATAGGTATTTCACCCAGGGCTACGGCAGCCACAAGGGCTCAGGAGGCTGTATTGAGAGCTAAGCAGAGAGCAGATACCAATGCAGAGTCAGGTAAGGCTGAGAGACAGCCTGTCCCGCCCCCTACATGCTTTGATTGACATCCAGAGCAGCCACTGGGAGTAACTGGTATCAGACTAGCCTTCCCCCAGTAAATAAAACCTGGAGAACTGACAAAGCCCAGGAATCTTCTGTTGGCGGGTGTCGGGCATCAGACAGGGCAGGGTCGTGGTCTCTGAGAGGGGAGATGTGAGATGGGCCCTTCAGTTCTCCCAGTTTCCTGACTTAAAGCATTTTCTAGATGCTGGTGTGGAGAAGGAAGCCCTGGCAGAACTCAGCATCCCGCTAGGAAGACGAGACACACTTTGGGACGTGCTAAGGCCACAGGAGTGTGGATCCAGTTCCGGGGAGAGCATTGCCCAGAGAAGGAGCTCCACAAGACCACCCAGGGTCCCCTGCATCTGGGGACCAACACAGTTGTACGTGGGATGTGACTCCACAAGCCAGGAAAAGAACGGCCTCCAGCAGCTGCGGCCTACGTAGAAATTCCAGAGGCCACAGAATTCCAACTTGCCAGAATTCACAGAGTTTCAGAGAACACAGTGGGAATTTAGCTGACGCCTTAGAAATACCAGGTCTCAGAAACACAGGTCCTGAGTCCTGAAGAAACGCTGCTCTATACTCATGACAACGAGCTTTAAAACACCTGAAAGAATCATGAGCAAGTCAGCTACTTGCTAGGGCAAAACAGCACCCTTAAAGGAGGCAAGAGAGCCTGACACTTAGCAAACTGGCTTCTGCAGTCTCCAGCAGAAGAGGAAAAAATCACTAGACACACCATCAGGACAACGTGACTTGTTACCTGGAGAAAAGTGAGTCACTAGAAAGACAGCAGGCATAACAGGAATTGTAGCATTACCAGACAAGTCCTCGGAGCAGCTGTCTCCATCCCCTCACAGGCTTGGAGGAAAAGACAACGCCACTCATCCAGGGAAGCTCTGGGGGAGGTGGAGTCAACCCAAACCCAGGAAAAAGGCTGAGGAAAAATGAACAGAGCCTCAGAACCTGTGGGACAAGGTAGTGTCTAACAGACACACACCTGGAGCCCCAGAAGGACAGGAAGGCGGTGCTAGCACACAAAAGTATTTGAAGAAATAATGGCCAAAATATTCTCAGGTTTGATGAAAAGCAGAAACACAGTCTTGCTATTCAGGCTATCGTAGCAGAATGCCATCCCCCAGGTGGCTTATGAAGAACAGAAATGCACTGCACACGGTCGTGGATCCTGCAAGTCCAAGCTCAAGGTGCTGACGGATTGGGCGTCTGGTAAGGACAATCAGTTCCCATTCCCGAGAAGGCCACCCGCAAGACCACACGACCTTCCAAAGCCCACCTAATAGCATCACGTTGGTGCTTAGGTTTTCAACATGTGAACTCTGGGAGGACACGCACCCTTCAGACCTTATCCCCCACAACACCTCGGCAGAAGGACACAAAGAAAACCACACTAAGAAATATCACAATCCAAGACCTGAGGACTCATGGTAAAAAGATCGTCTTCAAAGCCGTCAGAAAAAAGATACACGTTGCATACGGGAGGATAATAACAATACCTGTTTCTCCCTCATCAAAAAATTCTCTAGCGCAGAATGAGGCGTGGGAGGAGGAGTTCCCGCAGGGGCTCCTGCACCACCCACAGAGGGTCTTGGGGTGACTATTGGAAGCAGAGCCCTGGGTCCCAACCTGGACCTTAGAATCCAGTTCTCTGCCGTCAGGGCCAGGAATCGGAATTTCCCGCAGGCACCAACTTGACTTCTAAATACGGTCCACACCAGCCTAGAGGCTCTAACTCAGGACGGGGTACCGCCCTGCTAGGAAATCAATAGGTGTCAGCAGAGAGCCTTTCTCAGCCCAGTGGAAGGCCACTGCTGGTGGTGCTGGCCTCCCCTGCAGCAGCGCCTCTGTGCGCTCCCCCAGGCCCTACAACCCCCCTGCCTCTTTCCAGGCAGCAGAACGGCTCTGCTGCAGGGAAGGAGCCCCCACAGCCCTGGCTCCATCCCCTGGACCTTCACAGGACTGGTGATTGCCTGGGGCACGAGGCTCACAAAGGTGCCAGCCTGCACAGAGACTCTGTGTGGTCCTAGCACCCCTCAGGTCCCCCAGCCCGGGCTCCCCACTCATGGAGTCACCTGCCTGTCTGCACCCTGGGCTGGCCCCAGGTCCCAGGTGTAGTGCGTCTCTGCTCAAGGGCTCCACCACTGTTCTGGGAAGCCACATCAGCCCAACCCTAAGTACTGACCTCCACTAATGAGTGAGATCTCTCTGCCTGCCTCAGGAGCTGCCGCACTTCCAAGGACACGCCTGCACACAGGTGCCACACATACACGTGCATACAGCACACGTGACCCATACACACACAACATGGGCATGCACATGGCATAGAGGAACACACATGCACGCACACAATACAACACACATGCAAAATAGTACATACATGCACATACAGACACACGTGAAAAACATACACAGAGATTTCCTGCTTATGCTGTGACCAGAGACTCTTCAAATGTGTGTGGGGTCCATGACTCTTCCCTGCCACCTGCCTGCCCTTCCATCACTCTGTCCCCACTCTGTGGGAAGCAGCACGGTGTCCAGGGCTGTATCTCTCAGTCCTGCCTTTGATACTCAACCCTTCTGGACAATCCTCTAACTATTGTCCCCTCGGTTCTCTCCTCTGCGGAATGAGCACAACCACACCTACTTCACAGGTTTGCAATCAGAACTCATGAGCCATCTCATGAGACGCCCCTCAGTGGTGGCTGCTGCTGTTACACTCCAGACAGATCCCAGCTGACCACAGTGGATGGTGCCTGGGCCACTTCAGTAGAACCAGAGCTTCCCAAGGTGGAGCCGTCCTGGGCTACTGCTATACTGGGGAGTGCGGCCCAGGGAGCAAGTGTGAGGACAGGGAACCAGACAGGGAAGGAGGGAGGCTGTGGAAGGACCAGTTACCAAGCTGTACTCTGCAGTGGGCTGCTGATCCCTGGACGATGCCCCAGAAGCCTGCTAATCTTCTCAGGAGCATCCCTTGGAGAGTTCACCTGCCCACATCCTCAAAGACAGCCACAGGCCTAGGAATGGCTCCTGGGGGCTGCAGGTGGCATCAGCAGGACAATCCCGAGCTGAGAGGCGGGAACAAGTGGAAGCCAGGATGATGTTGGGGTGCACAGGTGTGAGGCCAGTCAGACCATCCCAGAGAGAGCACAAGGGCCGGGAGGGTCCCTAACTGAATGGCACGCGGAGCTCCTGACGCAGCCTCTACCACATCCTCCCTTGGCTTCCTTTGCTTGGCTTTTGCTCCTCCGTGTTTCTCGGCTGCTGCAGGGACAGTGTGTGCCTCTGAGGATGCTGTCAGCCAGGATAGCATTCTTTCAGTCTCATGGGGAGATGGATGGCTCCTGGCCCGCTGGTTCATGTCCAGGGCTGCGTACCCGCCTGGCCAGTTCTGCTGCTGTGCTGCTGTGGTGTGTGTTAGGCTGTTGTTTGTCACTGTGCTGCTGCTACTGCTGCTGGGCAGGGTTGTCGCCGTGCTTCAGTGGTGAGGTCACTGAACACCCAAGGCTCTTCAGACCTGATCCTGCAAGAGTGGGAACAACGAGTCTGTGAGCCCCTGCCTCCCGGACCCCTGGCATGTGCCTCACAGACTGTTCAACAAGGATCCATGGAGCCAGGTCCCAGGAGAATGCGTGACATTAAATTAAAAGCAAGTGGACATCACTAGCAGCCACACAAACCACCTGCTCGTGCAACTCGTGCCTGGGCCGAGGGCAGCTCAGAAGCAGCAGCCCACAGGCAAGTGGCATGTTTGGGGTCTTGGCCCTGCAGGTGGTACCCCTCAATCCGCAGCAGGACAGGTTGTAGTCTTTGGCGGACCAGACCCATCACTCCAGCTCTGTGTGGCAGACTTCATGTCATGAGAGCACTGGACTCCCGGGTCCCTAGGCGGGGCACAGTGGGGTTCCCTGAGCCCTTTACCTGTCCCCAGCCAGGCTCTGCAGGTGGGCTGGCCACACTCACTGGATACCTATCCTGGGCAGAACTCTGGAGCTTTCCCTGAACTCTTTCCTTTCTGGAGGAGACACAGGGGAAGGGGGCAGGTCCCCGTCAGGGTTCCATGCCCCTGCAGCGCACTGAGGAGCACCATCAGCTGCCCCAAGGCCGGTGGGGAGAAACCCCGGCTCCGGGAGCCCAGGAGTCCCCTGTCCTCTCCATGAAGGCAGGGACAGCTGAACCGTGGAGGTCCCAGGGTGTAGGCCCCTGGTCAGTGAACACAGGCTCAGACACCTGAGGCCCAGGGCCCCACTCAAGAAGGGGCTTGATCATCAGTGGCTAAGAAAGCCCTGGTTTCTCTGGCTCCTCAGGCTCTCCCTGGGCAGGGGGAAGGCACGAGGCCACTGAGGAGATGGGAGTGCTCTTGTTCAGGAGGGACCACTTCCCAGAGAAGGGACAGTGACCCAGTTCCACCCGTGCTGTCCCTGGGTTCCACACAAATGAGAAATGGTGCATTCCACAGGCCTTGCCCAGCCTCTCCCCAGGAGAGCGAGGGGGAGCATCTCCCAGCAGCGGGGAGCCAAACGCTCTGCCATGGTTGAGCCTGGCCCTAGAGTTCCAGAGCCGCGGTGCTGGGAGGCCAGCCCTCGTGGGTGGATCAGGCCTGGCAGCTGCTCTATCCCCGGCCCCACCTTCTGCCACAGGATGGTGGGAGTGCAAGCCCTCACCAGACGCAGCCCTCGTCCTGGGACTTCCTGCCTGCAGACACAGGAAGTAAACTCTTCTTTAAAAGTCCAGTCTCGGGTGTCCTGGTGGACAGGCACCATCAGCTAGGTGGATGGACGCCATCTCCTGCCTGGTCCCTCCAGGCTGAATCTGTGTGCCACCTCCCGGGCTAGGTGCTTTGTCTCTGGTCTCTCTCTCTCATGCCAACTCCATAAGAAATGAACCTGCTCCAATGTGCGGAGCTGAGGCTTGCCTGGGGGACTTCACTGCCCAGAGCCTGGACTTGGGCTCAGGGGGCTCTCTTCCCATAGGAAGAGAGCAGTGAGGGTGTTAATCTGCCTAGGGTCCAGGAGTGTGGGGCCAGAGGCAGAGACCCTGCAAAGACTGGAAGCCAGTGGGGACGCAGTGGGGCTGGGGCATCCCAAAGGACCCTCAGTCATGTCCAGTGCACTTACAGACTGACCCTGGTGTGGCCCCTCCTCCATCCCCCTGCCCCTGCCCAAGCAGCTCAGGTCCACAAGGGCGTCCTCTGTTCCCACTTCAGCTCCTGCTGCGTCCTCAGAGCCTGGACAAGTGTCTGGCTAGTGGCACTTAATAAGCATTTTAATAAGTCAATCGATCCATCCATCAATCATCCATTGGAAGGTAGGCCTCTATGGGCTAAGAAATGGTGTAAGTAAAACTCCTGATTTTGCCTTTCAATATCACAGAATTAATCCAAAATTGTTTCTTGCTGTAATCCTTTTGGACATCCCATCCTCTGTCTCTCTCGCACCTAAATCACGGGCAGTGGAAAGTACAGAAAACGGAGTGGCCAGGGGGTGAGAGACTCCCAGTACTCCTTCCCATCCTGGTATCACCATCTCCAAACATCTCATTAGGGAAAAATAAAACTTAAAATCATGTCTGCCTAGGAAACCTCTCAAAACCTGAAAGGGAAAACAGGATTCTCCCCCTTTACGAGCCCCTGAGATTGGCTGGGAAAGGAGTTTGGGCAAACTCTGCCCATCTGCCACCAGCCTTCCCTCAGCAGAGTCCTGCTCAGCCAGGGCTGGTGCCTCCAAGAAACAGCGGCGGGCATAGAACCTCGTCCTGCCCACGTGGCTGGGCATCTTCCAAAACAGCTCTCTTGCCAATGGACTGTGCCTTCAACTTGATCAATTCCCACTCATTGTTAGGAGAGAACTGGCAGGAGAAGAAGTTCAGGTGACCTGACACCCCATCCCAACTGCAAAGCACAGGTGAAGCTCCCTAGCGCCCTCCTCTCGGGGCCCTGCTCCCCCACCAGTCCTCTTGTCACCAGTGATCCCCGGCAGCTGCCTCCACCTGATGCTGCCTGCAGCCAGCTGCTTGCTGGGTGTATGGCTCCACCCGCACTGTGAGGACCCGGCGTCAGCCACAGGAGCTGCGGTCTGTGCTCTGAGCACAGCAGCTCTGCAGGGCAGCCACACTGGGACTACTGTGGGCTCCTTTGACAGATGGAGACGGAGGCACTAGTCAAGGAACTGACTGAAGGCCACACAGCAGAGCCAGACTCCCCCAGGCCTTCAGCATGTCGAGCTCCTGATCAGGTGAACTGGCCTCTCCACCAGAGCCAAAGTGGGAGAGTTACACCAGTAGGAATGAATTAGTGGATAGTTTCCAGAAGGTTCTGCATCTTGGCTTTCCAGAACCTATTCCCCTCCATTTGTCCTTTTAACTGGAAGAGTGGGTACTCAGGGGGAGACTTTTCCAGCTACTGGAGACCCCCTCACACATGGCAAAGGGCCACACTGAATGTTCTCGGAGTTCAGACCCTCTCAGCCAACATGTCTAGGTCAGGAAACTCCTCTGCTTCAGGCTGAGTGCTGTTTGACAGCCAGGTGGATGGGCACTCCCTGTGTGGGCAGGAGGATTTTCTGAGCGCTTGCAAGAGCCTGGAGGTCGGTGGTGGATGTGGTACAGAACATGCAAGAGGCGTCTGCGGCTGTCGTCCACCAGCACTGGCCATGTGGATGGGCTCCACATTTATTTGGCTATAAATTCCCACCTGTTCCCCACATAGCTAGCTGACAGTCAAGGGCACCGGGACCTTAGGAACACTTGCACTTGGTGTGGAAAACATTCAGGGGAGGTGGTGGGGATGTCTTCTGAGGAGAAAAGAGAAGGGCATCAGCAAAACACGCCCATCCAGAAGACTTCTGGAAGGAAAACAGGTGGGGCAGGAAGACCTCCAGGGCTTGAAGTGGACATGCATGCCACCCAAGCAGATCAGCTCTCCTGGAAAGGGAGGCCGGGCCTCGGGTCAACTCTCTGCCACTTGATCCCTCCCCCAGAGTTCTGCAGGCCAAGAAATCTGACTCAGAGACCCGCCTCCTGGGGAAGACTGCCCTGTGGCCCAGAAGTCTCAGGACCAGCCAGGTTTCCTGTGACACACCCATGTTCAGACACCCACAAGGCACCCAGCCTCCGCCCTACTGCGTCCCTGCCGTCCAGCAGCCCCAAAGGTCACTCCCACAGTTGGGGAGTGATGAATGGGATGCTCCCTGGTGGGAAGAGGAGCTGGCCGCTGAAGCATCCCAGCGTGGACAGCCTGTCTGCAGGCCCCACAGAGCACCAGGCCTTCCTGACCTCCGACCTCTAGTCTGCTCTTCTACGAACCCATCCCTCAGAGCGCAGCCACCTGCTGCCGGAAGATGGAGCGCTGCACTGGATGTCTTCAGGGGAGGAAGCACCTGCTCTCTAGGGTTCCTCCTCCCACCCTACCACGGACCCAGAGGTCACGGCACCTGTCCATCAGCTGCCTCATCTCTGACACCACCATCTGCCTCCATCCCCACCCCAGCTGCAGACTCCATAGACAGCAAAGTGCTCTGGGTCCAGCCAGGTCTGTCCAAGTCTGGCCGCAAACACAGTCATCCACTGGTGCTGGGAATGACGGCTCCTCCTGAAGAAGCTGCAAGCCCTGGGCACATTGCAGTGTGATGATCCAGGCTCAGCTCTCGCCTGGCACGTTGCTGCCCTGGAGCTGTGATGCTCCTGGGAATAGCAGCCTGGTAGGCTGTACAGGGCAGGGGCACACCAACATGTCTGGTCAAGAGAGCTCTGTGAGGAAGGACTGCTGTGGCCACAGAGCCCTCGCGGGACCTAAAATTGTTCATCAGATAGTAACCCTGGGGCTGGGGGTCTGTTCAGTTGGTAGAGTGCTTGCTTCGCATGCACAAGGCTCTGGGTTCAATCCTCAGCACCACAAAAAAATAAAATAAAATAAAAAATAGTAATCCTGGAAAGTACACAGCAGGCATTATCTGGCAAACTTGACCTTCAGAAGAAGAAGGGGAAATGTGTCCTGTGTCTGCATGAGCAGGCAGGAGTGAGAGTTGGCAGAAGAGCTTCAGTTTGTTGGTTCTGAAGTCAGGTCTGATCCTCCTAGACCCCAGTCTCCACTTCTCCTCTCAGCCCTGAAGACCTGAACATCAACAATCTCCCAGATGAGTCACCAGGCACTTCAGAGAAAATTCAACTTAATGTTCTATGAAAAACATACATACCAGCAGGGCGTGGTGGCACACACCTGTAGTCCTAACTGTTTGGGAGGCTGAGGCAGGAGGATGGCAATTCAAAGCCAGCCTCAGTAACTTAGTGAGGCCCTAAGCAACTCAGTGAGTCCCTGTCTCAAGATAAAAAATAAAAAGGGCTGGAGATGTGGCTCAGTGGTTAAGCACCCGTGGGTTCAATCCCTGGTACCAAAAAAAAAAAAAAGAGTAAAAACCACACTTTTTCCTTCCAAGTGATCATGCTCAGCCTCTGATTGGCATTGGTTTCCAACAGTATGAAACCAGTTTTTTCAATTTTTCCTTTTGTGTACAGTGGAGCACGGAGAGGACCTGGGCTCTGGTTTTAGTATTGTTGGCATGGATGATCTTAACTGTACTGCAGGGTTAGGGCCAGTGTTTCCGTTATCCCTGGTCCTTGGTTAATGTGATAGGAAGAGAGGTGCTGGGAAGGTAGGCCTGCATTGGCAGTGCCCCAAGTGCCAGTTCTGGGGCTCCTCGCTTGCTCCTTTCTTCTTGCTGTTCCGTGTGCCTGATTCACAGAGGACGAAACTGAGGTCAGAGGTTGAGGAACTGCCCAACTTTGCACATCCAGACAGGTGTGGCTCCAGGATCCTCCTGAACCTTATTGACTCCTGGTCTGGCTCTTCCTGCCCCCAACCTGCCATTTGGAAGACTGAATCTGCCCCTCTGGACTTGGAGCAGCATGAAATCAGGAAGCCAGTGGTGTTCCCTCGGGCCCTGGGGAACAGTGGCCCCAGGTGCTGCTGCTCCCGAGCCCTACCTGGGTCCCTGGGCTCTCTGGGGCTCCATGTCTGCTAAGCCTCTTGAGGACAAGACCACCAGAGGACACTGTCACTCCTGCAGGAGCCCACTGAAGGGGGCACCCCAAGGCCTATTGGTGGATGGGGTGCCGTGACCATGGCCCAGTGCTGCGGCTCATAGTGATAGGCAGAAGACAGGCACGAGCTGCAGGGACACAAAGTTAAGGGGACAAATCCAGAGGCTCGGCCTGTGAGCTGTCCCCCAACCCCCAGTGCTTTCTTTGAAAAGCACTTTACCTGAGGCCACTCTGGCCCAGCTCTGGCTGGAGTCAACAGGCTGCTACATTCCCTGACAAACAACCTGTTGTGCTAGGGTGGTTCTCTCCACCTAGGGTTTGAGGACTCCTCTCTGTGATAACACAAATCACCAGGAAGGGGGAATTAAGACTCCAAGACTCAGGAAGACAGGATAATTAAAAGCCAAGCCCACCAACCATAAAAATCTGTAAAAAAAAAAAAAAAAGAAAAAAAAGAAAAAAGAAAAAGAAAAAGAAAAAATAAAGCAAGTTCCAATTAGACCAAGTGGGTGTGGGTGCAGGCCAAGGTGACTTACCTTGAGACCTATCTAAGGGTGAGTTAGATCTTCAGCAGATCATTTTAATCTAACTATAATAGTAAAATCCTCCCCCATGGATTGTGCTTGCTTGGGTGACTAAGGGAAAACTCAAGCACTCTAAGGACTTTAAAAAATCTGATGCGCTCTTACTGTCAGTTAAAATCTGAGAGGTGATAGCTGGATGGGACTCTCTAGAAGCTTCTCTAAGACCCCCAATAAAATGGGAACAAAGGAGCATGTTTCCCTCTCCTCTCAGGCAACCCACTCCCTCTCTCCCTCCGGAGAGTGATTTCTTTCCCAATAAACTTGTCTCCGGGTCTTGCCTGACATTTTCTTCTGCAAGGACACAAGAGCTGAGAAGCACAACATGACTTTGGACCAGGGCAGATGATAATAGTGCCACCCACTCCTCACCATTTCCAGGGGGCCAGGCAGGGCCAGGCAGGGCCAGGCGGGGCCAAGCAGGGCCAGGCAGGGCGACTCCCCTCTGCTTTCCCAGGCTGAGATCCCGGGATTGCACTCCGGCTCTCACTTATTCTGCGGGGAAACTACCCCAAACTTCCTCTTCCTAGGTACGAGGCAGGTGCCCATTCTGTCCTCCCTCCTGTGGGGCTGACTCTGCTCTGTCCCCAGAGCCATGTGCAACGTTAGCCAAGAAGTGTGTGTTGCCATGGAAGAGTGGGGAGGGACTGACAGGGTGCTGGCCCGTGTGCTCTGTCCTCAAGTGCATGTCCAGAGGTCATATGTTAGAAAAGAAATCAAGTGCTATTGCAGAAAAAGTCGGAAAACATACAATACAATTGTGGCCCTGCTACACACGGGTTACTGACCCTCTAAACACGATGTCCAGCCTACGTGTGAGCCTCCATTTCCTCCCTGTGCAAACTAGAGACACTAACTCTTGCTCCTCCCTACCTTGACAGACTTCAAAAATGATCCAACTACATTGGGAACTGGCTGCAGGGTTTTTGTTTTTGTTTTTGTTTTTCCTAAACGTAAAAAGCACTGTGGAAATGCAGCGTGTTTATTCTTGTCTCATGATAAAGAGGAAATTAGAGCAAGTGGTGTCATTACATTCACATTCTATTCCTAGGCTCCATGAGTACAGATGTAGTGTAAATTACATAAGCCCTTGGAAAGCTTTGCTATATATTGATCAAAAAGTCGTTTTAAAAACATGTGATGCCTGAGAAAGAACAATGTTTATCAAAGCCAAATAAATACATCTTTATAAAAATAGCAGCTCCTACCATTATTTTCAGGAGGTATTTATGAAGATAAGGACGTGGTGAAGCCAAAAGCCTCCTGTGACCTGTAAGAAGCGCTCTGTGTAGTAGTTGTGGGTGCTTCTCGGGTGGGTGTACACTGGGAGGCCACAGAGATGGTGGACAACGCTCCGGGGGCTAAGGGAAGAGCAGCGGGGGGGGGGGGGGGGGCAGGGCACTAACCCACAAAAAACAAGGACAACAGCAGAGCCGAGGGGACAGGTGCTAGGGGACAGAGTGCATAAAGGTGTCCCTGCATGGAGGAGCAGAGGTGCTAGAGGAACCCCATTATCCCTGATGGGCACGGGTACCCTCCCTCAAAAGACTCAGCTCACAGGCACTTGAGCACGGAGTCTCCCTGGGCAGGGGAGGAGAGGAACCTGGCCAGCAAAGATCAGGGGACAGAAGGAGTTTTGGAGACAGACACCTGCCCGACTGCAGGCCGCTCTGTCAAGACCTGGGACTGCAACTTCTGAGATAAGCCCACGCCCCCCTGACCTCTGAGTGCTTGAGACTGCAGCAGCCAAAGTTTGTCACCAGCTCACTCTCTGAATGGACCAACTCTATTAAGTTAATAGGAGGGTGTCACCTGTGTATCCTGGAAGCCATCCACGCTCCAGAGGCCAGAACACCCTGCCAGGGGAGGATAAGGAAGCAGGTGACTCCTGAGCAGGCTGCCCAGCAGCTAACAGCCCCGCATTCCCGCAGAGCTAAGGACTCCTGGACACCTTCCTTTTCACTGCAGCACCACAGGCTGCTGGGCTGCTGGTCTGTTCTGAAATCTGCCTTGTTCTCCTCCTGCTGAGCTGGGAGGTCAAAGCCTCTTACTCCAAAGGTCATGGACCATCCGTCTAATTTGCATCATTAGCATAATATGGGATGTTCAAAGAGTTCAAAGAAACAGGCCACAGAAAAGTTTAGAAAAGTGCAGGTGTAGATGGTGCCACCCCACAGGTCCTCTGTCCCCTGGAATATGCCTGCAGTGGCTTGTGTGGATGGCCAGTGCCCAACATGTTCAACCCTGGGCAGCAGCGGGAAGCTGGGCTCCTGTAGGGCCAAGCCCAGCCCCTGCAGGGAGAGGAGGCTTCTAAGTGGAGGGAACACGTGGATGAGCAGGGACCCAGGAAGCTGCGGTTCCTCCACCACTTGCTTGGGGGGATTTATTGAGTTGTCTGGGTGCACACCCTCTAACATTCCCTGGGGACAAAGACAGGAAACACTCATTACCTGGTACACAGGGACAAAGGGACACTGCAGTGGGGAGCCAGAAGCCTGGGCTGGTAGGACCAACAGGGAGACTTCACCAACCCACTCTCTGAAACTCCCACCACCACCAACCAACCAAAGTGAGCGGTTTCCTTTTTTTCTTTCAAAATATTCTAGCTAGGAAAACAAAGTTTCAATTAGGAAGGAAAAATCAGCCAGGCACTTAACTTATGCACACAGATCTGATATTTGCATTTATAGTCTAAAAAGGAGTCTCCGTGCCTAACAGCCCCCCAGGGTAGCAAGGGGACCCTGGAGAAAGTGGCTACCTGCCGTGAGCGGCACATAGCGGCTTTCCGAGACTGGTTCTGTGCGGGCCCAAGGTTCTCCGTGATTTTACCTCAGCTGTTTCCACACTTCAACGAGGGGATTGAGACAGGCCCCAGCTAATCCCTTCAGCCGTGGAAGCCAAAGCCACAGGCCCAAGAAACATCTGGAGCTCTGGGAGAGCTGCCTGCCATGCTGGCCCTCCAACACGTGGTCACTGAGACACAGGGAGACAGAGAAACCCTGGCCGATGCAATGCCGTCCCAGGGGTGACCTCCCCGCTTCTGCAAGAGCTGCTCCTTGGGGAGCTTGCCATCCCCCAGGGGAGGGTGGGGAGGGTGACCCCACTATTCCAAACATGGCCCAAATGCCCACGGTGTAGGTGGATCCGGGCAGCTCCTCCCCCTGCACTGCTCACCAGAATCACCTGGCTCCGTGTTCTAGACTTACACGTTCTTGTCAAGCATGGAGCCAGGCTCTGCCACCTGCCAGTCATGCCTCAGTTTATCTGTAGATGGGGATGGCAAGGCCTGCCTCATTCAGGAGCTGGTACCTGTCGACGACGGCTTAGAAGAGCCAGCTGTGTGTGGCTCACATGGTCAGCCCCATGCCCCATGGGACGTGAGGCAGAGGCTTCAGAGGCCCAGCCTCCCCTGGGCTCAGAAAAGTCACCGTCCTGAGCACCCGAGAGAGGATTCCAGACACAGGGTTGCCGTGCCTGGCAGAGGAACCAGAGTCCCTCCAGGTGGGGACAGAGAGAGGAGAAATGGGGCCAGTGGGGGCCAGGGGACATGGAGAGAGACCTGCCAGAGGGAAGCCCCCCAGTCCAGCTGTCGAGAAGGAACGACTGTATGAAGAAATGAGGGGGTGTGTGGGAGAGTGGCATGGGGGTGCGAGGGGGTGTGTTTCCATGTATGTGATGAGGATCGTGTGCAGTGAGGGTGCAGTAAGTGTGTAGTGAGGGTTTGGGAGGAGGTGTGTGTGAGTGTCTGTGAAGAGGGCAGTCTCTGGGCTGTGGCCTGGAGAGCCACTGACTTAACGAAGGTGAAGCCTTGGTCCCCATGGTGCAGGGTGAGTGCCTGAGCCGCTCTCCCAGGCAGGTCCTGGGATGCTCGGCCCTGAGGTTCCAGAGTCAACAAGGTCACTGATGTCAGGACAGTGTCCCTGAGGAATTGTAAAGGCTGGAGAAGAAACGGGGGTGGGGGGGGGGAAGCAGCAGAGGGCACAGACTTGCAGGCTGGAGGTGTGGGAGGTGAGGAGGAGGCGTCCCATGGCCTTAGGGCCTCTTTCTCTTCCTTGGGGACCTCCAGAGGACGTGGTCCCATGGGAAACATTGCAGGGTTTTGAGCAGAGAAGTGACACCGTGTGACCTATTTTAATGGAATCGTGGTGGTAGCTGGGCTGAGACTAGACCATGAGAACGAGAGCCAGGCTGTGAGGCCCCCAGAAGGTTGGGGCCAGGGAGAGATGGCTGCTCAGACCAGTGACGGGGAAGGAGACATGGCTGCTCAGTTTCTGGTAAATTCTGAAGACAAACCCATCATGATTCCTGACAATTGGATTCAGGGTGTGACAGAAAGAAAAGTCAAGGCCTGTCCACAGATAGGGTCTGGACACCTAGGGACATAGGTGGGGTTCTTCATGGAGGTGGAGAAGACCACAGGCAGGGGTCTTTGAGGAGAGAGAGGGAATGATAAACCCGAGTTCCATTTTGTTCAAGTTGACCTTGAGACATACGTAGTGGACAATCCAGAGGCGGGTTTTCAGACATCTGACTGGCGCGAGATACTAAGGCACTCTTTCACACGCCATCCTGGACCAGGTCCCACAGAGCTACTGTGGATGGGGTGTGGTTTGGATCTTAAAAGGACCAGCATGAGACCTTGGTCCAAGGGTGGGAGGTGGTAGAACCTTTAGGGAGTGGGGTCTGGTGGGAAGTCTTTAGGTCACTGGGGGCATGTCCTGGAAGGGGACCTCTCTCAGAATCTCTCTGTTTCCCAGAGCCTCCTCTGCCATGTGGGCCCGCCGTACGTCTGTCCCTCCTCTTCCTCTTCTTCAAGGCCCATCCATGAGGTGAAAGGTCATGCTGCACCATGCACTCCCACGATGCGCTACCTCACCAAGGGCCTCCAAAGAGTGGGCTCAACCAGTCATGGACTGAAGCCCACCTCAGGTATTTGCTATGGTGACAGAAAGCTGAGGAACACAGGTATAAGGTCCCTGCTTAGCATCTGGATGGCCATCTTAAGTGACAGCTGCCATTTTAAGGAAAAAGTTTTGCTTTCCCACCCCAGGGCCTTTCTGAGAAAGGCTCACCACTTCCTCATACCAACCCAACCCCTAACCACCCACATTAGGACACCCCCCTGCCCCCCCTCTGACTCCTGAGCCTCCCCATAAAGTCCCAGATCCAAAGCCTGCTTTGCCTCTCTCTCCTATAGAGAGGTGGCCTTTATCTGTCAGCTCTGTCTCTGCCTGGTGTCTTTCATTTCTGGCTTTCCCTTCAACAGGGACTTGGAAGAGGGCTCAGGATGGGACCCTGGTGTCTCCAACACTAAGAGGTGGGGAACACCAGGGACCAGCAAAGGAACCAAGAACAGGAGACCCCAGGAGAAAGAGAATAAAGGTAGCAGCCAGTCCTGGCATCAAACACTGCGGAGAACTGCCAACTCTGTTCTCAGGTGGTGAACAAAGATCATTCTTACACCTTTGATTGTCTTTCCTTGGGTTCTGGAAGCTCCTCCCAGGGGTTCACACTCGGTTTGGTTTACGTCAAGTTCAAGGCCAATGCCACAAGACAACAGAGATTCAAGGGTGAGAGCTTACTATTCACCTATGACCTTCAAGATCAATACACCCTGATCTATCCGAGATCTAACCGAGGAGTTTGAAAAATGAAAGGACTCCAGCTACCAGTTCCCAAGCAGAAGAAAAGGCAAGTTCATGACCCCATAGCCCCAGTGCTAAGAGAGCCGCCAGCCTTCCAGAGCCCAGGCCAGGCTTCCCCTGCACACAGAGTACTGCTCCACACCCTTAGGAAGCATGCATATTTTAGTATTTCAAAGGGTTTTCTTTTAAGAGCAAATAAAAAAGCTTTAAAATGAAATTATCTATAAATAATGATAAAGCAAAAACCTAAAGAAACATGTTACCCTCAAATTCTTCGTAAAATTATACCGTGAATTCATTTCTCGGGACCCAAGGTCTCCATCTCTTTCTACTGTATGTGTTTTTAATTTAAATATATATAATATGTAAAGCATATATACATCCATGTGTATACATTTTAACAGTGCTTGGTTTGGTCCCAGGGCCTCATGCATACTAGGCAAGCATTCTACCACCGAGCTACATCCTCAGCTCCAGGTCTCCATTTGAAGAGGAAGTGCCTTAATTTCTCGGGGCCTCCAGGGCCTCATGTATCAATAAAAGACAACAATGATCACTGCCCACAGTTGCCTAAGAATAAATGAGATACATTTCACAACAGCCTGGCTTATGGTGGCTGATAAATGAAATGAAGGCAGTGACTATCTGGCTTTGAACCCCAGGAGATAAACTCCCTCCCCCAAGCAGAGAGCTCCAGGGGTTGGAGGGTGGGTCCGCTGGCTCCAATGTGCATGTCCCCACAGAACGGGGATCAGCCAGCCTAGCTCTCTCCCACTATTCTAGAGTGACCTTCAGACGAGCAATGGCCCCCAGGTCTGTAGAGAAGCTCCTCGGTGCTTTCTGCTCTTCACACAGGGAGCATGGCTTTTAGCAGGGTTCGGATGGCCAGGGGGCTCTGGGAGCAGTGCAGCCTGCCCTTCCCGGCTGTGTTTGTGGTCTCAGAGCCTACAGCTGCCATCACGCTGTGTACACATGCCCACATCCTGCTTCGAGTCCTAGGGAGCATATTAATGAGATGACTTTCTTTTGTTAGGTGACTTTTTGTGTGCTCTGGAGTGGACCTCCACCCACCTGAAGGGAGGAGCCCGTGTCCCAGGAAAAAAAGCAAACAAACCCCACCCTCCCAGCCCAGCCCGTCTGGGTCAGCCAGGGAGAGATCCTGGAGTCCAGACAGAGGTCCAGCCCACACCAGCTCCTCAGGTCTTCCCTCCACAGGGTCCCAGGCTAGCCCCTGAGGTGGGAATGCCAACATTCCAAATCCAGAGCTCAAACCAGAAGGGTTTATGGTAAGTTTCTTGGAAAGAGTTTAAAAATACATTCATCCTGTGTCTATCAATAATTGCTAATTGAAATGATACCTCACAGCTGGCACCGGCTTATTGTGCGGTGATGGTCATGTGGGAAAGCCCTGTGAAGTGGGTTTTTGTCTCCTGTGGGACAGGGGCAGAGGCCAAGGTGAGGGGGTGGGTGCAAACCCTGCCCAGACCCAGTCCTCCCACTGAGCCTTCCTGGTGCTTCCCACACAGGGCACAATGAGGGGGTGGGTCACTTCCCTCTCCCCCTCCTCCTCCCCCTGCCCTCTCCACAGAACTGGTTGAAACAATCTGGAACACTGTTTCTCCGTTGCTCTGTGATTGTTTGCTCACACCCACTCCTCAGTTCTGGGAGTCCTCAACCAGTGCATTCACTGGGTTTGGGGTCCCTCAACATCACTCAGATTCCCGTCCTGGTTTGCAGGCCATGCATCTGGCAGGCTTCGCCTTCCTCGTCCGGGCCCTCACACCCTGGGTTCTGCTGAAGGGCCTCCTGAGCTTCCTCCCGTTCCCACCCACTCCCGTTCTGGCTGGGGACAGATTCTGGGCCAACTTCTCTTCACCCTGTTCTGGTGTCCTGCTGGCTGCTGCCATTCCATCTTCTGGAGTGGCTCCGGGCCAGCCAGACAAGAAAGTTAAACAATTCCTCTTTGTCTTTGGAGTTCCTAAATGTCTTCAAAACTCTTCCCAGCCTTTTGCAAGCGTGGCCATCTGTCTTCACTCAGCAGACTTCTTGTCTCTTGGCTCTGGTCTCCCTGCCCCCATTGCGGCTCCCTCCTGGCCTCTGAGACCACGTGAGTGAGAGAGCAGGGCTCCTGGACCCCTGTCCTACACCGCTGCCCTCTTTCCACCACTTCTCCTCTCTGTCCCTGAGGTTGAGCCCTCCCTGAACTGGATCACACTGGCCATTGTCCTTCACAGTTTGACACCATCTCTTCTCTCTTACTGCCTCTCCTGAGTTTTCTTTTTATGCTCAATAATCATGTTTTTATCTCAATAATTCTTTTGAGCTCCAATTGTTCATTTTTTAATTTATTATTAGTATTTTTATTTGTTCTACTTAGTTGTACATGACAGCAGGATGCCTTTCAATTCTCTGGTTGTACAGGTGTAGAGACACACCATTTGTGCAACCATACATGACCTAGGGTAATGATGTCCATCTCATTCCACCTTCTTTCCTCCCCCATAGCCCCTCCCCACCCTCCCCTTTGCCTAATTCCAAAGTTCTTCTATTCTTCCCAGGCCCCATCCTGCCATCATAGATCAACATCCACTTATCAGAGAAAGCATTTGGCCTTTAGTTTTTTGGGATTGGCTTACTTCGCTTAGCATAATATTTTCCAACTCCATCCATTTACCTGCAAATGCCATAATTGTTCATTTTAACAGCAAAATGTTTTATTTTGTGGTACAATAGCTTATGAAGTTTCTCAAGGGGCAAAATATTGGAATTGTTTGAGGCTCGGCTGCCGGGCTTTTTGGTGACTGCCCATGGGGTGAGTGGAAGCTCTGGGTGATCCAGAGGCAGCCAGCGTGGCTCTCTGCGGGAGGCAGAGTTTCCTTGGGGTGTGGGGCAAAGGTGGGAGGGAGGACGGGGCATTATAAAGGCTGTCACCCAACTCTGTGCCCGCCACTCTGAACCAATGGGTGGCTCTGCAGAGGCTGGACAAACTTACAACAGTGCCCACTTTATGCTTTGATTTGGCCCTTGCTGCTCTGCCAGCCCAACTGATTTTTAAAATAGACAGGTTTCTTTATCTTCCTCACTCCCAGTTCCTCTCTAATCTTTCCTCCTCCCTAATCTCAGAGGAACAGGATTACCTTTCTTCCCCACCCTAGGCAGAATTATCTGTCCCTGAGTACACACCCACCAGAGGAACAGAGGAATTCAGACTTTGGGGAGGGCACCAGAAGATCTCAGAAATGACAGTCTCCCAAATTAACAAGTGAGTTACAGCTCCAGACCTAGAACAAGAGGAATGTAGCCTTTGAATCACCTCTTTAAAAGCCCCCTGCTCCTGCTGAGGGGCCGAATCACAGCCTCTTGGACAGGATCCCCTGAGTTTCTCTTTTGCAACCAAAGCAATGAACCTTCTTTTTCCTTTTTCCCAAAACTGTGTCCTCGTTATTGGATTGACATCAGGGACAAGGACTGAGTTTTCAACAACAGATTCCTTGGGAGACTCTGGTGGAATTATAGAAGGACTTCCGTCAGCTCTCCACAGCTGCTGCAGGGGCCACCATCTTTCCAGCCTCTAGCTGCTGGTGGGACCTTAGCAGCATCTCTGAAAGGTCAAGGGAAGGGACATGGGGCTGGGCATGCTTGGACAATTTGCTGCTCCTGGACTTCCTTCCTAAAGTGGAATACAGCACCTAGGTGCCCTTTGGCCCTGCTGTCTGAGAAGGCCCTGCCAGGCCCTATGCCCTCTACCACCTAGCAGCGACCCATGGAAGGAATCTGAGGTCAAAGGCTACAGTGGCTGTTCCACGCACAGACAGGACCCTGCCTAATTGTCTATGGAGGTCCTTCCCTCCCCTCCTTAAGCTCCCACCCCAAGACCTTGAAGCTGCTGGGCCCTGCACTTGGTGGGAAGCACAGTTCTGGGCCTTGAGCTTATAGAAGGCTGTTTCTAGGACCTACATTGCTTCTTTCTCTAGAGGGAGCTGAGACCTGCTGAGACCGGACCTGCTGGGCAGCGCATGTGGGGTGCAGGTCTGGTGACTGGCATTGCTCCTGCCTTTCTTCCCTCACTTCCTCCTCCTTCACTCCCTCCCCCCTCCAATGAAGTCATAAATCCATACAGCGGGACAGTCCCATTCTCCAACTGGTCCCTGTCAAAAAAGATTTTCACAGGCACAGGCATGAATTTGTCTTTCTTGGGAAGATGCCCAGCAGCCCAGTGAGGCAGTCTGCGGCTGGACCCCAATGCCCGGAATCCACCACCCGGGCCTCCTTCTCTGCTGACATTGGTGTTTGTGTTAATTAGTCCCCATGATTTTAACTCAACTAGAGAAAGCAGCCAGTTCCAGGAGGATGCTGACGGTTCCAAAGGCGATTCCACTCTCACCTGGAGGTCCTGGGCAAGTGGCTCTCAGCTGCAGGAGAGGTGGAAATGTTCTGGGTGCTGTGGGAGGGCAGCGCTTGCCCAGCAGGGGACCCAGCTGATGTACTCTAAGACCAGTGGCCCTATTTATTTCAACCCATGTGTCTGGAAAGAGCGCACGGCTTTTTGTAAATGGGAATCCATTTGCAATGCACAAGGGAAGGTTGTTACTTAGAAGTCAGAGGTGAGTGCTTACTTCCCTCTATCCCGAAATGTGCTTAATCAGTCATTTTAAGAAGGCCACATGGATTAGAAAAAGAACACAGGCTCAGAACCCCGCTGACCAGGTTCAAATCTGGGTCGGTCATTTACGTGCTGTGGTCTTGGACAAGCTGTCACTCTGTGTGCCTCCGCGTCCTCCCGTGATGTGGGCATGTGGTGCTCTCAGGGTCTGGATCTGGAACGAACCCTGAGGCCCATGTGTTGAGGGCTTGGTCCCCAAGGCAGCCTGCAGCGTGAAGAAGTAGGGCTCAGGGAGGTGCCTGACCAAGGGCTCTGCCTCAGTGTCCACAGAGGGACACTCCTAGCTGGACGGACTCCTGGGGTGGTGGAAACTGCAGGAGGAGGACCTGGTTGAGGCAGTGGGTCCTTGAGTGGAGGACTTCACTGTCCAGCACCTTCCTGTTCCTCTTCCTGGATGCACAAGCTGAGAAGCTCTTCTCCACCACGCTCTTTTGTCATGACGCTTCTGCCCAGGAGCCAGCTGACCATGAACCAAAACCTCTGAAACCAGGAGCCTAAATAAATCTTTCCTCCTCCAAGCTCATGACCTCAGGTGTTTTGTCACCATGATGGAGAGCTGACACGGAAGGCTGCCTCAGAGTTTTGGAGAACCAGTGGAAAAGGACAGGAAGCACTGGACCCTGGGGTGGGGTGGGAGGTCCGACTCAAGTGCCTCATTTTCTGTTTAAAAATGGGGACACCCGTGTCACCTCCCACTGCTTGAGAACAGAACGAGACAGGATTGTGACACTGCTCTGATAACTGGCCACCACCAGATATCTCAAGACAGGATGCTCAGTTCTTGTCCCCAATGCCAACCTAGTAACGAAGACACGGTTTTGAGTAAAAGGAAAAAGAAGGTTTATTGCTTTGGTAGCAAAAGAAAAACACAGAGGCTGTGATTCTGCCCCTCAGCAGGAGCAGGAGGCTGTTAGGCTACATCCCACCTGTTCTCAGTCCAGGGTTGTCATTCACTTGTTAATTTGGGGGACAGTCATTTCTGAGATCTTCCCCAAAGTCTGGATTCCTTCATTCCTATGGAGGGTGGGTGCTCAGGGACAGATAACTCTGCCTAGGATGGGGAGGAAAGGTAATCTTGTTTCCCCTGACATTAGGGAGGAGCAGGGAGAGAAAAAGAGAAAGAAACAGGTCTATTTAAAAAACCAGTCGCAGTGGCACAGCAGCAAGGGTTGTGTTTAAAGCATAAAGTGGCCCTGTTACATTCCCAAAGCAGGACAGTCTCTTGCTGCTTCTCCCTGTGTCAGGAGGATCCAGCCTTCTGAACACTTGATGCTAGGTCCCCCGTCGGTGGCCATCGCCACCAGTCTCCCAGATCCTCACGGTCACTTTCTAAGGGGTCCCCTCTCTGACTGTTCCACCCAACTCTTTCACGTGGAAGTCAGGGTGGGGTTTCTAAAGAGGAAATGCCCTTCTGTCTGTCTCCTGCTGGACTGCGATCTCTGAGGGACTTCCTGGGTGTTGTTCACCCCTGTGGGCCTGACTCTGACACGTGCCTGGCTCGGGGGACTCCACAAGTCTGTTCAACTAGTGCCAGGGGATGCTGTCTGCAACAGAAACTGTGTCTCCTGTCCACAGGAAGTGTCCTGGGTTCTCTCCCACAGGACTATTCTGGGACTTCCAGAAAGGTTACATCAAAGGAGTCAAACAGCAGAGGAACTGAAATCAGACCCAGGATTCTGTTCCTACAACTCACCAAATACTGACTCTATGCCTTGGTTCATCTTCAAAAATGGGAGCAACGAGGGGCCGACAAGGTCATCAGGGTTAAATGGTTTACAGGGCACACTGCCAGGACTCCCACCAACTGGCGACTGTGAAGCCACCTACTTCACCCCAAAACAGTTGCACATGTCTCCACCGCCTCAGAACTCTTACACACATGCTCACACACGTGCACACACTACCATTATAACACACTTTACAATGTTAACTATAATATCATAACATCATCCAAACACTGTTTAAATCTCTAATTGTCTCATAAATACTTTGTCAGTTTTTGTTCTGAACATCATCCACATAAGGTCCCTGTGACTGAGGGGGTATTGGGACCCTTCTGACCCAGAGCAGTGGTTCGCAAACTTTCATTGAGAAAACTAGACATTAAGCATTTTAGGCTTTGGGGGTGATACAGTCCCTGTCACAACTCCTTAAGCCCCTGAGTGTGCTGTGTATCCATAAAACTTCTTTCACGAGTACAAGCAACAGGCCAGATTCAAGCCCCAGGAGACATACTGTCATCCTGATGTACAGGCTTGGCCAGACTCAGGTTTGATTTTGGGGGCAAGAACACGTCACAGGTAGCACTGTGAATTTCCATCTTGGGTAGGTCCCTCCTCCCCTGGCCTCTCTCTGATACTCAGTACCTAGATCCATTAACTCACGAGGGTCTGCAATGGCAGTACTCTAATTCTAGCCTTCCTTTTTCACTTAGTAAAGAGAACTTTGCTGTTGTCAATTATTTGGTTACGTGAAGGTGTAGCTTGTACAGCAAAGTCAAGAAAATAAATGTTCCATTCTTCCTCTTTCTTCGCCAGCTTTTAAAAATAATGAGTTGGTTCCCAAGCATTCTCAAAGATAATCAATGTACTTTTAAAAAGAACATTATGAACAAATACATTTCAACATAACGGACGTGTTTTGAGCCATTGCAGTTACTGCTTTAGTGATGGGTACATTGTCCTGGTTTTGCCTTAGCTCTTGACAGAGTCTCTAGTAGCATCCTTGATTCCTGCTGTAAAGAGATGTTCTAGGGTCTGCTCACTCCGCTTAGGAACCCAGCCTTGTCCAAGGAACCTAGCTTCCTTCTGGAGGGAAGTGAAGTTTAAAAACCCTCATTTCAGCCAGGTGCAGTGGTGCACACCTGTAATCCCAGTAGCTCTGGAGTCTGAGGCAGGAGGATTGTGAGTTCAAAGCCAGCCTCAGCAAAAGCAAGGCTCTAAGCAATTCAGTGAGACCCTGTCTCTAAATAAAATACAAAAGAGGGCTGGGGATGTGGCTCAGTGGTTGAGTGCCCTTCCCCCCAAAGCAACCCTCATTTCAGTACTAGGGATGTTCATAGTTTCTGAAATTTCTCAGGAGACACAGTGAAGACCAGCTTTCTTACAATATGAAAGACCTCAAGGACACATACTGAGATCTCCAAATCAATTCAGGACCTCAAAAAAGTCTCTTCAGTCTGACAGTGGTAGCTCATTTCTCTCAGATTCCTACTTCACCTGGGGCACATCAACATATGGCAGTTCTGGACCCCTGCCCCAAACCAGGAGAATGGGAACTGGAATATCTAGGGAATTGTTGCAGGCAAGACCCCCCCCCACCCACCCACCCACAGTAATACTTAACAGACATGAAGTTGCAAAAGCAGCACAGAACCTGTTCTAATATGGTCACAAAATGAGTGATATCACCAGGTACCAGGGACTCAGTCTTGATAAATTCCATGTACCTTTTACAAGACGTATTCTTCTGAGGTGGACTGATTGGGTAAGAACAAAGATTGAGAAATGTCCTTGTCTCCTGTGGACTTGTGGGTGGAGCTTTTTAGGGGGAGGAGGAAGTTGATAAGGAATGTTGAGGACACTTTCAGGAACAGTGACTAAAAAGGGAGGAGATGGGGCAGTGATCCGCAGAGGAGTGAGATCAAGAAAGGTTTAAACGAAATAAGAAGTGGGAACTTTCACATGTTCAGAGTCTCAGAGAAGAATCTACAAGGCAGGCAGAAAATGGAGTTTCAGAAGGTAGAGAGCAATTTGATAAGTTTCACTGGCCGGCAGGCAGCTGGGGTCCTTTTGGAAAGTAGGGAGCTACTGGGCTAGACCAAGAAGCAAGAAGCCTTGAGTTAGTCTGCCAATGTAAGAACCAGGACCAGACCCTGTTTACCTCTTCCTACCAGTCGGAGTGACAGTGCCTGATACAAAGGTTTCATCCATTATGTCACCAATGACATAAGACACAACAGAAAGACAGTATAAAACTGTCGTTCTCAAAGAGCTGGATCTGGCCCTTCTGGGGGGTCCTTTATCTCAAACTTATTTTCATGATTACACTGAAATATGGGCCTTTTTACTCTCATTGCTTCACGAGTGTTGGGTAGAATGTCTCCCAGGCTTCAGGACAGCTGAGGGCTCCAAGCCTAGATGCAGAAGCGGCCAGACACAGAAGAGATTTGCCAAAATGTAAAAAAATGCCACTCTTTTCAGTTATTCTTTGGAAAATAGTGTCCATTAAAATGTTTGTTGTGTCTCTGTGTAATGGTTTATTATTGTTATTTTATTTGGGTTATTTTGCAGGGGTAGGGGGTGGAGTTACCAGGGATTGAACTCAGGGGCACTCAACCACTGAGCCACATCCCCAGCCCTATTTTGTATTTTATTTAGAGACAGGGTCTCACTGAGTTGTTTAGCACCTCGCTGTTGCTGGGGCTGGCTTTGAACTCTCAATCCTCCTGCTTCAGCCTCCTGAGCCGCTGGGATTACAGGCATGCACCTCTATGCCCCTCTATTATTGTTATTTTAAATGAATTATGACACATTGTTAAAATTTCTGTTTGAATTCCTAGTTTGAATGCCTAGTTAGGATCATGTAAACCAAAGCTCTTTGGGGCCTTTGATAATGTTTAAGAATGTCAAGAAGTCCTGACACAGAGTTTGCAAAGAGCTCCTATGACAGGAACTTGGGGCAAGTGGTAAGAGCCAATGAACACCCACAGAACACTCCAATGCTACCAGATGCCAGCTCCTCTGGCCGACAGCTAGGTATTCCTCTCAGGAGTCCGTGGTTTGCCCCTCAGGATGGAGGGGAGACCCTCCCTACCCAATGCCTTCCACAGACATACTCAAGTCCAAATGTTCTCCTTTCAAGGAGGGAGGGCTTCTAACTGTAGACTTGTTTTCCCAAATGGAGCAGGGAGGTCTGCTGCTCCCAGAGGCTGAGAGGAGGAGGAAAGGAGGAGGAGGAGTCTGGGGTACTGCCAGGAGGGGAGGGTCAACTGCTCTGTCCGGCACTGTCTGTCCATCAATAGGAAAAGGTTGATGAAGGAAAACCAATGCTCCCTCATGAAAGGACTGCCAAACACCCCTCGATGCTCACACCTGGAAGGTACAACTACTGTTTCTCAAATCCAGCCAGCACCCTAGTCCCCAACAGGGACCAAGAATTCTGACACCTTCCTAAAAGCAGTCAGTTGAGGAGACCCAATAGACTGTGGCTTTGGCTTGTCTTCTCCCCTGACAAGGCAGCTCTGCTCATCCACACTGCCTGTGCTACTCCTTCCCCACATCTTCAAGAGCCTGTCCACCTGCAAACCTCAGTCATCCCCCACCATCAAGGGCTCAGGAATGTTCACGCTCCATGGACTCTGGAGTTTCAAGTACAAACTCTAATTACACTTGATTTCTCACAGATTTCCCCTTGTGCTTTTTAACTATCAGAAAGCAAATGTCTTTGATATTGGGCTTATACATCACGTAACCCTTATATCAATGTCCTTAATAAATTCCATGTGCTTTTCACAAGGTTTATAGTCTTCTGAGAGCTCTCTGGATGTCTTTCTCAACCCTCAAGACTGGACACCAGGGAGCATAAATAATCATTTCTTTAAAATTGTACCTCCTTTACAACCTTGAATTTGAAATGTGAATATATGAATATAAAGGTCTGGAATAACTATGCAGATTTATGGGGAATTTCAATTTAGGTTATATCACAGGCTCCAACTTGGCTGTTCTTTGTATAGCTGGAGATTTGTTACAGTTGGGCTATAGTTTGGGGAAAATGTGATTTATAGTTAAAGTCATCTAAAAATCAATACAGTTGAAGATTTCTGACATAAGGGTCCTTTGCAGAGCAAGATGTGATGCTAACATTGGGAAGACAGGAATTAATATGGAAGCTAGAGCAGACTGGCTGGAAGTTGCCCTGGGGCGGTAGCTTGGCTTCCACCTCCCCACTGTTTGAAGATGGGCTTGTGTGTTTTTTGAAAACAGCCAACATAACTCAGGTGGAGGAGGCAGAAAGACTTTTCTATTCCTTGTTTCGGTAGAAATCAATGGCTTTAGTTAGTGTAACTGTACCCTCTGCGTTCAGTATCTAAAATAAAATAAGCCTCATTGCTTGTATGAGAGCATTTCTGCAGATTTGGCATCTAGGGCTGAACAAGTTATAAATTAGGTAACCTGCCAGGCCAGGCGGCAGGAGGCATGGGGTTTCAATGGCAGGGCGTAGACGCGGCAGCCCTGATTTTGGATTCTGATACCAACTTACTAAATGAATTGAAGGGACCCCTGGGGGAAGTGGGAGAGCACTCCTTAGTAGGATCTCCTCTGCATGAGGACGAGCTTGGGACCGAAAGCCCAGACTCAAAGCCAGTGGCGCGCGCCAGCTCCCCCGCGGGTAGTGCAAGGCGCTTTAGGAGAGGCGAGGCTCCGATCGGCAGCAAACGGCAGCCCAGCCCCCCACCCCAAAGGATTGCAAAGCTCTCGCGTCTTCGCCTGCTTCCCCCAGCGCTTCGCTCTCCCAGCCTCCGCTCCCGCACACCCGGCTCACGCGCCGCTAGGAGGAAAGAGGAATGGGGGCGGGGGAGTCCGCGCTCGGGAAATGCCCCGAGAAGCAGCCGGCGCCGGCGGCGATGCACTTGGCGAGGGGGAGCGCAGGCTCCAACTCGCTGGGAGCCTCGCGGCTCTTTCACAATTCCCTGCTCTCTTCCTTGACCCCCAAGTCACCCCAGCAGCCCCCGCCGCAGAAGGGTAAGGGGACAGGGCGGGCTCGCTCTCGCGCGGGACCCCGGGGGTATTTCGGGCCCTCGCTGCCCCTTTAAGGGTTCCTGAAACTTTCCCTCTGATATCAGATGAGCCTCGTCACATCCGTTGGCCGCAGCCTCCCGAGCGCGTTCCGAGGAAATTCAGGACTCGAGTTTCCCGGGGAAGAGGCGCGGCCCGAGACCAGCGAGTGGGCAGGACCGGCGCGGGGGCCCTCGCGCCCCGCTTTGACCTTGGGCACCGGGAGGGGCCCCTGCGGGGCAGCCAGCGCCCGCCAGAGGGGGCAGTGGCGAAGAACTTGCTCAAGTTGGAGGCGCGGGTTGGGGCGGCTCCGGCGCCGCCGCCGCCTGTGAGCCTCCTCCCCGGCTCCTCCGCCCCTCCTGCGCCGCCCGCCGCCGCCGGCCCGGTGCGCGGCCAGCCCTGCCCCGCCGCCCCTCAGCCTCGCGTGCCCGCCAAGTTGCTGAGCCGCCCGCGCCGCACCGGCAGGCTCTCCTCCCGGCTCCGCCGCCGCTATGGGCGCGCTGGCCAGGGCGCTGCTGCTGCCGCTGCTGGCCCAGTGGCTCCTTCGCGCGGCCCCCGCGCTGGCCCCCGCGCCCTTCACGCTGCCCCTCCAAGTGGCCTCGGCCACCCGCCACCCGGCTTCGCCCGCCCCAGAGCCCGTGACCTCCGCACTGGCCCGCGCCAATGGCCTGGCGCTCGCTTTGGAACCCGCTGGAGTCAATGCCAACTTCTTGGCCATGGTGGACAATCTGCAGGGGGACTCTGGCCGCGGCTACTACCTGGAGATGCTGATTGGGACTCCCCCGCAGAAGGTAGGTCAGTAGGCTCCCGCCCGCCCTACGGACCCGGCGCCCGCGGTCCCTGTCGTCCTCCTGGCTGCAACCGCGGGCTTTTCAGGGGCTCGGGGCAGAGTGGGGAGGTGCCCCCTAAAGCGGCAGCTGGAGGGGAGAGAAGAGTGGGGAGCTCAAAGGGGCTTGGGGGTCGGGGAGCGGGGACGCCCGCGCGCTGGCGAGGCGAGGGATGGCTGGCCGTGCCCTAAGTGCCGCTGAGTGGAACTTGTTAGCACCCCCCGCCCTCCGGTGTGGCTGGCCCGCGAGAGACCTGTAATGCGCCTCCGGCGCGATTTCCTTCACGCGAATGACACCTCCTTCCAGCAGGATAGGTAGCAGGGGCCTGGGGCGAGATGCTATGGGTTGGGAGAAATCACCTCGGGTTACTGTCCCCTGCCCCCCACGCTGTCTCACATGCTGCTTAAAGAGGCTCGTGGCCGGCATCCAAGCTGCAGTACCCTTTAAAGGGATTTGTACATGAGCTCAGCTAAAAGCAGCCAGGTTCCGAAGTGGTTCGCTGTCGCCTGCGGAGCGAGCTGCGTTTCCTCTGGCCCCTTTTCTCTGTGAGTTGGTCTGTTGGCTCCTTGGCTGCCCCTGCGCACGGAGCCGCGTCTCCCCGCGTGTGGCTGGGAGGTGTGAAGTGCAGGCTGAGCAGGCGGTGACAGAACAAGACTCCAGTCCAACAGCTTTCCTTTTCTCTTCCTTGGATGTTCATTTATTAATATATTTTGGTAGTAAGGGACATCTTAAGAAAATAAAAAGGAAAAAGCCTACCAGGAGTTGATCTGACCTCTTGTTCCCTTCAGAGCCCCTCATTGCATACGCTGTAAAGATACTTTATTTTTATTTTTAACATTGTCATTTGGGTTTTAATTCTGCTATGATTGCCCATAAATAGAACATATTCATGACTTTTGTATAATTCTAATTAAATTATTCAAGACTTAAAGAGGAAAGATATGCCATGCTAGTTCTTTTTTTAAAAAAAGGAAATATGACTGAACAACTTCTGTAGTTGTTTAATTAGTTTAACAAAGAAAAATAACCTTCAAAATGCATTATTTTTTCTCAGCCCCCATTCTAGCTGCTTGTTTGGAATGGGGTGAGCCTTCTCTGTGGCTGCAGGAGTGGGAGGTGGCTGGAGGGCAGGGGGGATGGGACCACAGTCAGCTGAGGAGGCTTAGTGGCCCATGAGGACACCACGTGGTGGTGGGAACCTTGTGAATTGCTTCTCACAAGATCCCACGGGACATGGGATAGACTTTTTTGTGTCCTGTGAAATCTCTTGGAACAAGCCCTGAATGATTCCCTGTTTGAGAAACTTATACCTTTTTTGGGGGGGGAAAAAAAAGCTAGCGTTGTCTTTAGAAGGGACTTCTCACTGAGATACAGTGAATGCTGGCAGTTCTAGGGCTGAGATGAAGGAAGCTTGGAAGCCCTCCTTCCAGAGCAAAGTGCAAGAGAAAGTCTTGAGAAGAAAAAAAATACTTCTTGGGCTCTTTCTCAATAAAAAATAAAAAGATTTCATAAGTAATAGCTTGCTTTT
The DNA here is from genome assembly GCF_964194105.1 of Spermophilus citellus. NCBI lineage: Eukaryota > Metazoa > Chordata > Mammalia > Rodentia > Sciuridae > Spermophilus > Spermophilus citellus. The sequence continues at coordinate 161,784,357 of NC_138188.1, forward strand.
GTTAATTAATTCAATGACCTTTCTTTCAAAATGAAGTTTAATTAATTTAATTAACAGAATGTAACACATTGAGCGCCTGTGCTCATATCTGTACCATAGCCAAAGAGGTGATTGGATCAAGGTTATTTCTCAAACAGTAGCATGTTTTCAGGGCAGGCTGTTTTATAAAGACAGATATAACTTTTAAATTGATGGGGAGTGAAATATCTGGGACCTCTTTCCTGGCTTGATTTAGTGATAAGCTGCTTTATAGCAAAAAACCATGTACATCATTTTCTGCAGGCCTACTGTAAACCCTTAGGTGTTGGTGACATACATCCTGTTTACTCCTGTCCTGCCCTGAGATGTCCTGACCACCAGCAGGGCATTCGCAGCTGGCCGAAGAGGGCAGCAGCGGGGTGGCTTCTGAACCACCCCTCATGGGCCACTAAGCCTCCTCAGCTGACTGTGGTCTCATCCTCCCTGCCCTCCAGCCACCTCCCACTCTGTTAATGGTCAAGAGTCATGCATTTATTCTCTGCTGATTCTCTGAAACCTAAATAAAAATTGCTTAGGTGGAAAGAAAAATAGGATTATAAATTCAAGCAATAAATAACCAGGACTTTCAGGAGTTCATAGACATGGATAGTGTCCGAGGGCCCCGTGCCTGACAGACACTGCGGAATATTCCAAGTGTGTTTTTCCTGGGAATCCTCACAACCTCTTACCCCTGAAGTTCTTATGTGCATCAGGGAGATGAGAAATCTGGAACTTGGAGAGGCTGAGTGACTTGCGAGGGCAACGGGGGAAGAAAGAGAGAGAGAGCTGAAGTAGAACCCAGGGAGCTGGACTCCAGAACCCAGCTTCCCAGCCACCAGCCACATCCTGTTCCTTTCCCCCTCGCACCTCCTGACTTCTTGGGTTGTGGTTTTGAACTAGCCTTTCCAGCCAGAGGTCCTGCAAGCTCACACCTCAAGGTGTTAGTGACTTAATGTGTAACTGCAGTTGGACTCCCCACCCCCCAGCTGCCCCATCGTCTCCTTCCTTTAGGGCAAAGCTTGAAGAAGAACACAGTGCATAGTTGGATCCAGGAACCAGTGCCAAAGGAACGGAGGGAGGAGTTTGATAGGAGCTGAGCCTTGCAGATCCCTGTCTCCTGTGGGAAAGCCAGCCCTTGGGAGTGTGCTTGATCCCTGAAGGCTTTAATCAACAACTGGGGGTCCATTGTTCTGCCCACCACTCTGTGAGGAGTCATAGACATCTGCCCAGAAACCCAAGTGAGAGTGGCACAGCCGTGCGCTGGCCCACGTTGGCATGGAGATGAGAGCCGGGTTGCACACTGATACCATTATGTGACTTCTTTCCAACAGGAGAACCAGCATCTGCTGGAACCATGCAATTTGGTCTTAATAATAATAATGGTGTTCTAAAGTGATTATAATTATAGCAATTTCCATTATTTAAAAAAATCTTTCATGCTAACACAGTAAATCCAGATGAAGATAGGAAAGGTCTGCAGCCATACACTTTATAGAGGCTTCATGAAAGCATTTGGGGCTTCTGTTGAAAGATTTTCTGTTGTCTCCACTAAGATGGATGAACAGCCGGGAAATCTGTTTTCATATTTAAGCACTCAAATATAAACAGCCAAGAAATCATTTGGGGGCATGTGTTCGGATATCAGCCTCTTAGTTGATAACTGTTTGGGAGACTTTAGATTGAAAGTTTGTTCCAAGCTTATAGAATTGAAGTTCGGATTTTTCCCAGTAATTCATCCAGGGTCCCTGAATCACAAAGCTGACGGAGGGAAAGGAAGGTGGCAAGAGGACATTTGGTGGAACAAATATCTAAGGTGGTAAACTCTTAAAGACAAAAAGCAAGATACAAATGTATAAGATATAGAGGTACAGATGGCAAGAAAGTCACAGCTAGTCTGCCATTGGCTCCTTCAGGTGAAGAGCAGCAACCTGCGGGCTTTGGCAGAGGAATTTATCAAAGGCTCAATTACAGAGGATGTGAAAGGCAGGCCCAGGAATCAGCTCAGAGCAATGGAGCGGTGGCAGGGTTGGGGGGGTGCAGATCTGGAGAAACTGTCACTGCAGTATGAAGAGCTGTGCAGCACCATGATGGACCTTTTGTTGGTTGGTTGGTTGGTTGGTGCTGCAGGGGATGGGGATGGAGCTCCAGGCACCTGCCAGGGCTCTGGGCTCTGCCACCAAGCTGTGCTCAGCCCCTCACACTAAGGGTTTTGCCCAGCTCACCTCAGTGAACTCTCATGACATCCTGCGCGTCCAGCAATTATTTGAATTGCTTTCAGATGGGAAATCTGAGATTCCGAGCCAGGACTGTGTCCTAGGGAGGAAGAGAGCGGGGGTGCTCATCCAAGAACACTGCCTGTTCCAGTCTGCAGCCTGTGCCACTGCGCTGTATGATTTTAGTTACAGTAACCTTTTAAAAGAGTCACCTTCATTTTTCTGGGAATGCCTGGGTATGGCTATGTCACACCTGTGCCTGTGGGCAAGTGGTGAATCTTCCCAAGCTTCGCGTCCCCACCCAGGCTGCCCTGAGAAACCCCTTGGCTGGAGACTGGACCAGTTGAAGTTTATTCTCTCAGCCAAGGTATCCTCAGGGACATTCTCCTCCCAGGGCCCCAGAAGAGGTACCTTTCTTTGTTCTGGATGTCAATGGCTGTCAGGGGTCCTTGGCTCATAGCTGCACTGCTCCAACCTCTGCCTCCATCTTTCTGTGACATTTTCCCCTCTGTGTCTCTGTGTCCAAATTCCTCTATTTTTTTAGTGACCTAGCCATCAGACTACCTGACTTTATCTTAGGCATCTGAATGGACCCACTTTGCAGAAGAGCTTCCAGGGACAGTTCTTCAGCACATGCAGTCGCCCCATGGACAACCACAGATGGCATATACTATGGTGGTCCTATGACCCTGTGCGGTGTGGTGACGTTGTAGCTGTCTTAGTTGGTGTAAGCACACTCCGTGATACTTGCGCAGTAAAAAAACTGTCTAATGATGCATGTCTTAGAATGTCTCCTACTGCTAAGTGCCATGGGATCTGTGTCATGTTGGAGGACACAATTTAGCCCACAAGTTCATTATGAGTTTACCTTTCTGTAGTAGGTTTTATTCTCTCACACTTTTTAATTGTCAGTAACTTCACTCAGTCTTTCAAGTGTAATGTTCATTAGCAGCAGTGAGCAAATGGTGGTTTTGGTGTGGGACTGATGTGGAGCCCACGGCAAGGCGGTGCGCTGGGGGATGGGAAAGGAGGAGAGAGGGTTTCTGCAGCTTTTCTTTGTTTCTGTATTGGTTTCCCCATTAGAGAGTAATCGCTTAAAATTTTAATATGTCTCTTATCATGTTGCCACCTCATTTTAGAATTGCTGAAATTAGTGCATAATGGCAGAAATATATCCAACTTGTGCAATCTTGGGTCAGCAATATTTAAATACCTCTGACTAATAAAACACTCTTGTTAGGAACAACACAGATTTTTGAAGCTTGTGTATTTCATGTTTTAAAGACTTTGTGAGGCACCTGCTAAATCAGGATATATTTAGTATGAAATAGACAGCCCGGCCCCTCCAGGACTTCTCCCGTGGTCTTACTGCCCGCTTCCCTGTGTTGCAGGTGGGCTGACTGAGCCCATCGTCCTGCGCTGGGCACTCTGCTCCTCCAGCCTGCTTCCTCCAGCAACGATTGCTGATCGCTGCTTACTGAAAACCAAAAGGGGAAGGATAAGTTTAGCTATTCCTGTCTTAGTCTGTTTTCTGTGCTTTTACCCACAATATCACAGATTAGGCAAATTCTAAAGAAAAGAGATTTATTTTGGCTCACATATGTAGCCCTGGATCAAGGGGCCACATCTTGGTGATGCCCTTCTTGCTGGCAGAGTCTCAGGGCAGCACATGCATCACAGGGCAAGAGACCTAACCAAATGGCTGCTCTAGCAGACTCGCTCAGGATAACTCAGTGGGGGTAGGGCTAGAGTGGGACATTTGCCTAGTATGTGGAAGGTCTTGGGTTCAGTCCCCAATACTGCAAAACCAAAGTAAAAACGAGAGAACATGTCACCCTCTCTGTTAATCACAAGAATTGGATTAACTCATTCACAACAGCAGAGCCCTGAACACCTTTTAAAGTCCCACGTCTTCCTGTCTCCTAGGGGGGATTAAATTCCAACATGACTTTTGGAGGGGGCACATCATATAAAACTAACAATCGGGCTAGTGATTCCTCCTTATGGTGGAGGTATGCAACTATACTGCACCTGTGAGGAGCAGTTCATTTCTCTCTCCCTCAAGCCATCTGACAGTATGCCTTGGGATGTATTTTGTATCTCAGAGCAGGTCAAGTCTTATCCCCTGGAAGGTCCACCCAGGCTGAGGCAGTGGATGGCCTGGTGGCTGCTGATTCCTGCACTACCTTCCTGCAGAGTGCAGCAGGAGCTGGGTAGTCTGGCCTACAGATGAGCAGGGTACTATTGCATCCCATCCACGAGTCTCTTGTCTATGACTAATGATGGCTTTCTGCCCCTGCTTGGCTCCTTTGCTGTCTTCCATGGCTCCCACCTCCTGGTCACCTTGCTCTGCTGCCCAGCCTCGGTAAACACTGGGGTTCTTTGTTCCTTTGTAACAGTGGATACCACCTGGAAAATAACCTACCTGTGAGGCAGGTACATGGCTCATAATGGCTTCTGTAACTTCTCTGGCTGTGAATGCACACTTACAGGTGAAGTGTGAGGCAGAGCGTGTGTCACATATTCTGTAAGATTGTGTGTGTGTGTGCGCGCGCGTGCACGCAGGCATACACGAGGGCAGGATGGTTGGATAGGCTGTCACGTGGCTCCCCTGGGTGCCTTCCTGGCCCAATTGGACTATTTGCTATTTTGCCTATTGCTACTCAATAAAAAATGGACACTTCTTTGTTCTTAGAATTCTCAAAAGAAGAAAAAGCGCTCTGGGAGTGCAGACATAACCACATTAGGGAAACAAAAGGAGCCGGTCGTCTTTGAGTTGGTGCTTGCTATCCAACACGGGCTTCAGGGTGGATGTGTTCAGATTTTTATTATGTGGCACATCATATACCTGTACCTAGAAGTGCACACTCCCAGCTCTGCCATTTGGGGAAGATGAAGAGGACTGTCTGCCTGGCAAGTGGGGCTGCCCAGGCCAGCTTTATCATTCCAGGGAGCCGTAAAAGGCCAGGGAGAGCACACTTCTGCCACCTCACGCCACGGAGGGTGGCAGGAGGAGGACTTATCCTGGCTGCCAGGACAGCCTCATGCTCCCACTGCAGACTACTTGATCCTCCAAAATGAGTGCTCTGGAAAGGGCCTTGGCAGTGGGCAGAGACCCAGGGAGACCCAGCAGGTCTGTGCCAGTCACACAGACCCCCTGCCAGAACCCAAAGAGGACCTCTAAGGCAGCCTCTGGAAGACACACCCTGGAGGAAAAGGTGAAGGCATGGAATCCAAGTTTTCCGGCCGGGCTGTCGGACCTCGGGAGCTCTGACCAGAGGGAGGGTTGTTTGCTGGAAGGAAAGCTTCTTCTAGGGTGGGGTGGCTTCCAGAGGCCTCCATGGAGCTCCTGGGCCCTCTCCACTGCATGCTGTGCCTTCCAAGGAAACGCATAGGTGTTTCTCCATCAGAAAATCCATCAGGAAGCAGAAGCAACTGTGGTGTGCGCAGTGGTTAGGAATCCGGGGCTTTGGGTGCAGATCCCAAATCTGCTTGCTGTTATCCTCACCTGTAAGTTCAGGTACATGACCAGACGACCTGAGATCTCTTCTAGAAGCTCCAAGACCCCACTGCTGTGCTCTGTTCTACTGGAGAGCATTTTTGAGCCCTCATTTTCACCCCCAGATGAGTGCTGCTTTGACTTTCTGCAGAAGGGAACCCAGGGTCTGCTGAAGGGCAGTCATCTCAGTCAGTGTCCTGGCATGGGGAGGGGCCTGCTGCTGGCTCATGGTCACATCTGGGGACACTGCTGCCCCAGATCAACTGACCATGGGAGGACGAGGAATACTTTGCAGAGCTGGTTAAAAACAGAGGTTCCTGGGACCCAGTCCACACTTAGAGGATGAGGTTCCGCACCTGGGCTGAGAAGCTGCATGTTCCAGCTCTGACCTAGGAGCCATCCTCCAGCCCCCAGAGCAGCGTCCAGGGCTGCACTTGAACACTATTTGGGGGCTGTGATGGAGGCCAGAGCCCCTGCCAGTGGGGCCTGTACGCAGAGTTCTGTTCTGTCACCTTCCTAGACATGTGATTTGGCTGGGGGTTCCCTCTCTGCCCTTTGAGAATCTTTTCTCAGGTGGACTGCTCCAGAAGCTTCCTGGTGTTGGGCAGGTTGGAAACAAGGAAGGCTTTCTCCAGGGCTCAAGTCCTGAGGCAGTGCCGCTCAGAGTCTCCAAGTCTCGGGGCTGAAGGCTACCTTTTGAAATTTCCAACCTGTCTCAGAGCAAAAGTTTGTGAATCCAGAAAAATGAATTATCAGGAAGCAAAGTGAACATGAACCAGAGGTGCTCAACACAGTGTGGTTCTTTTCACTGTGAAATGTAACAGACATCCCTCTGCAGACCAGATGGGACCTGGGAGCAGCCGGGCAGTGGTTACCCTGTTACCCTGAGGAAGCTGTCTCAGCTGCCAACCGGATATTGTTACAAAAACTCCAGAAACACATTGTTGTGCCGCCTCCTCCCTTTAATTAGAGGGTGGTCTGGTCTGGTCTTTTTTTGCTAAGCAAAAAAGGAAATGTGGTAAGAGCAGGTGTTGTGCTCTCTGTAATGTCCTTCCTGGGGAAAATTGAGGGCTGCCCCTGTATATGCAGGTAGAGCCCATTTAAATCTTGTGTTGCAGGGCTGGCCATATGCCCAGCACCTTGTAAGTCGTGGGTCTATCAGCCACTTGCGTGGGATCCCAAGTAGAGGTTGAGAGTCAGCAGGCGGAGGAGGGCAGATCAGCTCACCTGGCAAAACAGCTGTTGTAGACACCTGTGTTCCAACATACATCATGCCGTCCCTCAGAGCCCGTCCAGCAGTGTTGAGCCTGCTTCCCAGGGTCACAGTAAGAGCAGATCAGTCACAGCAATGAGGAGAGGGCTCCAGGGGGTTACTCTGCCAGTCTGCATTGAGGCCAGCCATGCCAGGCCTCGGCCTCCTCGTTTCCCTAGTGGTTTCCAAGAAGGCAGATATTGTACAGATAAAGCAACATGCACTCTACTGCTACTGTGAGGCGTGCACCGGGTAGATATGCTGGGGTGGTATGCCGCATGGTACAGGCTTCCCAGATCTTAGCTCAGCAAAAGGCAAGAGCCGGGAAACAAAGCTGGGGAGACAAGTAGAACAACACAAAACGGAACAGGGCTAGGCACTCACATTCCGGGTCTGTGTCCCGAAGGAACCTCAGTCTTGCTTGCTCATCCCAAAGCCAAGACTTCTGTCGCCCCACCTGCACCCCCTTGCCCTCCTGCAGAGGTGAGAATAGAGCTTCACCTCCATGCAGACAGGCCTAACAGTGGTCCTCAGCCCGAGGCCAGCACGGCCTGCCCAGGGGACACTGGCATTGCCTGGAGACATCTGAGTCTTCACCAATAGCGTGATGCCACCTGGACAGGTGAAGGCCAGGGGTGCCGCTCAGCATTCTGCAGCACATATGATGCCCCCACCAGAGAAGGATCTGGTCAAAGTGAAAGCAGTGAGGAGTGAGAAGCCCCCACTAGTGCCTGGCACACATGCCCAAGGCGCAAGGGCGGAATGTCCACTGGGAGCCACTGCACAGGCACAGGGAGGTGCAGAGGGGACACCTGCTGATTGCTGCCATCTTTGTCCTGTCCTTCCTTGTTCCTGACAGCAAGATCCTGAAAGGCTTGGCAGTGCCTGCTAACTGAAGTGATTGGGGACCAAAGAGGAAAAAGAATTTTGAACTAGTTCCGAAGCCTGGGCTTACTTTCATTCCTTTATTCAGTATGTCTATTAAGTACCTACGGTATACCAAGCCCATTCTGAGCTGAGGGGTACAGCAGTTAACCAGACAAAGATGGTCTTTGGGAGGAAGATGGATTGTGAAGAAAGCACACAGCATTTCTGGTTAAGTGCCATGTCACAGCACAGCCTGGCCACGGGTGTTGTACGTCAAGAGTTAGAATGGGTGCTGGGGAGATGTCACTGAGAGGTGCAGTCAGACTCAGACAAGGCCCGGGCCCAGGAAGCTGGGGGCAACCAGCTCCAGGATGAGCCTGGAGATGCAGACCATGCCCAGGAGGCACTCAGTGTGGGCGCATGTGTGGGGCCCCTCTGAGACACCTGCCTTGGCAGAAGCTCGTCTTTGTCTGTTTTAAAGTGTGCTCTGAGATTGGGTTTTGTGAGAATAGAGTATGCAGACATTATGCTCCCCTGCCTACAGGCATGAGGGTATGAGTGTGAGTGGTTTATTTAGGAGAAGACCTAAGGAGTCATGGATAGGGACCGGGTATGATAGAGACAGTAATAGGTGGAGACAGCAGGGGCTCATCCCTAGGGGTTTCTGAGAGATCAATTCAGCTAGGCTCTGCTGAGGGGCTCTGCTGAGGAGATAGCTGTGGGGTACTGTCACCCCCTCCTGTCATAGGCTGGGAGGCCACGGGTGTGAGGAGGAGGCTTAACCCTTCAGCATGGTGCTTCTGCAGGGCACGGCACACAGGCATGTTAGGTTCCCGGTGCCTGCATGGCTGGTGCAGGTGAGGCCCACATTTGAGGAATGGAAACAGCAGTTGCTGTCCACTGATGAGTGACTCAGGAGCATCACTGCAGCCCCATTGTCATGAAGTAGTCTTAAAACTGTCCTTCAAAATCACGACCTGCTTGCGGGATTCAGTCCCTAACCCGGAGCGCCTCTTGGGAAGCGCGCCTCTCAGGGCTGTGTCATGCGTTGGGCTTCAAGACGTGTATGGTACCAAGCAAGAGATGGGGGTGGGGCAAAGGGAGACCGTGCTTGAGGTTAAAACAACCACAAAATCGCTTTTGAAAATTGAGTGTTGGGACCATAAGGACTTTCAAAACCTCTGGAACAGCTGCGTGTTCACAAACAGGTGGCAAGTCCCAGATCCGTGAGCATCCTGTGATCCACACACGCGTTTACCAAAGGATGGCCCCAGAGCATTTTGCACATGAGAATTCACTATGCCCTGGTTTTATTGTACTCTCCGTAACATGGGTTCTTAAGTACAGTCTCGCTCCACAGAATGACAGCGTGATCAATGGCAGTCTGCATACAATGCTTGTCCTGTAGAGTGAGAATGGGGCTGAAGGATTCCTGTCGCCTGGTGACATTGTCACCACTCTGTGTGACACAGCAACGTGTTACTCAGCGTTCACAGTGGTGCTAGTAGAAACAAACCTATTACACCGCCAGTCGTATAAAAGTGTAGCACAACCCACACAAGCACAGTCATCTGATCCTTGAAAAGGTGCCAAAGGATACAGTGGAGAAGAGACAGCCTGTTTAGCAAATGGTGCTGGGAAAACTGGTTACTCACGTCTAGAAGAACGAAACTGGACGCTTACGTCTAACCCTGCACAAAAGTCAGCTCACAGCCTCGGAATTAGACCACAAACCATGCACCTCCTAGACACAGGCGTGACTTTCTCAATAGGACCCTAAAGCTCAGGAAATAATATCAAGAGCTAATAAATGGGATGCCTTCACGTTAACAAGCTTCTGCATAACGTAGGAAAGAATGAGGAATGTGAAGAGAGAACCTACCGAATGGGAGCTACTCTTCTGAAAGAGGATTAATATCAAGAATATACAAAGAGCTCAAAAAAACTTTACAGCAAAAAATTAAATAAGCCAATTAATAGATAGGCAAATGAATTAAACAGACACTTCTCAAAAGAAGCAATCAAATGCTAACAAATGCATGAAAAAATGTTCAACTTCATTAGTAATTAGAGAAATGCAAATCAAAACTACACTGAGATCCCATCTCACTCCAGCTAGAATGGCCGTCATCAAGAACACAACTAATAATAAATGCTGGAGAGGATGCGGAGGAAAGGACCACTTTACCCTGTTCCTGGGTGTAGCTCGCGTGTTTGGTGGTAGCAGCCTGCGGTGGCGCACAGGCCCTGCCACGCCTCACGGCTCACTGAGGACCTCCCCACAGCCATGCAGCCCCGCAGGCTCCGTTCAGGTGAGAGCCCTACACTGGTGTACCATTTTTTATCTCTAATACTGTGTTACTGTCTTTCCTGAGTCTCTGTTTAGATTTACACCTACCTACCATGGTGCCACAGTGGCCTCTGTGTTCAGTAGAGGAACTGCTGGGCCACTTAGCCCAGGTGTGCCGTGGGCTGTCGTCTAGGTCTGTGCAGGTGCTCCCTGATGTCCCCATAATGATGCAATCGACTGACAATGCATTGCTCAGTATATCCCCATTGTTAAGTGACACTGGCTGTATGCACGGATTTTAGGAGCATTTGCCGTCCTTGTCGCCCTCCTCTGATTAGTAGATACACGAGCATTTGGGCACATGCATCTTCTGTTGTCCACCTCCTTGCTCCTGTGTCCCTAGGAGAGACTTCCGTGCTTGTGGAGTCCGGCGATGTGCTGGGCTCCTCCCCTGAGCTGGTGCCTCACGGGGCTGCTTGTCTCTGTCTCTGCAGACACGCACTCGCTGTCCTGGGTTGGGGGTCAGGAGTGGAAACCCTCAGCATCACTGCAGGACCTCCAGGACCTCCAGGTCAAGCCTCACGCTCCAACCCAGCTTTGTGGGGGCTCCTCGTGGGTTCAGGGGCGTGGCACAGCTCAGGTCTGTCACCAGCTCAGGTCCCCACCCCCTGGGGGAGCCACTAGGCCCCAGGAGCCCAGCAGTCCTGGTTCTCTGATACAGCATCTCCTCCGTTTGGAAGCTCTTCTCCCATGGTCTCAACTGGCTCCTGGCCCTCTGGGAACATCTGAGACGTTCTTGGACCTGGCGTTGGGAACGTTCTCCACTGTCTGAGCCTGGGTTTTTCTTCTGTTTTGTTTTCTGTGCTGGGCGCTCGGGGAGTCTTTGCAGTGTAGAAATGCAGGAAGCTTGGTGCAGAGCCTGGAGCTCCCCGTCCTCTCCTGTCGAACTCCTGGGTGTGGACGCCGGGCCTTCTCGCCTCCCTCTCCCACTCTCGTCTCTGTCTCTTGGGTTCTGCTCTCTCATTTCAGCCGCCGTAGTGGTTTGAGTTTTCAAGAGCACTTTCTTCTTCCCTGAAAGCCCCTTTTTGTCCATCTCACAGCTCAGAGTTGCTTATCTTCTCTGTGTCCGGGGAAACGAATGATGATTTTGTGTGACATTTCTTCCTGCTGTCTGTCTCTCATCTGCCTCTTCTGAGTGCCACTTCTCTGCACCTGCCATGGTTTCTAACTCACAGAGACTTTCCCCGCCATGACCTGGTTACTGGCTGGCCCTTCACGTTGGAAAGAGAGGCGTTGAGGCTGGGATTCAGGGCTGTGTGCGGACACGGCCTTGAGCACGTGTCCTGTGGGACCCACGCCGTGATGCTCATCGCATGTGACCTTGCCTTGTCAGTGGGTGACTTGACAGAAACACCTTCCCAGCTTTTCTTGCAGACCTGGGACTTTTTACAGTGGCTGTGGACTGTGGGCCCTGAGTGGCGCTCTCCTGGGGACTTAGGGAAGCTTGCTTTCCTGTTCCAGGGGCAGGGATGCCAGGTAATGCTCCTCCCACTCTGCCTTTAGTGAAAACACGGGCTTCTATCAGGAACAGCCACATCTGACCTTAAGGGAGAGGTCAGGAGGACAGTGGAGATGCCAAGCCTCTGAGGTGTTGATCTAACACCAGCATCCCTGGGAGAAAAATAAATCCCTGCATGTTCTAGTCACTCAATCAACATTTTTTTGTTTGTTTATTTTTAGCCAAAAAAATTCCAGTTGATGCACCCTCATAACTCTGGGGGAAAACTAACAAATAGGAAATATGCTATTCTTTTTCTGTTCTTAAAATTCCCCAAGTACGGAAGGACACATCTCAAAACTTGCTGCTATAGTCTTTCTTTGTAAGGCATTATTTCCCGTGGGGAAAGTGTGGATCCTGTGAGAAGGATCTAGACTTTGGTCATCACTAAAGGGACCTCACATGAGAAGAACACCCAGGGAGCTTGTAAGGGACAGACGGGAGGTGGGGAGAATAAGACCAGGACTGAATATGGCCACTGCCTGTTTGTGCAAATAAAGTTTTATTAGGACACAGCTGTGCTCATTTGCTTTCATATTGTCTGAGGTTCTGTCCTGGTCTTTCTAATTCACGGCTCAGTGGTACCATCAACTGTAACAGAACACCACCGTCTGGGTGATTTGTAAAGAATACGGGTTATTTAATTTGTTTCTGGAGGCTGGGAGGTCCGAGAACCTCGCGTCAGCACCCAGGTGTCACATGGGAGATATGCAGGCATGCCAGCTCAGTCTCTCCCTCTTCTTATAAAGCCTCTGATGCCATCGTGGGGGCCCTACCTCATGATCCCAAAGACCCACCTCTGAACACCCTCAGCATGTGGCTTTGAGGGTTAGGTTTCCAACACATGCTCTTCTGGGGACACGACCATAGCAGCTGCTGTCACCCAGCAGCAGCAGAGGGGACCCCCAGGAGTTTCCACCTGGGCTTACACAGAAAGTGCTTGTTGGCTCAGTTGACTGGCAGGTGCCAGTGAGTAGGGAGGGAGGTGGCCACTCAGCCCAGCAGGCCTTGTCCACACCAGGAAGCTGCAGGTGGAAGTGTCGGGCCAGGCGGTGGCTCAGAAGCACCCACTGAATGTCCTAGGGTACTCGGGTCATGACACCAGCCTCACCCAGTGTTACACCATGCAAGGCACTTGTGCTGAGCCTGCACCTCCCCGTTCCGGTGCCTGTGCTAGAGGCCCAGGGCCCCGTGGGAGCCAGGTGGGGAAGCAGTGGCACAGCCACCTACCCCCTCCCTACTGCAGACCTGGAGCCTGAATCAGGCCCGTCACCTTGGATTCCTGCTGTGGTTTGGGTACCCCAGAAACTCTGAGCTGGAAGCTTGGTCCCCATCCTAATGGTCTCGAAAGAGGGGAACCTAGCAGCAGATGGTGGGGTCTGGACCACCCTGGTGAAGGAATTGATGTGGGCCCACAGTGAGTTTGATCTCCCTGCAGTGGATTAGTGCCTGTGGAGTGAGTGGACTATGAAAAAGCAAGCCTGGCCCTGCCGAGGCTCTTGCTTCCTGGCTTGAGCACATGCCTCTTCTGCCTGCAGCTGGCTCCCTTTCCTCCCCTCCACCCTGTTCCTGCAACAAGATTCTGGCACCTTGTGTTTGGACTTCTCAGCTCCCAGAATCGTGAGCCAAATAAACCTCTTTTCTTTGCATGTTATCCAGCCTCAGGTATTCAGTTAAAACAACCCAAAATGAACAAAGACGATGTCAAAAGGAAGTTTTGGTAGTAGTTAGGACTGGACTTGCAATGCCTAAAAATAAATATATTTTCACAAAGCTATTGTGACAATGTAGTATTCGCCAAAGATTTCATTCAAGGGTGGAGAAGAGTGATTTACAGAGCATGTTCAAAGACAGTTATTTGGCAAGAGAGAGTTTTGTTGAAATGCCCTATCATGCATTCCCATGGACAGAGATTTGGAAATGTGTAGCAGAAGTATGTATGCATTTGTCCTTTGACTTAGAAATCTACTTCTTTAAGTTTATACAAAAGTTAAAGCAGAAAGGATACTAAAAGCAGTTTGCAAGGTTTTTTCCCATTACTACAGGTAACAGAAGAGATGGGAACAGTCCACATGTTTAACAAGAGGGAACTGAGTGAGCTAACCAGTTCACTGACACCACGGAGCACCCCGGGAAGGAACGAGGACTCTCTATACACTACAAGGGAAGAGAGAGGTGGAGGAAGAGGGTACTGTCCTGCCATTCATCCAGGAACGTGCCCTATGGCACAAGTAGGAGCTTTGATCAAGGAAGGGGAATTCCTAGGACAGAAGTCCCCAAACTTGGGGTGGACATATCCTGGGGAGCACCCAATGAGCCACTGGGGTGTAGGAGGAACATATGTCTGCATCTGTTTTTACCCAAGATAATCAGGAACGAGGCTTTACTAAGTCGTAGTGGGCACCCATGGCTTCCGGAGGCCCACCTGCTGGGAGCCAGGTCACCAGCGGCTGTTGCACACCAGGCAGGTCTGGGGTCCAGGGGACTCTTCTGTTCTGCACTCAGTGAGCCAAGCTGCTGTCCCCTGGGTGCCTTTGGTGTAGCCTGTCTCTGGCTTCCATTCCAGCCTTCAGCATGTCATCGATCTGGTTTTTTTTTTTTTTTTTTTTTTTAAAGAGAGAGTGAGAGAGGAGAGAGAGAGAGAGAATTTTTAATATTTATTTTTTAGTTCTCGGCAGACACAACATCTTTGTTGGTATGTGGTGCTGAGGATCGAACCCGGGCCGCACACATGCCAGGCGAGCGCGCTACCGCTTGAGCCACATCCCCAGCCCATGGTTTGTTTTTTAAAATAAGATCTCTGAAGGTGAGTTACACGCTCTCAGTTCCCAGAAAGTCAGCTCCAGGTTTTCTGAGTGTTACTGTGGTGACGAACGGCCAGCAGTGCCACTCCTTGGTGGGCACTGGAGAGAGAAGCCGTGGTGAGAGCACACAAGGATGTTGAGCACAACGAGGCCACCCTCTGCAAGTCCCGAGCGGATCTGTGAACGTCGCTGTGACTCCACTTATACCAACGGCAGTGTCTGTTTGCTGCCTAAAAAAACACCTTAAATCCTTAACATGGAAACATAACGTCTAACTATGTAAAAATCTTCCAAATAATTTTAGGTTATTTATTTATTTATTTATTTTTTAACCAACAAACTGGAGAAAAGTATTATCTTCTGATGAATTTTCTGGGGCTACCTACTGGTGGGCGTTGGGGATGAGAGTTATCAAGTCTTCATCTCCATCTCACAGGCGGGGAAACTGAGGCACCCATGGGTTACATTGCTGAGGTGGCACAGTCCATGGGAGCAGAGCCAAGATTTGGAAAGGTTGGCTGGCCCCAGCCATGACCTCTGGATAGTATGCTAAACTGCCAGATTTCACAGTGTGGCCAGGGTCTCTCTTCTGGCCTCTGATTGGTTTCACTGGGGCCAGAGAAAAGGTGATGTAGATCCTACTCCCCTGCCCTCCCCACTTTGGCAGCCTGCATGTCCCTTTATGACCCCAGCCTCTGATGGAAGTCCCTCCAAGCTCCTGCCAGTTCTCTCCTGGCCCAGTGAGTCCAAGGCCATTTGTTCTGCCCTACCCCTCTGGAGGTGATGGGGATGGTCCCCACCACTGCCCCAGCCACACCTGCATGAATGGCCCCTTCCTGAAGGCCTCCTGAGTAACTTGGGAGCTCCTGTCTCTGTGGGGCTCTGAATAACACAGCTGGTGGGCACTGCTACGGGGATGAGTCTGTCCAGGCCTATGGATCCTTAAGCCCAGGCCTCAGTTTGCCTCTGTTGGTTTGTAGACACTTCAAGCAGTGAGAAGTCAAAGAAACTGGAATCCACACTCTTCATCGCCTCTTTTCTCTCTGGGTTGGATGTCAGAGTGTGCGTGCCCCTGGGGTCTTGGAGTGATTGAAACCACGTGGGCTGCCAGGTCTCGGGCCTCATCCCTGCACCAGGTCAGCCCCCACCCCTCACCCCATCATGCTTGAATTGTGTCTCCTAATTTCCCAAGTTGAAGTCCTAACCCACAGTGCCTTGGGAGTGACTGTTTGGACACAGTGGTGTCTTTACACAGGTGACTAAGGCAAAATGAGGTCCTCAGGGGTTGGGCTCCACTCCAGTCTGTCTTGTGTTCGCATAAGAGGAAACTAGGATACACTGAGAGACACAAGGCTCATGCACACAGGGGACAGCCATGTTGACAGGCAGCAAGAAGACGGCCCTCTGTGAGCCACGGGGAGAGGCCACCTGCCCCTGCCTTGGTGTTGGACTCTCAGCCCCAGAACTGGAAAGCATAGAACTTCTGTTGCTTAAGCCATCTGGTCTTCGGCCGGAGCTGACTCCCCTCACTCTCCCCAGCCGCTGGCCAGGTCCAGGGCTGCCGCATTCCCCCTGCAGCTGCCGCGGTCATCATACGTACATCCTCACACCGGGTCTGTCCATGCTGCGTGACTAGGTCCCGCAGTCTTCTTATTCCAACTTTATGTTGGCAGGAAGGACGAGACAGATGGGGTGCACACCCGGTCCCATACAGTGACGTCCCACCTGGCTTTATTTTCTGGATTCATAAGAAAATGTGTCCTATGAATCTGGTTCTCCAACAACTGCATGTTAACATCATAGGAATTCACTGAACAACCCAGCTCTTGCCACCCCAGAGCCAATTTTAAGGGGAACAAGAGGGTTAAGTCAATTTGTTTTTCACAAATCAAGATACCTCCACTTAGGGCAAAAATCGTGACATTCAGGTGAATCAGAAAATTATGACATTGCTTAAAGCCAGTTATCCCAGAGCTGTCCACGCTTCTGAACTCTTAAAACAAAGAGGACCGGAGTGTTTGGTACAAAATCCAGCACTTAAAGGCTGGGGTTTTCTGCTGTGACTCTTACTTGCCTCTCCGCCTGGCAGGTCATTGATCTGCAACCCTGGCAGCCTCCTTGGGGAGAGAAGATTTAAGGTGTAGAGGCCAGCTCAAGCCTCCAATTCGCCTGGGAGCTGGGCGGTGGATGGAGAGCAAGGCAGGCTCACGGGAGCTGTCTGCCCTCCGCAAGACTCAGGATGCTGCCCGTATAAATCAGAGTTCGGTAAACTGCGGTGAAATGTTATTTCAAACTCTGCACTTAATGCCCTTTTCCAAAGATCTATTCTGCAGTGGAGGAGATAAAATTTGAGTTAATTCTGGCCATTTTAAACAGTAATCAATATTTTTCAAACTAGTAAACCCAGCATTTTTTAGGATCATTGACAATGATTAAAACTAAAATATAGTTGTTTTAAGACCCTGCTGAAGGCTGACCAGTGGAGGTGCTGGGTTGGTTGGGGCAGGGGGTGGGGAGCACTGAGAAATCTCTACGTGCAAATCTCCTCTTTGTCTGAGGTCAGCTTTTAAATAATTTTTAATGTTTTAGGACATTTTAAAATGCGTGATGTGATTTTCACTATGAATTATTTCAAAGGTCTTCATGCTAAGTGACCAGCCAGGACGGTGACAGATTTTGTTGAGTGTGTCGTAGTGTGGATCACACTGAGTAGACGTGCACAGGAACCGTGCACTCGAGTGTCACTCAGGGATGAGTTCTGAGCAAGGCTTAGTTAGGCAATTCCATCACTGTGGGACCGTCCTGGAGTCCACCTATGCAGCTCAGATGGCATAGGTCAGTCGCTCCAGTGGCCCTTGGTACAATCCAGCAAGGCTGCAAACACGAGGTGGGTATGGCTGCTGCCTGCACACTGTCTTATGGTGAACTTTTTTGTTACAAGTGGAAGAGTCATGCTCAATAATGATGGAAGTAGAGCCTATTAATAAGTAAACTGGTAACAGCTAATATATATTATTATCAATGGCACGAAATGTGCATAACCCTGTGCACAGCTTGTCCACACCAGCTCCACACAGCATGCGAGGCTTTGCACCCAGCGACTTGACGTCTTGGGATGGGACTTCTCAGCTCCATGAATAATCTTAGGGGACCCCTGTCACCTATGAGTCCCTCGTTGCCTGAGGCCTACAGCGTGTGGCTGTAGGTAGATGCTTGGTGGGTGGGGTGTTGAAGGACACTGACTTCAAATGGGACCTCGAGGCAGTGCTGAGGTGGCGGCAGGGTAGGAGTGTCACCATGCCCAACATGGGGAGCGCTCCAGGGTATTCACGGCTTGCCCCTCCACCAGACGGGGTGTGTGGACTCTGGGCAGGACACTGTCCAGTAGGCTGCCAGGTGGGAGAGGGAACCCCTGGGAGCAGTCAGGTGTTTGGCCAGGCATATCTGTTGAGGTATCTGTCCCCAGGAAGAGCATCGCCCTGTTTCAGGTAGGTCCTCATTACATACTGTTGACTTACAGTGAACAGGAAGGTGTCGTGAAAGAGGCTGTAACATGCTAGGGCATACATGAGTACAGCCCCGTGACCCAGGACTGAGGACAAATGTGGTCACCTGTCGGTGACAGTGACAGCAGAGCAGCCCTCCTTGGCTTCTCAGCCGTGCCCACACCTGCTGGTCATCAGTCACCTAGAACCTCGTTGAGAAACAGATTCTGGATTCCAGACCGCGCCCCCTGGTTTGGGGATTCCATGCTTTTCTACACGTTCCCTAAGTTCCTGGGTGATTCCAGTTATCAGCCAGGACAAGATGACGACCCCGATCTCCTGTCAAGTCTTTAATTATCATGTTCATGATAAATCCTAGTCTAGTTGTTGATTCGTAAGGCAGTAGCTCTGTCTGCCTGTGACGACAGCATTCAACAGAGTCAGAGGTGCCCTTGGCCTTCACCTGGCCTGCTGTGGACAGGGAGCACACAGCAATGGGCAGTGACCAGGAGTCCTTGCCCTCGCAGAGCTTTCAGGTTAGAGTGGCATATCGGAAACCTACAGTAGGGACGGGGACAGGGGCTGTGAGGAAACCGTCAGGCCGGGCAGAGTACAGGAGCAGGGAAGGGTGGCTAATTTGTGCAGAAGGCCAGAGACGGCCTCTGGAATGAGAAGCCCCGGGGCAGAGAGGAGGGCGGGAGATGAGTGGGAAGGTGTTCCAGGCAGAAGGGGCACCCACTGAGAAGGCCCTGAGCACTCATCTCCCGGACCCCAAGGAGACCCAGGAGAGGGAAGCCCTGTAGGTAGATCCTGGGAGGGAAGGTCCAGGAAAGGGGAGTGGGTTTCCTGTTGGGGAGAGTCTCATGGTTGAGGGGTAGGCTGTGGTTTTGGAAATGCCTTCCCTAACACTCAGACCAGCTGTCCAGGAGCAGCTGGGTATTCAAACGAGAGGCCCCAGACAGACACCAGCTTGAGAGCCCATGTGCAGAGGTGGCATTAGAGCCAGGACAGCAGGTGCACGCCATGTGCACAAGCCTAGGTGGAGAGGAGGGGAGGCCGGGCATGGGCCTGGGCTCCTGCACCTTAGAGGAGGTGGGGAGGAGGGTCCCGGGAAGGCGCGGCCAGGAGGCTGGAGCAGAGCCAGGATGTGTGGGTTCCTGGGAGCTGAGGGAAGCCAGGGAAGCGGGTCATGAACCAACCATGATGACCAGGGAGAGGGGGCCTGGTGGTAAGCTTTGGCACGTGAGGGAGAGAAGAGCCATTTTTGTGGGGTGGTGGACAGAGGATTTGGTAGCTGGGAGCCCTGTGGGCTGTTTCCAGGGGTTTTTCTACAGTGGAAGACAAGTGTGAGTGGAGTTTGCCCTGATCCCTTCCTAAGGGGATATAACATGCTCTCTGCAAGTGGGCGGGCATGATCCTGGCAGAGGAGGGACCATCGCCACTGCAGAGAAGGCGGAATTGGGGATGCCCAGGCCCAAGGAGAGGGGCAGGATCTGTGGTACTGCTGCCCGTCAGACACATGACACTTGGCACACGGGGTTCTCACCTGTGTTTGGGGGTCTGTGGAGATTTCTGGGTTTCTTCTGTTTCTAGAATGTTCTGGAAGATCTCTATGTGACTGTTTTTTACTGTGGTTAGGAAAACATCTGTGTTGCACTGGCTGAGACACAAAAGAGGGCTATTTCTTTCATTCTCTCCAAGGTCTGCGTCCTTTCAAAGTATCGGACTTTGTAAAAATGCAAAAGTGCACAGAGACTTAATGTTTTTCCTGAAAAGAATTTACTGGGAAGGCCTTTAACAGATCTTTCTGGCAGAGAGTGGTGTCTTTGATTGCCATATGCCCATTAAAATACTTTTTTTTTTTCTCGTGGATTTAACAAGAAAAAAACATCAAAGCCTCTTAGGAACTGCTTAGAAATAGCCTGCTTCTTAAGTGGCTGGTCTGGAATTAGAGAAGGGGACAGACAGCAGCCTTTCTGTGTGACACGTTCCGGGTGGGGCTGAGCAGAGGGGTGAGGAGCATGATGGGAGATGACGTGATGGGAGATGATGTTTCAGATCTTAAGGTTTCACTGAAAGGCGGGTCCCGGCATCCGTGTGGGGGTGAATTCTGGTGGCCCTGGGTTACAGCCATGGCCATCAGCACTCTGTGTAATCCCCACGCTGCTAAGAGGTGCCCCTGCCTCTGTGACCCTGAGAGCTTACATCCATCTCCTGTTTTCAGCGCCCTTAATCATAGTCGGTAGTTGAGAATGTATTTTCATAGATAAAATCAACTCCCAGGGCTCTCCTCGCAAGGCCATTCAGCAGGCCATTTTTAAATACAGCGAGGTCATTATCCACTCATCTTTGTGCATAATTCAGAATAATGGATGGTTGATTGGCAGCCCACCTCTCCATTTACCCCCTACCACTTTTGTGTTTTCCATCGTATTCAGATTGGTGATGGTGCCTTGAGAATACCTTCATGAACACAGATTGTTAACTGTTTCACGGGTGTTGAGTGGCCGAGGAGAGAGCTTAGAAGTTCAACTCCCCAATCGTGGATAGACCGTGTGTGAACTGTGCTTCGTCCCCCACTGTCCCACAGTCAGAGCAACAGGGATGGGCACCTGTCATGAAAAGGGAGGCATGGAAGCCAGGAAGAAGCAAATTCCCTTCATCCCTGTGACCTGGCACCTGGCGGCTGCTAAGTATTCATTGAAAAACGAATTTCCCTTAAAGAATCAAAAGGAGAGTCTAGTCTCAAACAGCTATTTGCACACTCACGTTCACATCATGCTTCACAATAGCAGATAGGTGGGCGCAGCCCAAGTGTCCACTCACCGACAATTGAGTAACAAGATGTGTATATGTCTTAGTTCAGCTGCTGTAACAGCTGTTAGACTGTGTGGCTTATGAACAGTATGAATGAATTTCTCACTCTTCTGGAGCCTGCAAGTCCAAGGTCAAGATGCCAGTGTGGTCAGGTCTCAGAGAGCACTTTCCCAGGGGTGTAGGCTGCAGACTTCTTGTTGCACCTCACGAGAGCTCTTTGGGTCTTTTTATAAAACCAATCATCCCATTATTTGTGGCCCACTTCTTTATACCATCAGTTTAGGGGTGAGGATTCCAACCTCTATGGGGACAGAGACACCCAGGCCATAGCAACATGCAGTGGAATTGAACCTCAAGAGGGAAATCCCTTATAGGCTACCACGTGGGTGAGCCCTGGAAGCACGGTGCCAGTGACAGAAACCAGCCACAGAGGCCACTCCTGCACGACTCCACTTACACAAGGTCCCTCGAGTAGTCAACTGAGGGACAGTTGCTGGGGGGGGTGGGGCAGGCCATAGTGCAGAGCTTCAGCTCCACTAGGTCAGAAGAGCTCTGCAGGTGAGGTGGCCGCTATACACCAAGTGGCTGAAGGACGCTGAACTGTGCATTTAAAGTGGTTAAGATGATAGTTTTGTTGTGAGTATTGTACAGCAATTTAAAAAAGTAATAAAGGACACCTAATACTTAGAATAGGGGCGAGTGACCAGTGCACACAGTGACCTGAAGTCTCTCCTGTTGCCGCAGCAGGTAAGTGTGCTTTCTCCCCCTCCCCTCCCCCTCCCCTCACCCCTCTCCCTCTCCCTCTCCCCCTTTCCCTCCCCTTCTCCCCCCCTCCCCCACACCTCTCTCTCTCTCTCTCTCTCTCTGACTCTCACTAAAAACATTGGCAACATTGGAATGTTGGGAACCAGGGTGAAGTTGACCATGTCCTTTTACTGAAAGTTCAGGTCTGATGTGGCTTCTCAACCAGTTTCTAGCTCTTGACAAAGGGGACATTTAGTGATGCTCCAGAGATTTGGGGGGAGTGAAGACTTAGACTTACGCCTGAGGGGAATCTGGGGGCCCTGGGAGTTGTGCAGGCAGAGCTGTGTCTTAGGTGCACACCAGGTTCCCCAAGCCCTGAAAACGCAGGACAGGCTCTCGGGGCCCCAGGGCTTCAGCTGTCCCTGGGTAGGAGGAGGCTGGTAGAAACGCTTCCATGTCCTTCCTTCACAGCCCAGCCCTGGGGACCAGGCTTCTTCTCAATGCCTGCTTTATCTGACGTGGTCTAGTGGGGCCTGTCCTTTCCTTGGGAAAAGGAGCCTTGTCTTTCTGGAATAAATGAATGAAGTCCAGCCTGTGACACTTGCACGTGACTGTAATCAGTGGGTCCACATCCTGCCCAGAGGCAGACTGGAAGCTCGGAGGCTTCCGGAAACTCCACAGCCCCCCGGGTCTGCAGGAGCCTGGCGTCCTGCATGGAGAGAACGCTGCTTGTTCTCTTCACCTCCACCGGCTGCTGCCTGGTCTCCCCTGAGCACGCTGTCCAAGCAGTGGACGTCTCCAGCCCCCTGTCATGCAGTAAGATCCTGCTCCTCCTGACCTGGGGCTCTCACCTGTGGAAACTCAAAACAGGAGGCAGCTTTCAGCCTCGCTCCCCGCTTCAGTCTTTCCATGTCTAGACTCGGAGGGAACCAAGCCCCAAGGATGATGCAGCATGTGCAGACAGCTCCTCACGTGGGACACCCACTCAGGTGGGACAGCTGCTCAGGTGGGACAGCTCCCCAGGTGGGACACTCCCCAGGTGGGACACTCCCCAGGTGGGACAGCTGCTCAGGTGGGACACCTCCCCAGGTGGGACATTCCCCAGGTGGGTCAGCTCCCCAGGTGGGACACTCCCCAGGTGGGACACCTCCCCAGGTGGGACACTCCCTAGGTGGGACACCTCCCCAGGTGGGACAGCTGCTCAGGTGGGACACCTCCCCAGGTGGGACAGCTGCTCAGGTGGGACAGCTCCCCAGGTGGGACACTCCCCAGGTGGGACACTCCCCAGGTGGGACACCTCCCCAGGTGGGACACCTCCCCAGGTGGGACAGCTGTTCAGGTGGGACACCTCCCCAGGTGGGACAGCTGTTCAGGTGGGACACCTCCCCAGGTGGGACAGCTGTTCAGGTGGGACAGATCCCCAGGTGGGACAGCTGCTCAGATGGGACACCTCCCCAGGTGGGACAGCTCCCCAGGTGCTACAGCTGCTCAGGTAGGACAGCTCTTCTGGTGGGACAGTTCCCCAGGTGGGACAGGTCCTCAGGTGGGACAGCTCCCCAGGTGGGACAGCCCCCCAGGTGCTACAGCTGCTCAGGTAGGACAGCTTCCTAGGTGGGACAGCTCCCTGGGTTAGTACCTCCCCAGGTGGGACACTCCCCAGGTGGGACAGCTCCCCAGGTGCTACAGCTGCTCAGGTGGGACAGCTCCATGGGTGGGACAGCTCCCTGGGTTAGTACCTCCCCAGGTGGGACACTCCCCAGGTGGGACACTCCCCAGGTGGGACAGCTCCCTGGGTGGGACAGCTCCCTGGGTTAGTACCTCCCCAGGTGGGACACTCCCCAGGTAGGACAGCTCCTCAGTTGTGCAAATGGTTCTGTGGGCTCTGGTGAGAAGGTGAGAGGGCCCCTATGTCTGGTTCTACCCCTGCTCTGCTGGTCACTGGCCTGGCAGCCTGGCACCACAGTCCCGACCCTGGGGCACCAGGGGGCTGGTTTGGTGCTGAGGAGGACTTGCACATGGCTGTCAGCCTCATTCTCTGCAGCCTGTGTGGATGAGGGGGCCTGGGGATATCAGTGAAGCAACCCGAGGCACATCACACAGAAGGAGGAGACAGGCCTGGGAAGCACAGGTGTGTGTTTTGTTTTGGGTTTTAGTATCAGGGATTGAACCCAGAGGTGCTTAATAACTAAGCCACATCCCCGGTCCATTTTTTAATATTTTATTTAGAGACAGAGTCTTGCTGAATTGCTTAGGGCCTCTCTAAGTTGCTAAGTCTGGCTTTGAACTTGTGAGCCTCCTATCTCAGCCTCCCTAGCTGCTGGAATTACAGGTGTATGCCAGTGTGCCCAGAAGAAGCCACAGCTTTTAAGGGGGGTGGCTTAGGGCTTGCTTTCTCTTTCTCCCCACCCCTCGGTGTGTCTACCCACTCTTGGAGGAACTGGGTGGCACATGCAGGGTGCATCTCTCGCGATTTCTCAGGGGTGGAGAGGTATTTAAATCCCTAGTGACTCGAAAACTCTTGCCTCCTTGGGAGGATGGGAAATGACTGCGCTCCCGGGAGGGAAGGCATCACAGGCCACCCCGGTGCCCCTTGTTCAGCAGAGACAATGAGGAGGTTTCTGAGTTTTGTGTGTGTGTAATTTATTTTTTTTCCTTTAAATATTTTTAGTTGTAGATGAACACAATACCTTTCTTTTATTTATTTATTTTTATGTGGTGCCGAGGATCGAACCCAGCGCCTCACCCGTGCCAGGCAAATGCTTAACCACTGAGCTACAGCCCAGCCCTAATTTTTGTTTTTAAAATTTATTTTAAAGCTTGAGATAAAGTTCACATATCACTTGGAATTCACTGAAGGGCACAGCCTGGTGGCTTTTCGTATGAACAAAGAGTTGTGCGGCTGTCCCCATAGTCTGTGTGGGATGTCTTCATCATCCACAGCATTAGGCATCACTCCCCGCTCCCAGAGGAGAGCTGCGGGGCTGGGCACTGCTGTGGCCACAGTGGAGGAGGGTACAGTGGCATGGGAGGTGGCAAGCCACAGTGGGGGCACCGGTGCCAGAGGGAGGAAAGGACGGGGGCTTTGCTCCACTCACACTTCCACCACTTCATCCTCTGCCTAGTTCAACACTGCTGTGGCAACCAAAGGGGAAAAGGGCTGCTGCAGGTGCCACGCAAGAAGAAGCTGTTGTTGTGAGGCCCAGAACTCACCAAACCCAGGAGGACATCCTGCCCTGAGAAACCCCAGGCCAGAGAGTTCCAACTACCTGGAATTGAGTGTCCTGGGCAAAATGGGTTCAGTGATGTTGATATCCTCACATTCCTCCACCCATCCACCCATCCACCCATCCATTCATTCATCCACCCATCCACCATCATTCATCTACCCATCCACCCATCCATTCATTCATCTACCCATCCACCCATCCATCCATCCACCCATCTACCCATCCATTCATTTCTCCACCATCCATCCATCATTCATCTACCCATCCACCCATTCATCCATCCACCCACCCATCCATTCATCCACCCACCCATCCATCTACCCATCTATCCATCCATCCATCCATCTATCCACCCATCTATCCATCCACCCACCCATCTATCCATCCACCCTCCCATCCATCCACCCACCCACCCATCCATCCATCCATCCATCCATCCGTCTATCCACCCACTCATCCATCCATCCATCTACCCACTCACTCATCCATCCATCCATCCATCCATCCATCCACCCACCCACTCATCCATCCATCCACTCACTCATCCATCCATCCATCCATTCATCCATCCATCCATCCATCCATCCATCCACCCACTCATCCATCCACCTACCCATCCATCCACCCATCTATCCACCCACCCATCCATCCACCTACCCCTTCATCCACCCATGTATTCATCTTCACCTTTGTGGAAGCTGCCAGGGTCACTCAGGAAGTAGTGGGGAGGAGTGGCTTCCACAAAGGCACTGTAATCAGGGTAGTCAGGACACACAGGCTCTCAGAAATGGGGGCTGAGGGAAAGGAAAAGGGATCAGAGGAGCTTGGGCACCAGGGGATCCTGTGGGCACTGGCTAAGACAGGGCCGAAAACAGACATCGAGATGGCTGTCTGTGTGGCCCTTCAGTTGTACCCTCCTGGACGGAACTCTGCTGTGGTCACCCCCAGCTGTTCCCCCAGGTCATGCGTCCATCCCAGCATCACCTGCATGAGGACCAGGTGTTGGCAGGACCACCGAACGTCCTGTGCCCGGTCCGAAGTGCTGTGCGCACCCCTTCCCACTGAGTCCAGACTAGTGGCAGGGAGAGGAAGAATGAAGGGCTGACAATACTCTGGCCCAGGTTGGGTTTAGCAATGAAATATTTAAGAGATCAGTCTGGGAAGACATCCTCACCTGCCCTTCTTTGAGTAATTGAAACCTCATATGCCAGGTGATTTCTAGGGACATGACACATATAAGGTTTCAGGTGCTGCTCAGAGCAACAACCATTAACCCAGCTGACAGGAGAGCACTGAGACTCAGGTAGGGTGTATAAACCTCAAAGGTTGCACAGCCAACTGCAGATTGAGCTTGGGTTTGAATTCAGCTAGCATAACCAAAAATCCAGTGTTTTTGCACACAACCCTGCTTTCTTTAGCGAGTGTTAGCAGGCTATATCCCAGGACTAGAGCTAGAAAATGAACTTGAATCTGTCATCTTATGAATCCCATGAATGGACATGTTGCCAGCATACTTAAGGCCATTAGCTTCAGGATTGGGATAAGAATCCACACTGCCCTCCCTCCATCTTAGTGATTTGTCATTTACACTTTTATTGACCAAGATGAATTGTTTGAAAAGTTTGCAAACTCAGAGGATCTTCTTCCCCTGCTCCTTAATTCTCCTCTCACCTGGGAAGGGTCCCAACGTCAGGGTAGCAGGGCTCCCCTCCCAGAGGATTCTGAGCTGGGTTTGGTTTTGGCTTTGAGTGACCTTGGAGGTTCTTGGCAGAGGCATCTCCTGCACCCTAAATGCCCCTGCACTCAACCTCAACTTCTGCAGCCAGTCTGCACCTGCCCATGCTGGGCACCCAGTGGCAAGTGTGACCATGTTTCAGAGTCCACAGCTGAGCCTGCGTCCCTCTCTGCATCCACTTGGGGGTTGTGGTTTTCCCCAGAGCAGCTGGGACCCTGTGTCTCCCAGCGCGTGTTTTTCTGGAGGAGCCCCGCTGCAGCGGGAGGCCACACACGAGCCTGCACGTGCTGGCACTGCCAGCCAGAATCAAGTGCGTCAGCCTCCTCGCAGCCCAGTTCTGGGACAGCTGTTCATGTTAAGTGGGGCTCTTGAAAATGATCTTTTCCCCTCCTTGATAAAACACAACCTTAATTTTAGATTGGGGAGAAATGGCATGTGGCAATTAACTTTTGCTTCCTTCAATGTGCTTAAGTCAAGGAGACTCATTTCTGGAATCGGGTGTTGAAAGAACCCAACGAAGGAAGTCAGTGCCGACTGTCACGTGCAGGGACTGTGGGCAAACAGCCCGTGTGGCGGGCGGAAGGCGCTGGCTGCCTCCAGCAGATGGGCCGCTAATGCAATTAGGAACCGTCGTGTTAAATGAGCCATTATTTAAATCATCTGCCACTTTTCCTATCTATTAACCGGCTGAAAAAGAGTGGTGTCTGAGAATCCCAGGCTGATCACCGACCAGCTGAGTCACCCGGCTGGTCCCTTATGCCACACTTCACCTATTGCAGCGATCAGCAGGTGGCTTTAGGGCCACTGCTCGGTGTGTCAGCTGAAGATTAGGAGGACCTGGGACACAGGTGCAGGCGTGTGCAGGTTTCTGCAGCTCGTGAGAGTTCTTGGCCCTGGGAGGCTCCTGGCTTCCGGACTACTGTCTGCCTGTTTCCGCCAGGGACTCTGAGTGAGGTGACACCTGTCTTCAGGGAGCATATCAGCTCATTCAGAAGTGCTACGGCAGATTACCCAGAAGCCTTCCGCAAGCCTTCTGGAGAGGGCTGCTTCCTGGTTCACAGAAATGATACCCTCTCTTCTCACTGTGTCCTCAGGTGGCAGGGGAGAGCTCTCTGGGCACCTTTGTCAGGTGCGGCCCTAGTGACCCAGTCACCTCCTAGGGGGCCCACTGCTGAAGCCAGCCGGCTGGGGTGAGGTGGGCACACACCTTCAGACCCTGGCCAGACCTAAGGCTCTCGATTCTCTCCACCCAGGGGTGGGCAGGGAGGCAGGGAGGAGTGGGTTGTGCAGCCGGCACCACCAGGGACTTCAGGAGACCACACAGGGCACCCTGGGTGCTGCCTGCCTGAGGAAGGTCCTCCTGCACCAGAAGTTTGCTTTGGGCTGAAGGCTGCTCCCAGGAGCATTCACCCCTGGCCACTCCAGGCCTGCCCTAGGTGCTGGACAGGCTCGGTCCTGCAGCCGAGAAGATGCCAAGGTTGGGGTGAGTGTGAAGGAAGATGGGTGCCATGACCTCTGTCTCTTCTTGCTTCTGACTTGGGTTGTGCTGGGAGTTCAGGACGTGGGCCTGCGATTATCTGTGTAGCAACTGGGAAGTTAACTAAGGTTAGCCGATTGTCGAAAATCGAAAACCCTCTTTGCACACGTCAGGAGGTGGCCAGCTGGCTTTCTCTACCTGTGTCCCCTCTGCTCCCAGTGCAGCCCATGTAGATGCCCTGTTTTATCCAGCTTTTCATTTCTGTGACCAAAATACCTAACAGAACATGTGAAGGGTGCAAAGGTTTGTTTGGGGTCATGATTTCAAGGTCACAGCCTATAGCTCTGGGTCCGAGGTGAGAGAGGGGGAAGGGGCCATCAGAAGATGCAGCCTTCCAGAGCACCCCCCAGCAACCACCCCTCCAGCCACCACTCCTCCAGCCACGTCCACCTGCTACAGTGACCACCCTGGTCAGCCCATTCACACTAGGATGGACTGATTGGGTCATGGCTCTCACAATACAGTCATTTCACCTCTGAACTTTCCTGCATTGACAAAGGATCTCTTGGGGGACATATCACCTCCAAACCATAATACTTTGCATCTGAAGGAACAAGAGATTAGTGAATTCCTATTAGTCGAAGAGGTCCATCCCTTTGACTTGGGGGATCATCCAAAATGGACTAAGGAAAAGGCTTTGCCCTCAAAGCTCACTGAGGGAAGAGATGGCAACTTGGAGGAATTAGAGACAATGAAAGAATTCAGGGGTGCCAAAAATCAGGAACGTGTGGATCACATTCCTCTTGGAGGCTGTCTGTGGGACATGGGACTCTGTCAGGTCACAGAGACAGGCACTATGTGTGCCTTGTCCTGAGCCCTCATCCTGGCAGAAAGGGTGAGAGACGTGTTGGGAACAAACGTTCCTGCTAAAGCTCACGATGGTGTTGGGAGGCGGGTCTCCCAGAGGTGCCGAGGTGTGGAGGACTGTGCTTGGGATGGATTCAGGCCAGGGCTGGGGTACTTAGCTGGCAACTGGGTTCTCTTGCCGTGTGAAGCCCCCACCAGATTGTGACCCAGCAAGACAGCCCTCACCAGATGCAGCCCTTCCATCCAGGACTTCAGCCTCCACAGCCATGTCCATCAAATAATCCCCTTGCTTATAATTCTCCCACTCTGTAGTAGCAGCAAAACCCAGACTCAGGCAAGGTGTTTATAATTGTATAAAAAGAAGCAAACAGGCCCCTTGTACATGCCTTTATAAAGCTGAGTAAGCTCTGTCTAGCAGGGCCAGGCATGTGCCCAAGCACATCCCTAAAGGAACCTTCTTGAAGAATCCCTTAGATTCAGATTGCTCCGGGATAAGCCAATTTCCTTGGCTGGAGATGTATGTCCCTTGGGATGTCATGAATTTGCACAGTGGTCACCAACAACTGAATTTTATTGACTGTATTTCCACCTGGGTGTCTAAAACTGCACATGTTACCCTCTTCACCCACTTCCTGGAGGAGGTGAGGGGGAACCTGCCCTGCACGGGCTCCAGGTAGCAGGGTATGGTTTGACCCCAAGGCATGTGTGCATCCAGCCCTCCGGTTCAGGAAGCAGAGGTGGAATTCTTGAGACACAGGGCAGACCGGCTTCTAGGGGCTTGAGAGGAATGTTGTGTGTGTGACCCATCCAGGGCCCACCCGCCATACCATGTGCATGATGGTCAGCTCTGCCTCTTGATTATGTGAATCTCATTCAGGGAGCACATTAGAGAAGTAAGTACCATAACGACAGATTGCTATTGCGGGGCAGGAGGGTCTTCACATCTTCCTTCTGGTCTTCTAGAGTAAGCCATCCAAGGTCTCCCACCCTCTCAGATGTTGTCCATACCTGGAAGGTGCTCCTGCAGATTGCTTTACAAGTGGATTGACAGCCTTCCTTTGCCTGCTATGCGCGCCCCCTGCTGTCTCCCTCCCTGGAAGGCTCTCAGCCCTGACTTTCACTGAGTCACTCAACAACTCTACTCAGTACCTACTAGGCCCTGGCACTGTCCAAAGCACTGGGATAGAGAGATGCCCACGTGTGCATCCTGCTGTCACAGCGGGCACCCTGTGCAGGGGCTGTCATTGGAGAAGTTGGGCTCCAGTGTGGTAATGGTGTGTAGGCCCCCGGGGTATGGAATCCTCTGGAACCCTCTCTACTTAAGGCAGGGGAAGAAGTCCCTGCGACAGAGAAGGAGGGAAAACAGGACAGCAGTACTTCTGAAGGTTCACAGGAGACCAGGGCCACCATCAGGCCAGACGACCATGGGATAAGGGTACCCTAGGTTGCTGGTGAGCTTGGTCGGCCCTGGAGGGTATGTCGAAGCTCCATCTTGGCAGGTTGCTGACCAAAAGGGAAGGGAGAGGTTGAGACCCATGGTGGCCCGCTGGTGGGTGCTTGGCGGTCGCCGGAAAGAGAGCAGTGGCTGGAGGGAGCTTGCTTTGGATTTTGCTGCTTCTAAGACATTGACAAAAAAGTGAGTTTGCTCAATTCCTGCAGTTCTGCCTTCCTAATCTGTCTGGATCACAGCTTCAGAGGTCAAGTGCCTGGGGAAAGTTGTTTTTTCCTCTGGATCTTGGACTCCAAAGGGGCTAGGACACCCGGCCCCGCCCCCAGCACACACACACACACACACACACACACACACACACACACACTCAACCTGTTACTGCTCTGACTCCCTGTCCAGGGCCCTGCACAGGAAGGACCCACCCCTGCCTGCAGAGGCCCTCTGAGCCTGCTGGGATTGAAGGAATGAAAAGTCAATGAGCTGTTAATCCCAGAGGCTAAGGCAGGAGGATCATGAGTTCAAAGCCAGCCTCAGCAACAGGGAGGCACTAAACAGCTCAGGGAGACCCTGTCTCTAAGTAAAATACAAAATAGGGCTGGGATGTGGCTCAGTGGTCAGGTGCCCTTGAGTTCAATCCCTGGTACCCCTCCCTTCCCCACCAAAAAAAAAAAAGTCAACGAGGATGGGAACAACAGACCCATCTCTGGTGGACGCAGGTTTCCCCATGGGCCACTGTGTCAGAGGAAGTGGAGCGGTGGGCTTTGCAGAAGGCTGCACAGTGTGGGAGAGTAGCAGGCAGGAGGCAAGACCTCAGATCTTGCTGGACCTTCCCACCTCTCCCGGTTGCTGGTTTTCTTGCTTATAAAGTACCGATGCCATGATGTCCTATATGCTTCTGAGTCAGGTTAGGTCACGCTTTGAATGTGTGAAAGCATTTTCTGAATTTGTGACTTCAGTATCGTTTTAGGAGTCTGAATGATGTAGTCTAGAGCTGGGCTGGTGTGCACACAAGTGTGTGTACAGTAGGAGTGCATGCACATGAAGTGAACCCAAAGATGCAGGTCGTGATTTTAGAAATCCCTGGGACATGGATAGGAGGAGGAGGACACAGGGCCATGTGACAGAGCCTGAGTTTTGCAGGATGAGGGTTCTGGAAGAAGCCCACAGGCTGAGTTTTGGAGCCCCAGGTACTTCAGTGCATCCTGGGAAACTTGTAGGGTGTTGATGGTCTTTTTCCCTTTGCCGCTGAACTCCTTGCAGGTGGGGCTGCATCTCTCAGGGAGCACAAACTGTGTTAAGGTGTCTGCCTCTGATGCTGCGGAACGGCCTGGGGGTGTCAGCCCCTGGATTTTCATCCACTCCTGACTTGGAGCCTGCTTTGTTTATTTGGGACGACTTCTGTCCTCAGATTGAATATGTAAGAATGACCTGTCACCTGGTGGCCTGCTTACACGGCCACAGCTCTGGACTGAATGCTCTTGAAAACTGACTTCTGAGGAAATCTCAGGGAGGTGTGACTGTCCCAAACTCCTGGGCAATGAGAAGAGATGGTCAGTGTGAAGCACTGCAGCCCACGCTTGGGTCTGACTGTCTCTGTGCTGCGTTCCCTGCCTCTGCAAAGGGGCAGCAAGGCCAAGGATGGGTGTCAACAAGCCTGTTTATGAGGTGGGAGGCAGGAATTCCAGACCCAGGAGAGCAGGGCAGAACGTCTGCCCAGAAAGCTCCTGGGCACTGGGACTATTGTATGGAGGACAATAGTCTTGCTGCCGCCTCAGCCAGGCCTGGGGTGTGGGAGCCGCCAGTGTGGACGTGGAATGCCCGTCTGCCTGGCAGAGCCCACGGGCGCTGGGTGGCCGGGCCATGCTGGCATTTTGCCCGCATCTTGCAGCTGCTGGGTGCGAGGTTGCCAGAGAGACCCGGGAAACGCGGGTGACATGGCATGCTTCTGAGACTGACAGCAGGCCTGGGGGACAGCTGCTCCTGTTCAAGATCCCATGGCTTTTATTATCTGTGGCTTTAATGACCAAGAAAAATCTCTGCAACCGTGTGCAGGAGTCAACCTCGAGGGTGGTGACATCCCTTGTCTCTCAGGCACACTGCCCTCTTGAACGCTGGGACTCCTGGATTGGCCCCAGGAAGGGATCCCAAGTGGTTCAGGGCTCTGTGGGTCTTCACCCTCCCAAACCCCTTCACCCCGCAGCTTCAAAGCTCATCTTGCCCCCAGGAAACATTTACACTCAGGACGTGGACAGGAGGAGGAGGACACAGGGCCATGTGACGTGAGTGTGTCAGTCCGTGTCAGCGCCCACTGGTGTCTGCTGGTCAGGCAGTAGCCTTGGCACTAGACAGGGTGCTTTGGAACCCATTCCAATGGTAAGACCCCAGGCCTCACTCTTCCGCATGGACCTCAGCTCTTGAGTCACCCCTGAGCTGGCTACAAAGGAGTCATGGAAGCCAGCTCTGCAGGCAGTGAGGAGGCTCAGAGACAGGCCCACCTCGAAGATGGACAGTATGACGCACTGACAGGTGTCCACATCCATTTACGGCATCTGTCAGCGCAGAGTGAAAGGGATGCCAAGGGTTGCTGGTCAAGCTGGAGGCCAGATGAGGCAGGAGGGACCCCCCCCCCTTAGAGCTTTTCTGGGGCTCTCAGCCCTGCCGACACCTAGAGTTTGGACTTCTCCCCTCCAGAACCTGGAGAGAATAGGCGTATGTTGTTTTTTGACGCCCCGGCAGGGGTATGTGTTACGGCAGCCCTAGAAGACCAATGGGAAAGTTGAGCCCCTTTGTCCGGGAAAGTTGAGTCAGCCAACCAGTGTGAAGTCGGACGGATACCATGGAACTGCGAGGCCAAGGAAGCAATCTCCAGGCGCCAGGGGAAAAGGAAAGAATAAAACAGTCCTCAGATTTCCCTCAAGTACTTGGTGTTGAAAAACACTAGAGAAACATATATATGCTGTTCAGAGGAACACGTGACTCAGGTGTGTAGAGCCCAGGCAACCCTTCTTCAAGTGTAAGAGTCTTGGCGCTGTGTCCCAAACAGGAAGGGACCGGAGAAGATGGCTATCTTGGGGGGGGGGCACAGGATGCCCAGCAGAAGCTCCCATGAGGGATATGGGGGAGCCAGCCTGGGCCTGCGACTGCCTGTGACCACTGAGCAGTGGTGGGAAAGGTGATTGTCACAAGCAACTCTTGAGAGGGCGCAAACAGCAGTGTGAGCCGTGGACAGGCGCCTGGGGTAGAGATCCACAGCCATCTAGGAGGGCCAAGGACGACAAGGTGGGCAGACAGGGGAGGTTGAAATGCCAGGCAGGTAAAAGCAGGAGCGCTCAAATGCACCGCGTGAAATGGTAAACAGCCGCCCAGAAGAACAAACAGGGTGTGAGCCAGCGTGTGCCCCGTCCCTCCTTATCTTACAACACCCACCGTCACGGGCTTAGCTGTGTGCCAATTTTGTCAGATCTCAGAGTGGGGAGCCCACAGAGACATTCTAAGTTGTGAAATCAAGACAAGAGGTTAAAGGCATCAGGTAAAGTTGTAAGACAAAAAACGAGTTAAAATGGATACAAAGCTTGCAAACTACAAGAATTCTTAAAAACCAGGGAATTCCAAAGTAAAGATTAAAAAAATAACAATAAAGTAAGAAACATTAAAACAGAAACCGAGATACAGGAAATGATAGGGTTAAGAAAAATGTGTGTGTGGTTGGGTGGGTATGGGGTCAACCATCTCTTAAAAGATGAAGGAATTAAAAACTGCCCAGCAAGTCCGACATGCCTGGAGGTGAGCCTCTGAAAATTTAGTCTTGTGTGTGTGTGTGTGGGGGGGGGTACTGGGGATTGAACCCAGGGCCTTGTGCATGAGAGACAAGCCCATGGGAGACAACTGAGCTATATCCCCAGCCCCTAAAAATTTAGTATTTATGAACAGGAAGGAAAGGGAACCTGGCCCTACAGGAGGGATTTGTTCAGCAAGACTGAGCTACAGATGGGTCTCCTTCACTTGTTTTTGTTATTGTTGTTGTTTATTTTGTCCTGGGGACTGAACCTCGGGTGCTTACCCACTGAGCTACATCCCCAGCCCTTTTTATTTTTTATTTTGAGACAGGGTCTCACTAAGTTGCTCAGGGCCCCGTTAAGTTGCCAAGTCTGGCCTTGAACTTGTGATCCTCTTACCTCAGCCTCCTGAGCCACTGGGATTATAGGGGTACACCATGAGGTCCAGCGCACCCACTTGTTTTAACCTCTGATTGATGATTCAATGCGTAAGATGATTTCTTAGCATCCACCAGTTCCTCTCCACCAAACTCCAAGTTCAGTTCAGCCCTTTGCATTTCTAGGTTCCACATCCAAGGATTCAAACCACCAGGGATCAAAAATATTTTAAAAATTAGTACTGAATATGTGCAGACGTTCTGTCGTTGTTCCCTATGCGGTGCAGTTTAACAACTCTTTGCATGCATTCACATCCTGCTGGGTATTATAAGTCGTCTAATAAGTCATTTAATCTGCATTTAGAATATGCAGGAAGATGTGTGTGGCTTCCCCCACTTTGTATATGGGACTTGAGCTTCCTTGGAGTTTGGTACCTGCAGGTTGTCCTGGAGGCAATCCCCCAGCTACCAAGGGAAACATGAATGCAGATTTGTTTGGTGCTCCTTTGGACTTCGCTCCCTCTGAGGCCCTGGAGAAGCCGGCCCTGCCTCTTCCAGCTTCTGGTGGTGGCTGTGAGTCCCAGTGTCCTGGGGCTGTGCAGCCCTGACCCCTGCCTCGATTGTCACATGCAGCTCCTGCGTGTTTCTGTCTTTCCATGGGCCTTCCCCTCCCTGCAGTCCGACTGGATGGGCCACCCTAGGGATGCTACCTTAACTTGACCAGCTCCGGGAAGACCCTGTTTCCCGACAATGTCCACTCAGGGTGTGAGGTTGGGGTTTCAACACCGGAAGGCCGTGAAACCCCAAATGCAGGTGTTGGGCCGGTGAAGCCTGGAGTCTGGGGCCAGGAACGGGCTGGCTGTGAGCTTGGGGCTCAGGGGCGAGAGGAGGCCTTTACAGACACGAGGGTGTGAGTCTAGAGGGCAGAAGCCACGCCAGGCTGAGCCCTGGGCAACTCCATCCAGCAGCAGGGGCGTGGGGAGTCGCAGAAGCAGGAGGAGAATTCAGGAAGGCTGGAGTTCCAGAGTCCAAGGGGAAGGAGGAATTTCCAGGAGGAGGGGTTGAACCTGAGCCAAATTCTGTGGCTGGGTCGAATAAGTGGGGGTTGGGGGCATAGAAAGTTCTAGACTTAGCAAAACTGAGGGTATTGGCCAAGGCAGCAGACTGTCCATGAGATAATGCTGGACAGAAGCTTGCCTGTTCTGTTTCCTGTCTCTAGCTGTTTAAACTTGATGTTCAGCCTTTGGGCTTCATCTACCTACTCTGTGTTCTAGAGTCTTTGTTCACTCTCTACACAGCTGGCCATGTGTCTGCACTTGGGATAGTGCTGGGCATAAAGAGGGGCAACCTACCCTTCCTCCCCTCGTGCCATTGTTAACTGGGAACATGGGCCAAACCGTGGACAAGCAGCAGGTCAACAGCATTGGTCACTGGGGAGGTGCAGGAAGCCTCAGCAAGATGCCACTATCTCCACTGGTGTGGCAAAAACAAAGGCCACCAACACCAGATTTGGGGGAGGATATGGAGCAAATAAGCAGAGTGGACCCTGGCGCACTGCCATGCGAGTGCATCTTGGTATGTCTGTGTTGGAGAGCTGCTCAGCAGTTTATTTAGAAAACACTAGAAAAGCATCTTGACCCTGTGACCCAGTAGGTTTAGTCCTGGGTATTTACCCAAGAGAAATGGAAGCATCTGTCCAAAGACTTCCAGGAGCGTCCACAGCAGCCTCACCCACACCAGCCTTCAACTGGAGACCAGCCAACCCCATCTAGAGAAGCAGACCCACTGCCGCGGAGACTCCAAGAGCAAAGACCCCAGCAAGAGAGCAAACCCAGCACCTCCCCGTTGCCCTCACAGAACCTTCAGGAGCATCTGAAGCCGTTCCGTGGTAATAGAAGTCAGAACGTGCGTGGCAGCTTCTGGGGAAGAGGCGCCAAGGGGACCTTTCAGGGACAACAGAAGTTCTGCATCTTGGTTTGAGGACATACTGTGGCAGCCCTCACGGAGCATTTCAGGCGAGATTGGGCACCTTCAGGGTGGTATGGCCATAGTCTCACACGCATTTCAGATCTTGCATTTTTATTGTACAGAAATTATACTGTAATCAAGCTACAAAAGCAGGACTGGGGCAGATGTCCCCGGGCACTCTGCAGGGGACATCTGCAGAGGGGCGGGGGGGCCAGTAAGAGGCTGCTGAGGAGAGAGGCCATGTTGGATCCGGTTTTCCCAGAGATTTGGGAAGGCAGAAAGAGGGTGTCCCAGCCAGGGAACCAGGGCACAAGCTGGGGCTGGGGGCTGGAGGAGGCTCGGCCTTGTTAGCCAGTCCCAGCGGCCTGAAGGGAGATGCAGCGGCTACAGGGCTGTTTCCAAGGCTGTGTGTGCCTGAGGAGGCCGCTCCTTGCTGCAGGCTTCTTCGTGGACTCTGTCTGATTCGGTTTACAACAGCCTCCCCAGTCAGTACAAGCTTTTGCCTTATGATACTTTCTATTTTGTCTCCTTAAAAAAATAAAAGCTACAGATTCTCGTCGACACTGGAAGCAGTAACTTCGCCGTGGCAGGTGCCCCCCATTCCTACGTAGACACCTACTTTGACGCAGAGAGGTAAGCGATGGGTCCAGAGCGGGCCTGGCTGGGTGGGGACACCACATGAATCGGCATGTAGAATATACTGGAACAAACCAGCCAGAAGACTGACTCACTTTCAGGGTGTGTGTGTGCATGTATGTGTACACACGCACACTCGTCATCTGTGCTTGTGTCTGGATGTGTACCTGAACTTGCATGTATACGTGTAGATGCACATGTATGTATGTGCGTATTTCTCTTCAGGGGAATCCATCACACAATCCCCCTTACGTAGCCTCGGTGCATCCACAGGAGGGTCGCCTTATGCATTGTCAAGTGAAACAACTTCTGCACTTACACAGAGTGCAGAGCTTGTGAGCCGTCAGTGTGCGTGGGGAGGTGTGGGCAGAGGAGCACCATGTGAGAGTGTGGCCATTCAGGCAGGGGCCATTCTAGGCAGGGGTAAGCATGCAAAGCCAGCTCTGTGTTGCCCCGTCGTTCAGAACAGTTAGGGTACAGTTCAGGAACATCGCTGTGGGGAGGTATCTGGGGAAAGAAGTCAGTGGCTCATTTAGAAAGAGTGAGGGTGCTGAGCACAAAGCACATGACCTAAGCACTGAGGGGCTCCACAGGGCAGCTATGGGATGGACTTGTGAGAAGGGTGGAGGTTTCTGGAATAGCAAGCTGTGCCCAGTGCAGGGGCCAGGACTACTGGCTCCAGAGGACCTCTGAGTGGGTGCAGGGAGGGTCCCCAGTGGCTTCATGTCACCCTCCAGTTCTGCAAGAGCCTTGGATCTGGAGTCCCCGTCCTCTGGACACTTGAAGCTGCTCTAATGCTGTCCACATTTGGACTTCACGTCGGTTTTTGTGAAGCTCAAAGGGAGCAGGCGGAGCCAGCCTGCCGACATGCCAGGGCTTTCTTCTTAGGGTCATGAACTCCCATAGCCTGAGAACTGCTGGCGGACCCTTGGCCTCTCCGCCCCTCTCACTTTCCTTATCCACAGTCTTTATTCCGAGGACTAAAGCCCAGATTTAGCTGCCAGAAAACAGGGAAATAAGAGCTCGAGGTTTCTGAGGACCCTGGCGACTTAATAAAGTAAGACTTCGGCAGGGGAAAGAAAACGCCCCCAGAACAGTCCTGTGTGGCTGCGCTGCGGCTCCCCTGTGGGGCAGAAATGGTGCAGCGACCAGGGTGTGCAGCTGCAGCTGCTGGCTGTAGGGGGAGCGGTGGCCAGTGCATGCGGAGCCCCACAGAGCCACAGAACAAAGTGGCACCCGTCCCTCAAAGAACTTAGAGCGCAGCACGCGACTCCACATATTGTAAGATTTCCTAGGGTACACTAGCTGGCCCGTGATGGCCTGAGGAACGAGAAGATCAGTGTGTGCCAGCAGTTGTGCTGTAACCACGAACACGCATAGAAGTGGGTGGTGTTCCTCGGTGCGAAAGGGGCCATGGCTGTCCTTTCCCGTTCAGACGCAGGTTCATCCAAGTCCTCTGCCCACAAATAGCTCCCACCTCCAGTTGCTCACTCTGGGTGGCCCCGTCGTGGGACGGGACGCCAGGTTGCTCCAAACCTCCCATGTTTATCCACATGGCCTGGGAAGTCAAGTAGGCAGCAGCCCACCCACCTTCCTGATTCTGCACAGCAGGCCCGGGCCTTCCACCCCACACCCTCCTCGTGACGAGTGCTTTGTGTCACTCCAAATGAAAGCAGCCAGGAAATATAATTTAACCTAC
Source organism: Spermophilus citellus (assembly GCF_964194105.1). Lineage (NCBI taxonomy): Eukaryota > Metazoa > Chordata > Mammalia > Rodentia > Sciuridae > Spermophilus > Spermophilus citellus. Next base: position 161,823,116 of record NC_138188.1, read on the forward strand.
GTACATAATTCTGAATGGCCCTATGGAGCTCACACGTGGAACACTCCTAGTCCAAAAACTGGCATGCTCCAAAGTCCACCAGCTTCTTGAGCACTGACATGATGCTACAGGCGGAAACGTCCACTCCTGGACTCAGGTGACAGGTCATGGTCAAAACAGGTGCACCAGAAATACTGTATAAAATGACTCTCAGGCTACATGTCCAAGGTGCAAATAAGTGAACTTTAATTTTATAGTTGATTCCCATTCCTGAGGTAGCTCATTGTGGGTATGTGAACATTCCCAAATCCAAGACACCAGTAGCTTTATTTTATTTCAGGAAATAAACACCTGTGCGGGTGGAAGGAAGGAAAGGGATGTGTAGTAAGGTAGTCATTGTCTCTGAAGGTGACCTGTGGTTCGAGCATACTAGGAAACCATGGGGGCAGGGCCTGGAGGCTGTGTGGGGACCACTGTGGCTGCGTATCACCCAGTGTAGACTGACCAGGGCTGATTGAGTAAGACTCCAACCCGCAGCGCAGCTTGGGTTGTTGACGTTGTTTCTTACGTGGTGAAGAATCCTGGTGAAGTTCAAAGAAAAAGTTATCACCTGCCATCTTATTTACATAGCAGTTAATATCCAACTTCTGTTAAACCCACATAGAAAATACTCAGTGTGTATGTGAAAGGGAGGCACATCTGGGGCTCAGGTGGGTTTTCACCCATGTGCGTGCCCAGAGGGGCTCAGAATGTGGACAGGGATGAGGGACAAGGGCTTCTAGGATAGCCATTGTGCCTGATGCTGGCCCACCAGTGGCCAAAAATGCCCCCAGAGTTTCCACCACTCTCCCACAGGGGATGGTGTCCTCCTCACTGAGAACTGCTCCTGGTGACAAAGTTGTCCAGCCCTGTGTCATTCTGAGCAGGTTCTGGTCTGTTCTGCACACTGACTCGGGTTCCCCTGGGTGGGGTGCTCAGGACACAGAGGCAGGAGGAACAAGCCCGAGCAGGTTCACATCCCAAATAAGTTCATTCCTTATCATACATCTGTTGACATTAGTCACAGTAGAGAGACCGGAGAGCCAGGTCGGGGTAGTGTGCATGGTCACTTCCGGGTTTAAACGTGCAGACTTCACACAGTGGTGGTCACTTCTAGACTGTAGGCAGATGGGGTTCTTTGGCAGCTGACAATTGCCAGATCCACAGAAGTCAGATGGGCTTCTCCACCCAGGCCCTGTGCCAATGCCTCCACCCAGGGGTAAATAACAGCCACCACCGCCAAACCATGTACTGCCCTCCATACATGAGCCATGGTTAATCAACCACACAACCGGGCGTCCTTCCCCTGGGCTCTGCTGTGCTCTTTGTTCTCATCAGGCCCCAGGAGGCCACATCTGTCTAACCTCCCTGTTGGCTGGTCCAAGTGGATTTTGTGCACACAGCCAGCCTGGCGTTCAGGTGGCAGATGGGTCCCTTTACCCCACCTAAAGGCTGGGCTTCTCTGGCCATCTGCCCCTGACTTGGAGCAAACTCCTGAGGTGCACACAGCTCCCTGCATGGCCGAGCCTCCTGCTCATCCCACCAGAGGACACAGACCTGCCATCGGCTCTCTGACCACTCCAGTTTCTGATCTGCTTCTCCTCTTGTGAGTAGATAAAAACAGAATAAGAACACACCCATGTCCAGGGAGAGCCCTGGGCTGCCCCAGTGGTCACTTTGGCCCATGACCACTGCCTGCCAGCAGGTACTGCTGAGTTTACTTGTTCAAAGCTGCACTGCAGCCAAACCTCCTGCCCTGGTCCTGCCTCTTTTCAGGAGACGGCTCCTCAGCAGGGCTCGAAGGCCACTTCTTTTCTTGGCCGAGTCAGACATGAAGCTTCACACTTGTGACCTTTGGTGGGCTCTGTGCCCCAGGCCACATGCCTGTCCCAGGCTGGCCTTGCAGGTCAGTCCCCTCTGGGGCTCGTGTTAACCTCGCCTTCTCTTTTTCCAAGCTTCTGGGAGGCATGTGGCCGACACAGATCCATTATTTCAAGATCCCGGTGTTTTCTCTCGATGACTTGCTGTGAGGCTAGCTTGTCCGATGCATTCCCCCGACTTTGGCCTGGGCCTACGGTGCACCTTCAGCCCTTCTTCAGTGGGAGCACAGAGCGTGTTCTCTTCCCTTCTGCATGTTGGACAAAGGAGTCTTTTCTGAAATGTGGCCCCCTGCGCTGTGAGGTTTCAGTGTGAGCCCGGGCCTCTGATCTCAGCTGTAATAGGGTTTCTGGTTGGGTTTGAGCCTCTGATTCAAGTCCCCAGTCTCTGGGCATTCAGGTTTAATGTCTCCTGAAGCACTCTACAGTAATTGGAGGTTTGGCTTGGCGCTTTGGGCAAGGTGGCTTTGATTTATGGGATGAGAGGTCGGGCTGCCGTGAGTCATTGGCATAGCTAGTCTCTGTCAGAACTTCTTCCATGGTCGCGAGTGCTCCAGTGGATGACTATGCAGTGGAGAAAGAATTGTGTATGTTTTTTTTTTTTTTAATGTACTTTTTTTTAGCCAATAAAACAGCCTCTGGCCTGTTGGCTTGAGGGAAAGCCAATATACTCACCCCTCGACCCTCTACTGATTTGGTCAGGAAATTCAGTATATATTCCCATTAAAATTTCCTGGCTCCTGGGCTGCATGTAAGCAAAGCCCACAGAGAGGGTGTAGCGAGGAGCCAACTGTTCTCTGTAACTGATGCCTGGAAGTGGGATTCAGGGACTCAAGACGCACCTGGTGCCTTCTCTACAGAGGCCAGACTGGACACGGATCAAATGCCTTTCCCTGTAACAGTGACAGATCTGTTTGCCTGATTATTTAGGTGCTTTCCTACGCCTGTGCTTTCCTGGAGGGACTGGCTCTATTAGAGGCCTGTGAGTAGTGGTCACTGCTGAGGGGCTGTTGGGGACCCAGGAGGCTGGGCAGGCTTGCTGAGCTGCCCTGAACCTCACAGGTTCCATCTGTTCCTTCTGGTAACTTCCAGACTTACAGAAGAGAGCGAGGGACCTCTGGTCATCTGGGCCAGGCCACCCCGCCCACAGGTGGATTCCAACCCTGAAAAGTTCAGGAGAACCCCAGGGAGGCTCAGGCAGAATTCTTCAGGAGACCCAGCGTTCCCTGGTATAGGGGACCCAGAGCCGCCCAAGGATTCAGCTGCCTTGAATCTGCCCTTCCGGCTTCTCTTTTCTGTTTTCTGGAAGCATTGGTGGGCTTCATTTAAAACAATAAGACGCTCTACAGCTCTGCTCTCCTCTTCGACTGACCTTGCTTTTTAATCCTGAGTCCCCTGAGCTCTCTTCTTGGAGGCAGACTGTCTTCTGAGTTTGGTTCAAAGTGTGTTTGTTGCTGTAACTGGACTTTTTCCTGCCACCCACAGATTGTCCCTGACAGATTGTTATTTCTGAGCACTGGAATGGACATTACATATGAGAAGCCCACCCGGCGTTCTCTCTGGGTATATTTAATTAATGAACAGATCAGTTGGCCATTCAGTGCCAAGAATTAGGATGTTAGAAAATGAAGGTAGAAGAATTTTTTTGTGTAATTTAAAGTTCTGGAAATCCTATGCTAATAATCCATAGAGCTGCTTATGATTCTTCTCCAGGACTCCATTCTTTGAGGTTTAGTGAAAGAAACCCAGAGAGAAGGGCTTAGAACTACTCTTCTTTCTCACATTACCTCGAATTGTGTTTCTGCAAGAGTACCCAGTGATCACATGTAACCATTTAAGCTTAAATTCATTAAGGCTCAGTGAAACAAAGGCTCAGTTCTTCAGTCACACTACTGCCACATTTCAAGTTTCAGTAGCCACGTGTTGCTGCCACGTTGGGCAGTGGCAAAGCAGAACATCACTGTCACCACCGCCGGTTCTGACACTGGTGCAGAGCACAGAGGGACTCACCCTCTGAGAAGCCTGTTGCTCAGGGGGATGACCGCTCCTCCACCACCCCAACCTCCTTAGCAAAGCCAGGCCCCCTATGGGCAAGAGCTGCCCCTTTCCATGAGGTTATTGGAACTTAGAATGAGATAATTCGGGGTCCTCAGTATTAGTAGTTCTGTAGGAACATAATTCTTGAATTTTCTAATAGTAGCTCATAGATTGGAGAAGGTAGCAAGTGATTAGATAATTATAATAATAGCAGCTATTTTGGTTACGTACCTGTCATGTTCTGGGTTTTTTTTCTAAATGCTGCGTGGTGTTAACTCTTGTAATCCACATAATTAACCCCAGGGGGTCTGATAGGAGGACCCCATGTTTCAGTTGAGGAATCTGAAGCACAGAGAGGTTGAAGAGTTGGCCCAGGTCTGGAGGCTTGTGGGGGGTTGAACTTGTACCTGAACCCAGGCGCTGTAACTAGCTGCCACTCCCTTTCCGCAAATGACACTGAAATATCCAGAACAATGTCAGGGGCCAGCAATCTGGGCAGGAAACTGTAGAAGACACGCCTAATACCCAGCGTCCAGAAGGGCTCAGGTTCCTAGCCTAAGGAGTTGTTTACAGACCAGAGGCAGTAAAAACAGAACACCTTTCCCAGGAGGCCACCGCACTTGAGACTGTTTGGGGACGATAACTAACATGCTAGCCCAGGGGTTGGCAAACTGTCACTGTTGGGCCCAACCTGACCTGCCGATGCATTTATAAATCTAAAGTTTTATTGGCACCCAGCCACACAGCCATTTCCACATACCACGTGGCTGCTTCCACGTTAAGGTGGCAGAGCTGAGTAGCTGTGACGGGCCTCGTGTGCAATGCAGAGCCTGCAACGTTTCTCTGTGGGCTCTTCAATGAACAAAGTGGGCTAACTCCTTTCTAAACCGTGCTCTCAAAGCATTTCAGTGTCAGCAGTGGTGTTCCTGACCTTGAGGAATGACCTCAAAGTGTCAAAAGGGACTGAATAATTCAGAGTTTTTCTTAGCATTGAACATGACTGTGTGCATGCACCAACCCTGGAATTTGGCACTGCACCCATCCTCAGATACTCATGCCTAAAGGTCCAACTGCACTTTCCATGGCGATTTCTGGTGGGGCAGCCGGGACTCAGGGTGCCCAGCTCTGCTGCCCTCACCCTCTGTCTCTGCGCCTGCCCCTCCTCAGGAGGTGTTTCTCTTACGTTAGGGCCACAGTGGAGGGAACTCAAATGGTTAGCTGATATTAAAATTCAACACCCGTCAGAGTTTATTCTCCATCATAAAAGTGAGAATAAATTAAACTGCACTGAAATTTCTTTGCCAGACATTTTTTAAAATAACATTTTTTCCTGATTCTGAAAGTCACATGCAGAAGTTGCCAAAGGATTCAACGACAAGAATGGGCATCTCTCCACCAAACCCATTACCCAGAGACAGCCACTGCTAATATTTGACTGTGATAAGTAGTTTTGAATATTTTGCCACAGAGACAAATTTTTCTTTCAACCTAATTTTTCCCTGACACTTAAATGGTAGGAAAAACCATATTTTCATTGCTGCATAATAATCTCTCATACAAATACACCATAGTTTATTGAACTATTTCCTTTTTACTAGGCCTTTGGTTTGTTTCCTATTATAAATAAAACATTATGACCGTCTCCGTTTCCTGAGTACATCCTCAGGGTCAGATTCTCAGAACTGTGATTAACAAATTAAAAATTATTTGGGCTGGGGTTGTGGCTCAGTAGTAGAGCACTTGCCTAGCATGTGTGAGGCACTGGGTTCGATCCTCAGCACCACATAAAAATAAATAAATAAAATAAAGAGATTGTGTCCATCTACAACTAAAAATATTTAAAAATGGTTGACATTTGTATAGCGTAAAAGATACATGAAAAATAAATATGCATAAATATGGAATCATGTCATCTCTGACTTAACTTCTTCCTGACCCCAAGCAAGACTGCATTAGCTTCTACATAAAGACATGTTAGCTTGTGTTGATGTTGTGCAGCCTTTTTATTGGAGCAGAGTGGAGTGGAACTGCAGGAAGAAGAGCCCTCTAAGGTTGTTGGTTTGGTGATTTGACACTTGTCTTAGGAACCTGGTCATTTTCTGGCTTGAATGTCCAGATATCTGCTCAGAGTCATTCCTGGGGTTCCTTCCTATAGCCCAAGAGTTTTCAGACTCATGTGGATACAAGAAGGACTGCAGGGCTGGACACCCAGGACTCTAACACCCGCTCTCTTCTCCCCAAGAGGGCCTCCCCAGAGAGCTACAGGATCCGTGTCCTCATGTAAGTGCCTGGTGTCAGAGAGGCCTCTCTCACCAGGAGTCCCTTGCTTTCCCGCCATCTTGGGGAGAAGCTCCAGTTCACTCTCATGCTACCTGGAGTGCTCTGTGCTCACATGCCGAGCAGATCACTGGCTGATCCTGAAGAGGACGGCATTGCCATCTGTCTTGCCCATCGCCTGCCCCTGTTCATGTTACTCTTTGTCAGTAACTGTGGTCCTCAGGTTCAGATGAGTCCCAGGTTCTTGGTGGTGCCACCATTTAGATATGAGTGTAAACAGCTTTGAGGCATTAGGAGAGCCTTGAGAAGGGCTGGTGACTCCAGGGGCAAGGCTGGCTCTGAAGACGAAGGACCTGGACTCCCAAGAGGGGGCTTGGTCTTTGTCACCTGGGTCATGTGAATCTGAGCCTCAGTCACTGCTGGAAGAGCTGGTAGAGCCTCCTCATGGGCTGCCAGCACCTCTGTGTCACAGAGCAGCATCCAGTGTCCCTTTGAAGCCAGTGGGCCAGGCAGGTGCCCAGATCTGGTCGTGTTCTTGGAGGCTGAAGGGACTCGTGGGTCGGGGTGAGGAGACGGAGAAGGACACTTGAGGGCTACAGGATGACCCAGACCCGCCCTTCCACGTGGCACCACACCCTGTCATCAGAGTGCAACTGATCCTGTCTGGTGAGGAGGGTCACCTGGTCAGCACTGGCACTCCTGATCATGAAGAGCTGCTTACAGTGGGCTGCGACGGGGACAGCTGCTTGTCCACAGTGACCACCCTCTCCTCTGTGGGTCAGGGAACCTGGCTCTGTGCACGGAATACAATGGACTTTTCTTTTCCTTCTGCAGGTCCAGCACCTACCGCTTCAAGGGCTTCGAAGTCACTGTGAAGTACACACAGGGCAGCTGGACTGGCTTCATGGGAGAGGATGTGGTCAGCATCCCAAAGGGCTTCAATAGTTCGTTTCTTGTCAACATCGCCACTATTTTCAAGTCAGAGAATTTCTTTCTGCCTGGGATCAAATGGAATGGAATACTTGGACTTGCTTATGCCACCCTGGCCAAGGTGAGGCAAATCCAGGGATTTCAGCCATTTATTTAAGTTAGTAAACTTTGGATGAGAGTCTGATAACCAGCCATTAAAGGGCTAAGAGACGGGGACTGCCCCTGAGGGTACCCAGTGAGAATCCCCCCCACTGTTGAAACAGACCAGTGCTCACACACTCAGGTCCAAGCACTTTTAAATTAAAGGTAAATGGCACACTTCTTGGGAACCTCCCTGCAGGATTTAATCATAACATGAACATTTTTGGTTTTGTTTTTTGATTATTTTAGTGCTGATGCTAAAAGGCGTCAGCAGAATCTGAATTGTGATGATTATGGAGTTGGTTCAGGAGTTTCTACCAAAACAGATTTGAAAGAAAACATGCATGTGTTCAGTTCACACAGGCACATGGACAGGGGCCTGTGGGGCATCCTGGGACATCAGCAGGTGGAGGTGCCCTCCTGTCCTGCCATCACCCGCCCTCTGGGGGAGCCTCCCAGGACACAATTGGAACAGGAACATGTTGAGGTGCCCTGGGGATGGCCAACCCCTCCAAGGAGTGACGAGCCAGGAGATCGGGACCTCGCTCTCAGGGCCATCATGGCCTTCACATCATGGGCAGGACAGAATTGGATGTCTGCAAATATTTGTACTTGGGGCCAACCCCCAGGAAATAATGGTGTGCAGAAGAGGGAGGGAGGAAGGCGGATTTCTCCCTGGGAGTGTCACCAGAACAATCGGGGCTAGATAGCAGAGGTGTGCCCTGGGCTCCCGGAGACAGGCGGGTCTGCGTGGGCTCGCGAAGAGCAGAAGGGGGCATCTCTTGTGGTGCTGGCCCTGGGCCCCACACCTGGCTTCGTGGTGCAGCCTTAGACTTAGAGGCAGAGCTCAGCATGTGAGAAGGAGGGGTCATTACCCTGGCAACAGACCCTGTGGGCCCTTGGAGATCCAGAGCGGAAGGCCAGTTTGCCCACCCTGTGGGATCGTTACTCCTGTTCACATTCATTAGCAAATGGTGTGTGGTGGAGCAGACAGGTTTAGTGCCAACCCAGGACTCCCCAAGGAGAAAGGCTGACCCGGTTCTGGGTGCCTGTCAGGCCCTAGGGAGAACATCACAAGCCGCTCATTCACTTGAGGTTTGTGTCCTGTGATGCCCACCTCGTAAGGCCAGGGTCTCCCATGTTAGAGCTGTGGGGGCTAGGTCAGAGAGGCTTGACCCCTCCACTCAGAGCACAGAACCCCGTGTCCTTTCACCCTCTCTGCAGAGCGGCCACAGTAACCTGAGGTGAACGTCTTAGATTGCAGACGGGTAGAAACTTAGTAGATCCAATTTCACTGACAGTGTGACCTAGGGCAAAACATCTCATCTTTATGTGTCTATTTGGAAATGAAAGATGTGAGCATGATTGGTTTTATGCAAATTATTCTAGATGATAGAGTAAATTTCAATGATCTGCAATTAAGAGAGTGTAAAACTTCTGTGAGAACAAACTACTTTGGGGTTTTGGGGGACTATTCAGACCCCCCACATGACCTTTGCTCTCTTCATCTATGAAATTGCAAGATGACTGACCATTTGGCTTCATGCCCCCAAGTTGGAGGAGCCAGTAATGGGAGCTACGGAGGAAGTGGCCCATCTGGAAGGACCAGCACAGTGGTGTGGGCCAGGCACCCAGTGTTTCTGGAGTAGGGTGTCGAGCACTCAGTGGAGGTCACAGTGTGTGGTGTCCCTGGTCAGCCCCAAGTGCTCCTACCAAGGCTGTGTGCGACAGCTACCACTGCACACCCACTAGACCATGTTCCCTTGGGGCTGGTCCTGAGCAACTGCCTCTTTTTGAATCCCTTGGGGGATCCTGAGGCAGGGTCCCAGTGGAGAGTGGCTTGGCAGAATGATAACAGAGCCTTGATCATGGGTCCCCTTAGGTCCCAGAACAGGCCTGGCAGGTGATGGCTGTCACAGACAGGAAACCAAGGCGTGACCCTGGTCAGCAGGGTGGAGCCCAGCCTCAGTCCCAGGTGGTGTTGTTTCTGCTGCCTCTCAGGAAGGCAGGCCAGAGTCCACCAGACCCCACCCTCCTGCAGGGACTTTGTGTCCCTGGACTTGTAGCTCTGCTGCAGGTAGCCAGCTGGTGGCCAGATGTGGGTGGACTGAGCGAGTGGGAGGCAGAACTCATCCCTCACGCCTCCAGAACTGCGATCTCAGCTCTGCACTCAGTGAGCCACCCTTCCTGCCGAATGACCACAGGTGTCAGAGGACGCCTTCAGCCTCTGCCTCTGCAGCTCATTGTTGTGATGGCATCCAAAACTGACCCCTCCACCCCCGAGTGGCTTATCTAGATCCTCCCGGCTGTCTAAACTCAGGTCTGTAGTCAGTGACTTTCTGCATGGATGCCCATGCCCTGGCTCCCCGACGTGGAGCTGTTTGCAGAGTACCCCTCTTCTGCATGCGTAGCCGTGAGTGGGGACCAAGGCTGTATGACAACACACAGAGCAAGCCAGGCCTGCTGCAGTTTGGCAATGGGAATCACCGGGCTTTGTCTTTTTAGGTCCTTTTCTAATTGCTGCATTGTAATTGCACCTCAGAGTGGGTTTCCCTGTCACCTACTCGGGCGTGAGCATAGTTTGGCCAGTTTCGCTCCCCAGCACCTCCACTTCCCCTCAGTCACCAGCCTTGTTAACTCCGAGGCTCACTGACACTCTCCTGATGCTGCCAGAGTCCAGCTGGCTGGGCCTGGGCGGGGGACTCGCTGCCTGGTGGACCAGTCACTAGTCACTTGATGTAGGGCAGTTGCTGGGAGATGGGTCAAGCTTCAGCAGCTGCAGTAGCTCCTAGAGACACTGTTCCCTGCCACCCTCCAGTGTCCAAGGTTAACTCCACTTCCTCCTCGTGGACACACGCCCCCCTCTGGAGGCCGTGGTGAGCAACCTGAGGTTGTCTGCACCACTCCCAGAAGCACTGTCTTCCTTCACAGCAGAGGTCTTCCAGAAGGCGCGCCCCACACGGGAGCAAGCGCCACTGGGGGTCTCCGCACCTAATCACAAGCATGTTTGTGGTTTAGCTGGAAAACTCCAAATCTGAAAGACCCAAAGAACCGTGAACCGTGCTTGGTGTCCACACTGGGCGGCCTTCGTCTCCACCATGACTCATGAAGCCCTGTCCTTCTTTTCACCCTCCTCAGCCATCAAGCTCTCTGAAGACCTTCTTCGATTCCCTGGTGACTCAAGCAAAGATCCCCAACGTCTTCTCCATGCAGATGTGTGGGGCGGGACTGCCAATTGCTGGATCTGGTACCAACGGAGGTAGTCTTGTGGGTATCTTTTAGTCTTAAAGGGATGAAAAAAAAATCACAAATTTATGGGGTTATTTCAGCTTTACTAAAAACTAGATGAGAAATTTTAGACACATAGGCACACATAGGTACTATAACATTGTGATACTCTTTGTTATAGAAGCTTTTAACAATGGATAAGCTTGGGTATTATTTTATCCTTCCTAATCATGCCACCATCTAGAAATATGCACCTCCAGATCCCACTCACTCTGTCCTTATTGACCTTTGAAAGCACACTGCTTTCAGGGAGAGGAAAGGCACAGAGGAGCGGAGGGGAGGTGGCAGCTGGGTCTACTGTAGGTGGGGGCCATGCCCTCCCTGGGAGACAGGAACATGTGCACACAGCACAGGGAGCAGGTGTTTTCTATGGAAACACATTCCAGACTATCAGCCATACAGATACATCGTAGCCAGAACTTCCCTTGGGGGACCCTGCACCCAGACATCTAGAGTACAGGGGACAGGAAGATGCACAAGGAGGGTCCATCTCAGGGAGAGCTGGCCACCCCCTCTGCCCTGACCCTGAGAGGCATGCTCAGCACCCATCCCAGCCACTGTCATCGGCTGATGGTCACCAGCTCCCAATACTCCTGTCTTGTCTTTTTTTTTCTTGTGTAAAGTAAGAGTTGAACTCAGGGTTTCTCTACCACTGAGCTGTGTCCCCAGCTACCCTCCTTTTTATTTTTTGAGACAAGGTTTTGCTAAGTTGCTGAGGTTGGTCTTGAACTTATGACCCTCCTGTCTCAGTCTCCTGAGTCGCTGGGATTACAGGTGTGCACCACTGCACCCAGCTTCCCAGCGCTTCTTTCCCTGCTCCCAGGGGACAGGGTAGCCTCACACTTGCAGCCTGATGCTGTGACTGGGAACGCCCCTGTGCTCTGCTTTCCTCGTCCCTGCCCTCCAGGGGACTCGCTGCCATCCATCAGGGCAGCTAGGTATCTTATTGCATCTGTTTGGGGTGGGGGTCTCAATGCTGCGAAGCTGGAGTCGTGTGTGCTTTCCTTAGATAAGGACCCTGCCAAAGGGTCTTGGTTACACCAGGGCATGGCTCCGTGTGACCTTGCAGTTGTGGCCCTCAGACATTCCCCGTTTAACTTTGAAGCATCAGTATTTGCTTCCCAACATCACAATAAAGAACAAGTGCTAATTCCAGTGAGGCTTCACCCGTGAGCGAGTGCTTCTAGGTGGAAATGTTGGCTGTGCTCTTCCTCTTACACCTGTACTTTCCTCCCCAGGTCCTGGGTGGAATTGAACCCAGTCTGTATACAGGAGACATCTGGTATACCCCCATAAAGGAGGAGTGGTATTATCAGATAGAAATTCTGAAATTGGAAATCGGAGGCCAGAGCCTTAATCTGGACTGCAAAGAGGTGAGCACCCGCCACTCTGTCATGCCTGTCTGGGGCCTGGGCCTGGTGTGCTTCAGCGTTCACAGCTGGAGCCTGCACAGGAAGTCAGAAGGTGCCTTATGTCACAGGCTAGTTCAGGAGATTCTTATGGGAAAAGACACAGGGCCTTGTGGATGGTAATTTAGTGCATGAATTCCAGCCCCCGAGACCCCCTGGCTTAATGGGGCAAAGCTAGCACAAGGCAGGGAGTGAGGAGCCCCAGAGCCAACTATACCCTTCTGCACGTGCCTTGACCTGAGGGTCCCTGACCTCCACTGCGGAGGATGAAACAAGCAGATTTTTATCAGAATGGGGGACGGAGGGGACAGAACTCAGCCAAACCGAACCCCAAAAAGCCATATACTTTATCTGCCCTGTGTGGCCAAGCCCTGCCCTTGAAAGCGATCCCCGCCCCCCTGAGCTCACAGCTCCTGCTCAAGGAAGAGCCTGCCTGCTGGGGTGCGAGGCAGACGCGACAGGCCCAGGGACACACAGCTGTGACTCTGTGTAGCACCCTCTCACTGCTCTGTGGCTTTTTTCGTGGCACATGTGACATCATGAGTGCTGTGGCCTTTCAGCACGGCCTGTGAAAGACCCCGTGGCTCCTGTGCTCCTGCCCGCCAGGCTCCCTGCCCGTCACCGACACCTTCCTCCACCCGTGCTCACGTGCAGACTCCCCGGGACCAAGGCTCACACAACTGTGTTTTGTTGTGACAGTGTTTCAGTCCCAGCCCTAAATCTGTGTTCATGTCAGAGGCACTTATTCACACTTAACAATTCACCGATGGACCCATAAGCGGGCCTGTGTGTGTGTGTGTATGTGAGAGAGAGAGAGAGAGAGAGAGGGAGAGAGAGCGCACAGCGCCTCTCTTGAGGCTGGATTCCTAGGCCTGGGCTCTGTCCTGCGTGTCCTACATGCTGCCATCCCTCAAAAGAGCAAGTGACAACGCCCAGGCCATGCCACATTTCAGCCTCCTACAGGACTGTCATGTATTCACTCTTCATACAGGTACAAAAACATAGTTTTAGGAGCAAGCAGAGTTGACTTTCACATTAGTTTTTAAACTGAAAATAAGTGTTTGAAAATAATATTAATTAGTCGGTTCGTTTCATTTTCTCCAGATTCTCCACTCCTCCTGCTCACTTCCTTTGACCTCACTGCATGTCTGGCCATGGGAGTCACAGACTTGTGTAAAGTAGGAGGGTCAAATTGGCCATGCCTCCTCCTTTCCCAGGCAGCGTCACTCAGCTGGGTTCCTAGTGGATGTAGTGGCCTCTCTGTGGTTGGCCCACTGATCCCCTTTCTCCTCTGTCACATCAAGAATGTGACAGTGGGGATAGGGCTGGCTGCTGTGCGTGTGTGTGTGTGTGTGTGTGTGTGTGTGTGTGTATGTGTAAGTTTCCCATGACAGTAACTGAGGTGACCAACTTAAAAAGAGGAAAGGTTGATTTTGACTCACAGTTTGGAGATTCCAGTCCATGACCGACTGCCCTGTTGCTTCCGGGCCTGTGGGGATGCAGCACATTATGGTGGGAGTATTTAACAGAGGAAGCTGGGAAGCAGGGTGCCAGGAAGAGACCAGGGTCCCACAATCCTCTGCAAGGTCACACCCCAGTCACCTGTGCCTCCTGCAAGTGCCACCTCTTAAACTTCCCATCACCTGCCAAGGGCGCCTTTCCCAGGTGGGTCTCGGGGCACTCCAGACGCAAACAACAGCAGTGCCCACCACGGGTGTCCTGTCCTGTCAGTCTCCTCTCAAATGCGAACATGGCGAGCTATGGGGGGTGGTCCTCCTCGCCCACGAGTAGATAGTAGAAAGTTGATCTGTGCAGCTTGCAGAAGTGGCCTTAATAAGTCACGTCAGCCTCTAAAGTAAAGGGTTCCCTCCGTGCTGGGTCAAGGGTCCTGGGAGAGGGCATGGGGCCGCTCCATGCGGCAGGTCCAGCCATGCTGGTGGGAGCGTGCCCTGATGTGGATGCCCCCTCCCTTCTAGTATAACGCGGACAAGGCCATCGTGGACAGCGGCACCACGCTGCTGCGCCTGCCCCAGAAGGTGTTCGACGCGGTGGTGGAGGCCGTGGCCCGCACGTCCATGGTGAGTCCTGCACATCCATGGTGAGTCCCGTGGGCTCGTGCAGTGCCAGGGGCACTGGGTGCTGATCACACGCCCGGAGTAGCACTGTGACAGAGTCTAGCAGCACGGTGACAGAGCTATCACTCTGTGTGCGCTGAAGGTTTTGAAGGGTGGACTCTTAAAACCTATTATTACAAAGTTCACGTTCTGCTTGATGTTGGCCAGTAAGTAACGCCTTCGTGTTGACCCCGAGGAGCTGGCTCAGAACGGTCGATTCTGCCTGGGGTTTCCATCGCAGGGCAGCAGGTGCGGTACTCGTGACACTACCGCAGTCCCCTGTCGCTTGAGGACAGAATGTGCTCTGAGAGATGCCTCGCTGGGCCAGGCAGACGCAGTAGCGCGTACCTAGAGGAGTCTGGTGGCGCAGGGCAGTCAGGAGCACAGTGGCCGCGTGCCCTGCGAGGCGGCTCCTGTACACGGTCATTTCTTACTGCTATCAGTATCATGTGCTTTCATAGGACGGGGGTGTACCCCAGCTTCAGCACCAACGTGGGAGAAGTGAAACGTTGCACGGTGGCCACACTGACCACACTGTCACTTGAAGGCAGCTCTGAAGTGGTTCCCGGGACCTCCCTCGTAGGTGCAGGCTGTTGTTGGCTGGGATGCTGTCACTGGGTGCATGACTGCATGTTAAAGTGACGGTGAATCGAGGGTGCCTGTGTGGCCTTTAAGCCAGGACAAATAGCCCTGAACATCACCCCTCTTTGGCCTTCACCCACCGTGTGCTGGCATCTCATCCCCCACTTCTGGGGGAAGAATGACTTGTTTCACAGAGGACAAAGGTCAGTTGGCCAAACTAGTGATTATTTCATGGCCATGCTCTGAAAGGTAGTTAAATTTGGGACCTGGCTGCTGGAACTTTCAGTGTCACCCCAATTGTCTGGACAGTCAGGACATCAGGGTGGGCCAAAAAGCACCTGACAGAACATAGCACTGGGGTCCAGCGGAATCTGGTGGGGTCCAGCCTCTGCCACTCAGCGGCTGGGTGCCTGGAGAGAGCTGCCCTCAGAGAGCCTCCGCCTTCTCCTCTCTGGGGCTGTTGTGGGAGTTTGGGTGAAATGGCCCGAGCTGGTGTGTGGTCAGCACTTGGTAGAGAGAGCTTCCATGAAACGCCCAACGAGGCACCACTACGACTTGTTTGGACACCGCTTCTGACTTTGTAAGTATTTTTTGTGGCATCTGCGCACTTGAGGCCGTCTTTGCAAGATCACCAAAAGTGAGCATTTCCATGCAAAGCCGGTGTGCTGGTGGTCACGTGGGGCTGGTGATGGACTGCCATGGAACCAGGATGGACTGATAAGAAGATGCATAACTGTCACTTTGTTGGAGCTTATAGCAGAAACGTGGGGAGCAAGAGGGGGTCCAATTGTCCTGAACCAAAACTTCCAAAGTCTAAAGCTGCATGGGAAGAGCAGCAAGTCCACAGGACACGAGGGAAACGGCAAGAAAGGACACGGGGAGGACGTGGAGCCTGGTGTGACTCGGCGGGGGGAGGGGCATCTTGGCAGCTGCAGCAGAGACCAGAGCCCATGACCAGCTTGCTCAGCATCCGTGGGATCCAGGAACGCCACGTCAGAGCTTTAGTGCTGAGAAGCCAGGCAGCTTGTGGGACATGAGACCCACCTTAAATCAGGAGGGCTGTGCCTGTTTCCTAGACAGCAAGAACGTGCCCGCGGAATCGTCATGGGTCTCCTCAGGCTGGGCGCTCTGAATGGTTGATGTTTACCAGTGTCCCCAGGGTGAGTGTGAAGGGTCGGTGGGTGGCCACAGCAGGCGTCCCACTGCCTGGGCTCTGTGGGCCTGGGGCGCGAGCCTCCTGAGAGCATGCAGCCGTGCTCAGCAGCCACTCACTTGGGGAGAAGGAGTGAGCTGACGGCATCTGCTTGCCTTGTCTAAAATTATCCTCTGATTTCATTCCGCGCCAAGGGGCAGAGAGTCCACAGCGTGCATTGTCGTCCTGGAGGGTCGGGCCCAAGGACTGGCCGCTCCTCTCCCTGCTAGGTGCCTGTTCCCAGCTCTGCTGCCTTGTCTCCTCTCTAGTGAGGAGAGGGCTGGATTCAGAGAGTTAAAGGAAATAAAAACACTGGGCCCTGTCCCTAGGCTTGGGTCCTTCAGGTGGGATGCTGAGTTAGTGTTGGGTGGGTCTGTATTCGGGGGAGATCTGGGGTGGGATGAGGTGCCTCCATGTGCTCACCTCGGTCCTCCTTCCCTAAACTCTCCTCCCTGAGCGGTGAGGACTCCAGCTGTGGCTCCCACCTGCTGCCCCTCCCGGGGTGTGTCCATCTGGCCCAGAGCTCATACTCAGCTCCCTGGACAGACATCCCCCTCACTCCCTCTGTCCTCTCCTACCTCTGCCTCAACACACGTCGGGTGTGCTGGTCCTGCCCCAGGTGGAGGAGGGGAGGCTGCTGGGAGAGACACAGCGTAAGGAACCTGCAGGATCCGCACAGGTGGACCTGGCTCCGCCCCTCCCGCTCCCAGTGAGGCACAAGGGGGCACCCTGAGCTGGTGGCCATGTTTATGTCCCTGGGTGCCTTCCTCCCCCCACCCCTGAGCCTCATCCCTACGCAGGCGTCAGGACTTCAGGGGACCAGGGAGAGAGGGCTTAGGCTCTGGGGCTGGAAGCAGAGCTGCACCACACCAGGAAGTGTCCGAGGCTCAGGGCCTGGGGAGGAAGGCTGCAGGACAGGTGTGCAGTGGTGGCCGTGGGCGCTCCGTGAGGATCAGGGACAAGGTGGCACCTGAGCCAAGACCTGGAGGACTGCGAGGTCCCCGCCCTCGCGGGGGTCAGGAGTCCAGGGGGCAGCAACACCCAAAAGGGCCCTGAGGGTCACAGTAGGGTTTCTGTCTTCTAAGGGGCTGCCGCCCACCACCGTGTGGCCCGGGGCAGTTTCGGCCCCTCTCTGTGCTTTGGTTGCCTCATCTGCCAAGTGAAGGGGTCCAGTGGCCACCTGGCTGGGGCTGAAGGCCAAGTCGCTACCGCTGCATAAGCCCAGCGCTCACGCTCAAGAGCGCTCCGTGAGTCTGAGCAGCTTTTACGATTATTATTTCATTGTTACCAACACCCCCAAGGGGCTGAAGTCCCTGCCACTCTGTCCACATGAAATGCTGTTTGTGCCCGTGGGCGTCTGGCGAGGGGACCAGGCAAGCCGGGCACTGTTTCCTGTTGATGCGCGAGACTGCTCCCTGTTTCTCACAGGATCTTGTTTTGTCTAGATTCCAGAATTTTCTGACGGGTTCTGGAGCGGGGCCCAGCTGGCGTGCTGGGCGAATTCTGAAACACCTTGGTCCTACTTTCCTAAGATCTCCATCTACCTGAGGGAGGAGAACTCCAGCCGATCCTTCCGCATCACCATCCTGCCTCAGGTACCTACTCGAACCTCTGCTCCCTCTGTGCTTCCTACAGAAAGGAGCAGAACCAGGGGCTCTGTGCAGAGGCCCGTGCATTACAGGTGCCACACCCCCCCCACTGGACAGCCTTCTCCCCCCGGCACACACTGGTGCTGAGCCCACAGGTCTGCTGGTCTCCGCCATGCTGGCTCACCTGTCTCTGGTCAGTAGCGGGCGCTGGGCTTCCTTGGCCCCAGAACAGGGGGCTGGAGGGTAGCCTTAAGCATAGTCTGGGGGCCAGGTGGGCAGCATGGTGGGTCCATGTGTCTTTCTGCATTCCATACCTGACTTTGACATTGCAACTGGGTTCTAAGGAGAGGATCCCTGCTGTGACCCCTGACCTCTGGGCTCAGAACTGGCAGCCCTCTCCTCCTCAGTACCCTCCAAAGGACCCCAAGGTCATCAGATTCCAGGGCTGGGAATAGAGAAGCCCCTCATAGTAGGAGGAGCCACGGAGACACATTGTGGAGGGTGGCCATGAAGAAGGGTAGCACTTTTGTAACATGTGCCACACACCATTTTATTCGGCGATGGAGGCATCATTATTTTTTACTGTAATTCCAGTAGCCACAGACCGACTCCTTTGTCTTGAGAGCCTGAGTAGACAGCATCCCTCAACCCCTCCCCAGACCCACAGCCCTAGCCCAGATCCTCTCACCACCAGCTCCCCCAGCAGGCTGGTTCCTCCTCTGCAGCCGATTCCCACCACCCCCGACCCTCATGGGGTGCCTCAGCCTCTCCCATCTCCTGGCCTGAGTTCCACCAGCGCCGGTCCTGGGAGCCCATCTCTCCTCCTCCGTGTGTGCAGATTCCTCCCATCTTCTAAGACCCAGCTCAAACAAGCCCGGCTTTTGTTGAGACTCGCTGAACAGAATCACCCTTTTGTGAACTTGCCCTTCAAACGCATGCTGCATGTTTGCCAGTCCACTCCTCGGGGGTGGGGTCATCTATTTAGGATGTATTCTGTGCTGTTTCCTCTTTCCATTTGACTTCTGTTTTCTTTGTAAAAGTCATCTTATGTCTCCTCTCTGTTGATTATTAATTCCTGGGGGATGGAGATGAGCACCTTGAGGTTTAGAGACGGCCTTCCTCTGGACACTGGCAGGCAGCAGAGGGAAAGTGCTTGCTGGCTGACACAGGAGTGTCCTCGTTGTGATCTGTGTATGGGAGATAAGGGCTGGGACTGGAGAATCGGGAGGGGACTGACTTCTGAAGGAGAAAGCAATACCACTTGTTCCTGTGTTCAGATCCCGGGGTCCTGGGAGGCAGGACAGAAAGCCACAGGAGAGCAGCTCAGCAGAGGACACACAGGCCAGGCACGGGGGCTTAAGTGACACCGTCAGCACCACCCTTGAATCCCGAGTAACTTGGAGCAGGTGGCTTGGCCCTTCTTTCTCACTGTGAGGGAGAGGGAGTAACGCCTACCAAAGGCGTTTCCAGATAACCTTGGATGAGCGCCCTGCATAGACGGCTGTTAGAAAGATTGATTTTCAGCATCTTTAAAATAATGTGTTGTTTATAACAACTGGTCAGTCAAACTGCAATACGTGGACACTGTCTCATCAGTGTGGTTTGTAGCCAGTGTCCAAAGCCAGCCTGAGGACAAAGGTGAGCAAGAAGTGGTAAATAAGGGCATGAGGGTTGATTGACAGAGCCCAGGACCTGGGAGAAGCAGATGTGGGGAGCGCAGGCAGGCAGAGAACTCTCTGTCCACGGCACCTCCTGGCCACAAGAGCTGAAGCTAGTGGGGAAGCTGCCGTGAGGACCAAGCTTCGGACCACACAGGACTATCATGAAGGAGCCCTTGCTGTGTCCTCGTGAGAATTCACCGTGACTCCCTCTTGGAGATGGGAGACTTTGGGGGTTGACCTTGACCCGCTCACATTTTCATGTACAGATCTGTTTTCCCTGCTGCTGTCCTGGGTTCTCAGGTCACTCACTATTCCTTTGGTCCCCCTCCTTGCTGGGGGAGGAAGCTCCCTTTGCTGCTGTACCCATCAGGGATTACGTGGGGAGTCACTCCTGAGCAGCTGGCCCTGCCCAGCCAGCCTCTGTACTGACACCCAGGGCATCCTCAGGGCTTCTTGCTACAAAGGTTCAGGGTGGGGCTTTCAGGCCTCAGCAATCATAGGCAGGCAGATGACCACCAGTGCAGCAGAGTCAGGTTATATCTATGATATGTGTGCAAATAGGGCATAATAAATCTTGCTATTATGTATAATCATAATGCACCAATAAAATTTAAAAAAAATAATAGCATACTTTAGTGTCAGCTGACAGGGCAATTCTGATTTTTTTTTTTAACATAACCTTAAAAATGTACTTACTTTCAGCCTAAATACCACTAGTTTTTCTATTTGTGCTATTTTAGTTTAGGGCAGACAGTTTATTCTGAGATCCAGCAAGACTGAAGCTTCCCAATATTACAAGATGTATGGCTTGGAAAAATCTACTGGGACATACACAGAAAGGACCGAGTAAAAGATCCAAGTTCGGTTTGCCCAGTGTTAGGGAGCTGCTTGGTCGCATCTATAGATCAGTGTCCTTGGACTCAGGTCAGGCTCGGCACCATCATTCACTCAACACAGCCACGGAGTCACCCTCTGCCAAGGTGGTGACATCTAGGGAGGAGGTGTGGTTCCTGTGGCCCTGAGCCAGGGTCTGCAGACAGACAGTCCAACAATGACAGGGCCATACTGCAGGGACGGTTCCCCAGAACAGCAGCCACTGGATGTCCACCTACAGACAACCCTGAGGACAGTCACCTCCTGCCTCGGGGGCCTTTCCTTACCTTCCCTGCACATGGGAAGTGCAGTGAGGCCCCCCTCTCCATGTTGGTCTGATTAGACAGACAGACAGACTCCTTCTGCGTAAGTTACAGGTGGCATGTGTGTCTCCTCATGTTTCTGTTCCTTTCCATAAGCATGGATGTCACTATGCTTTTGATCTTGTCTCCTGGGGGCAGGGACTATGCTGCCATCTGTCTCTCTGTGGCTCCCCTTCACCATGGGGGCCTCCAAACCTACGGTGACCGTCACTGTTTTGTGACGTCGTCCGACTGGTGCCGTTTCTTCTTCTTCCCTCTCCTCTTCCCCCACAGCTTTACATCCAGCCCATGATGGGGGCTGGCCTGAACTACGAGTGCTACCGATTCGGCATCTCCTCCTCCACCAACGCGCTGGTGATCGGTGCCACCGTGATGGAAGGCTTCTACGTGGTCTTTGACAGAGCGCAGAAGAGGGTGGGCTTTGCTGCCAGCCCATGCGCAGGTGAGCGCTCCTCATGTTAAGCGGGCACTTAGTGTAAGGGCACCAGCTGGGAAGCAGGGCTGCAGGGCAGGTCAAGCCTGTCCTCGGTCATCAGGTCTCACCCAGAGAGCAGAATGGGTGGCCGGGTTGTTGGGAAGATGCAGTGAGATAATCCATGTCCAGTGTTAGCCCTGTGCTAGCACAGGGCAAGTGCTCAGTAACCGAGAGTCACTATAGTTACCTCTCAGGTAAAGTGAGAGTGGCCATGCACCCAGAATACATATCCACCCTGGGGCCTTGGTGTTGAGTCCCAAGGTTTTGTGTTTTATTTTTGGGGTGCTGCCTATAAAACCCAGGGCCTCACACTTGCTAAGCCCATGCTCTGCCACTGAACCATATGCACCCAGGCCCTGAATTACAGGTCTTTGACAGTTAAAGGAACATAAAGAAGAACATTCATATACAAGCTGTGTATATTTTTCCCTCAACACAATCCTCATTATGAAATAAGAAATAAACACCTATCACTGCTTTTTCTCAAAATCCTAAAATAATAAGACCAAGGAGCTCATTTTTCTTGTGAAACTTATTTGAAGGGTGGTGTGGGGCAACCCAGCGAGTTGCTCTGCAGAGTCTAGCTTGAGGACTGGCAGGTCTTCCTATGAAAGCTGAGCAGGCTGCTCTGATGGGGAGTTCAGGCAGCACCTGGCTTTAGGGTGGATGGGGCACTAGCGGCTAGCAGTCCAGGCTTGCCAGGAGGAGGCCAGCCAAAGGAGCCAGCACACAGTTGAGCTGCGGGAAACTCATGGACGGACAGTCTGCCCAGGTAGGTGGCCAGGATGGCTGCAGCGTATCAGACCTGGAGTTCAAAGGGCTGAAAAAATCGGGGCTGCCTTGGCCTTGGAGTCAGAGACAGTGAAATGCTGATGTTGTGCTGGTTAGATGCCGAGGGAGAGAGGAATTGTAGATCCCTGGGGTTGAACCACAACTGACAACAGAGAGGAGCAGAAGAGGCAAAGACGGGCTCAGAGTGAAGTACGAGATCTCTGTGTTGTGAAAGGAAAGGAAATTTGACTTGATGGGGAAAAGCCTTAATCATGAGACAGAGCTGAGGGACAGGGAGGGATGCTGGACCGGCCCCCAGGAGCCTCATAGGCACCTTCACTCTGTTCCAGTCCAGCTGAAGAACGTGGAGAGGCCAGGAAGGTAAATGCCACATGATCACAGCTGATTGCTAGGGAGGGAGTTTGGGTTTTGATACCTAAACCGTAGTCTGAACCTGGTCATTAGGGCAGGGGAGTGGTTCTTCTCATCCTCTGACAGCACACCAGTGTTTCTCAAAGTGCTCAACAATTTGGGGAATGGAAGAAGAGCAATATTTAAAAAAAAAAAAATTTAAGTTGTAGATGGATACGATCTTTATTTATGTATTTTTCTGTGGTACTAAGGATCAAACCCAGTGCCTCATGTGCCTCATGTGTGTGAGGCAGGTGCTCTACCACTGAGCCACAACCCCAGCCCCAAGAAGAGCGGTATTAAAAGGAAAAGCTACCTCTGGACATATTCTGTATGATAAACCCCCAGTCTGGGACGCGTGGGTACCTGGCGGGGCACCTTGCTAGGTGTCAACGCACACTTAATCAACTTGGTGCAGGTGAGCAGACCTGAAGTCCACGAGATTGGCCGTGTTTTCCACCCTTGAGATCAGACGTCCACTTTTCCATGTGCATTAACTTCCGCCTGTTAGGCTGTCACTGAGTGAGTGTCGCTGAGTGTGGGGGTGAGTGGGACCACACGGCCCGAAATGCCACCATATTTTCCAACTGTGAATAATTTACTTCTTTTTGACTGAGGGGATCTTAAGAACTAAAGCAGTTTTGCACACCATTTCTGTTCTCTCGTTAAATACGGATACTAGGCGACAGCTGTCCTCACGTCCACTTTGCTGAATACCTCGGAGTGGAGCGGTGGTGAGTTTCCCAAGTGAATCGCTGTTGGAAATGGCTTAACATGGAGTGTCTCTGGGCAGGACCACACCGTTTCCTGCTTTTCTCCTGAATTATTTGTTAGGTGCTCTTATATAAGATTTTTGGTGTTGTTGCTTTTTTAAAGTGGATTGAAGGTTTTGGCACTTAAACATTTGATTATGCTGGCTGTGGGAATATACCCTGACTAGGTCCCCTCTTCAATGCAAATTACTTAGCCATTAAAGTAATTGCATCCCTCAGGGCTGCAATTAAAGGAGCTGTTGGTGCTCTATAGAGCTCTAATAAATGGAATGGTTATCCTGCCTTTCCTTTTTAAAAATCCTTCATTTTCAATTATAAAATGTTTAAGGAGTAGATAGATGTTTTAAATGTCAGAAAATGACAGTGTCTGTGGGGGATTAGCCCTGGACCGCTGGAGGATGCCACAGCTTGTGGGCACTCCAGTCCCTTGGTGTACCGTTGCCCAGAACCTGAACACACACTCTCGTATGCTCTAAACCATCCTTTCCTGGTACAGTGTCAGTCCACATAAGTGGTTGTTGTGCTGCACTGCGTAGGGAACAAAGGTGAGAAGTCTGTACCTGGTCAGTCCAGACTCAATTTATTTCAAATATTTTTAATCTGTGTTGGTTGACTCCACAGAGGAAGAACCCACGTATACAGAAGGTTGACCCCACACACCTCAGGCACACTTGTGGAGCATCCAGATTTAACATGTTGACCCTGTGACATATGTTCTTCAAAAATGTGAAGAAATTTTTTAAAAAAGCAAAGCCAATACCTCATTCCCACACCTTCCCCAGAGTTACCCTTTATCCTGAAATTGATAAATATAATTGCCACACATTTACCATTTTACTAGATATATAAGTACTTTACATTATGTATAAATGTAGACTGCATAATGATTTTCCCCAAGACTTATCAGTTCCTTATCGCTGTTTCTTGCACAGTTCTGAGGGTCGGGAAGGGAAGCGTGGTGGGCTGGCTGGTTCCCACTCAGGGTTTCCTCTCACAAGCTGCAGTTGTGACGTTGGCAGATGCTGCTTCCAGGCTCACTCACACGGTGATTGGCAGGAGCCCCCATTCCTCACCATGAATGTTCTCAAGACAGGGCACCTGTGATCCAAGGTGTGCACCTGGACGCCCAAGGTGGAAACAGTCCTTTTCTGACCTAATCTCAGTGGTGACATGCCATCACTTCCACCCCCACTATTGGCCAGCAACCCTATTGCGTGTGGGAGAGGACTGCACAGGTTAGGCACCAGGAAGCGGGGTACTTTGGGAGCATCTCAGAGCTGCCTAACACACACTTATGGCAAACATGTTGGCTGGTTAGAGGTTGTTTTTGTTTTCTTTCTGTTTTTCAATTTCTGTGAATGCTATGGTAATGTGCATATACTTTAACTTGATTTCACAGTTCTGCATTAGATTTTCTAGATTTTCCATATTGATATGAGTACCAGGACATTTGTTTTAACTGCTATATCATATCTTCGCGTGTGAATAATCTCAGATTATTCACCCAATCTCATGTAGATTAGCATTTGGGTTGTTTCTCATATTTGCAAGTACACACAGTACTACAGGGAACATCTTTGTCACATGAACGAGCAGTTCTCCTTATTCTTATTTAAAATTGTCCTTTTGTTTCTTTTGTCAAGATGGGTGGAGGTTCTAATGGTATTTTGGTGAGCACAGCCTTCAATTTATAGGTTAATTTGGGAAGAATACCTATTTTTATGATATGAAGTCTTGCCCCAAGAATGTGCTAAATTTCTTCATTTGTTTAGTTCTTCTTTTATGGTGTACTGCAGTGTTTTGTGATTTTTCCCCCCATAAAAATTATATGTACCAGGCACCTCTTAGTTCCTGCTGTTGCTGTAGATGGGATGATTTAAAATAGTGTTTTCTAGTGGGTTGTTATATAAGTATGCAGTTTTTTTTACATTAATCTTTTATCCAGTCACATCACAGAGTTCCTATTTTATTTTAGAGTCACTGGATTTTCCACTAAGGTACTCAAATAATCTGAAAATAATACATTTTAATCTTTTATAATCTTCACATATTTTATTTATGTTTATTATGTGATACCTTCTGAGACAGTATTGAATAGAAATGATAATAATGGTCATTTTTGTCTTTAAGGGGAATACTTCCCATGCATCACCATTGAGCGTGATGAATGGGGAAGGCTTGTGGAATTTCCTTTTTAATCCTAAATTTAGGGATTCATAGTTCTTGGAAGTGTTTGGTGTGAATAGAAAGACTGCTTGACGATTTCTTCTAACATCAGACATGTGCCTGTTTTATAACTCAGCAGTTCTAATCCCAGGTGTATGCAAAGAAATGTGGACGTCTACCCAAAGTCTTGACCAGAAGGTTCACAGCAGCTTTGTTCATAAGAGAATGAAAGCAATACATCATTTAGGAATTACAGAATGGTACTCCCATGTCCTTCTCATCAAAGAGAAAGCCAACAAGTCATCAAAGGAGAGTGGGTTAAACAAATGGTTGACTTTTCATTCAGTGGAACACTACACTGCAGTTCTTTCTCTTGAAGAAAATTCTCTTTCATAAGAGAATCTTAGAAAGACTTTTCTTATGAAAGTCTGTGAAGGGGAATTAAGAAAACCTAGAATTCATATCTCAATCATGAATTTTTAAAATTTTCCATATAATGTATTTCAATGTAATAAATGTTCACTTTGTGTATTTACACATTTTAGTCTTCTGCTTTAAGACAGTTGGGTTGACTGTCCCCTTTTAAATAACTTTTCTCACTAAAAGGTTTTTTTTTAATTTATTCAACAACTTTTATGTTTAATTTACCTTGCATAGAATATATGTAGGATATACGGATTAAACGGCCTCCCTCTGGAGACTATCCCATTGTTCCTTATAACATTAATCAAACAGTCTGTCTTTTCTTTACTAATTTGAAATCCCACAACTATTACACATCAAATTCCAGTAAATTCTGGAAGATGGATCTTTACTCCTGGATTTCCTATTCTTGCTCATTGATTAATATTGGTTCCTTTCCTTATTCTTTTGTGTAAAGCTTCTCTTTTCTTTTTTCTTTATTTTTCTTTTGTTTTATGACCATTTGAATCAACTATTTAAACAGAAGATCTTGTTGGTATTTTGTTGAGTTGTTAACCATTTCGAATGCAGCTTTTGTATAATTCTGCATCCATTTTTCTACTTTTCTTTCATTGATGAAGAGTTTGTCTTACTTTTGTGGAGACACTTTCCTCTCATGGTGGACATTTTTGTTCGGTTGTTTTGTAATTTTTTGTTGAGCTCCTCTTTGGTGGGAGTGCTAATTTTCCTCCTGGGAGAGTTCAGTGTGCCTGGGGTTGTGAGCAGGTCACCATAAAACCGTTTTGTGGTGGTTACTGCTTAGTGTCCTCTGACCATGAGAACTTCTAGGTTTCTACACTAAGTTGTGTGAATTTAGACTCCAACCATGCTTGAGGTGGAGGTTTGAGGGTTCCAATTCTCATGGGAGATTCTTTCTTGCCCTTCTCCCCAAGACCTTCTGCAGACCTCAGGCCGACTCGAGCTTCCGAGATGGTGGAGATTCCCCGTCCCCTTCCACCAATGGGCTAGACTTTCACAGGCGTCTCAGCCCAGGTGTCCACTCCTTAGTGTTCAGGGCATTGAGATCCCAGCAGCAGCACCTACTTCTGGTCAAGGAAGGGCTTTTATTTCTGGTCTCAGCTACTTATTTGGAAATTGGGGGAGAGCTGAGGGTAGTGGATGCCCCTGTATTTCTAGCTACTCAGGAGGCTGAGGCAGGAGTTCAGGACAGCCCAGGCAACATAGCCAGACCCTGTCTCTTAAAATAATCGCGGGGGGGGGGGGGTAGGTCAATGGTAGAGCACACGCTTGGCATGCATGAAACCCTGCACTCAACCCTCAGCACCCCATAATAAATAAGTAAAGTAGATAAAAATCGGGGGTAACGTTCTATCCTTATGGCTGTGTTGTAATAGGAGCAGGTGCCACCATTACACTGATCAAGTTGATGGAGCCCCAATCTTTAGGAGCGTCCCTTCTCTCCCAGTGTCTTTTATCTTTGTTTTGTAAGAGGACTCTTGGTTTACAGGGTCTGGCTTCCCTGAAAGGGCTGGGATCAGGGAGCAGTGGAGGTTCCTTGGTTAGAAATCCCTGGAAGCTCTCCCACACCACACAGTTGACCTCGACTCCATTTTCAGCCAGGGCATATCACCGGTGGTGCAAGAGCCATGAGTGTTTGGACAAGTTCTCAGACGCTTCCCTTCTGCTGCCCTGCCCCCCACCTCTGCTCCCACAGGGAACCGCTAATCCGGTCTCCCCCAGATCCACCCGAGGAGGAGAGGAGCGGCAGTGCGGCCTGGGCTGGCGGCTGCAGCTGGGCAAGTAGTAGTGCTAAGTCTGCAACTCTGTTATCTCAGTGCCTCGAAGCTTCTGAAATACCATCCATCTCTTTTTATAGATTGAGACATTTCACACCCAAGAACTGTATAGCTTTCAGCTTGTCCAACTTGAAACGCATCATGGATTGCGGCAGTCATTTCACGGCAAGGTTTTCTTGCCACAGGTCGGAGTGGATCGTCTGGTACAGTCCTGTGATTAAAAATAGGGAACTTGGTTGCTAAGAGCAGAGTTTCAGAGCTAAGCCTCTGCTTATCCACACAGAATGTGATCAAAAGGTACCAAGACCAGGGGACCCCAAGGACAGGTGGGGCGTCACCCCTCATTCTGCAGCAGAGGACACCTGGCTTTCACATGGTGGCAAAGGAAATGGGTCCTGGGTCCAGAACCCCTGTCATTCCAGCCTACTCTTCCAAGTAAACCAGCTCCATGCACATGCCCTCTCTGCCCGTGGGGTGGTTCACTTTGTGCTGTATGTTACGGGGACATCTGACCCTTGTAATCTCTGTGCTTGCTGACATAGAACTTCCCCAGGAGCTGCTTATCAACCCAGTCCTGACCTTTGGGGGATGACAGACAAAAGGGCCCGAATCAAAATTTCTACCCAAGACATTAAAAATAACAAAATAGTAACAGCAGGCAGTGGCCTAGCCCCACCCTGCCCCACACCTTGTGCTAAACGCTGAGCATCAGTTGATATGGTTTTCCTCCCAACAACACTGACCTGTAGGGGCTGTAATTGTCCCTGTTTTACAGATGAGGAAACAGGGTGAAGGAGGTAGTTCAGATCCCACAGACCACAGTTAAGCCAGGACTGCCCGGCTCACAGTGGGAGCTTGGGTCTGCATGGCGGAAGGCCAACCCCAGAGCCCATGTCCCTCCTGCCCACTGTGTGCCTGGATCTCTGGTCTGTAAACCCACAGACAGGGTTAAAATCTGTCTCTTGGTTGTAGAATCGGCAGGTGTGTAGGAAACATGCAGACCATCAGTGACGGCATTTCCAGAAACTGCCCCTAGAAGTGACTTGAAATCCACTTCTTCCCAGCTGTGCTTTCTGTGGCAAAGGGCAGAAGACGGTTGTCTGCAGCCGAGGCTTGATGTCTGACAACCTTAAACAGGGGCTGTTTCCAAAACCATTATGACTACTATAAAAGTAACCATGTGTGTGTTGATGGAAAGTGTATGTTGGGATCTTCTTGTTTCTCTTATACACACCCGTCATGTACAAAAAGTGTGACTCAGGCGTTCAGCTTGAAGAACGGTACTGAAGCCTGTCTTCCCGACCTGGCCTGGCTGAGGCTGGTTCTGTTTCTTTAACCCAAATGTGATCAGGTCCCATGTGTCACTTTTTGACATGCTTTTTAAAAAAGTTTGTACCTATTAATGGGGTTTGTGCAACATTTCCATCCTGCATACAGCAGGTGCTGATCAAATACAGCCTCCCTTTCCCACCCTGCCCCGCCCTGCACCCACCCCAGTCCCTCACGACCACTATTTTGCTTCAGGTGGACATGTTTTAGCTTCCACCCGAGAGAGTACATGTGAGCGGGTCCTTCTGTGCCTGGCTGGTTCCACCTGACGGGACGTCTTTCTTCTGTGGACAGCAGGACGTCCTTGCCCTTTGTGGCTGAGTCATGCTCCCTTGCGTCTGTGCCCGTATGTCCTTTATCTGCTCCTCTGTTGATGGGCATCGGGGTTCGCCCCACGTCCCAGCTCTGTGGACAGTGCAGCCGCCAGCCCACACAGGCAGGAGCGTCTTCGACACGCCCACTCCATCTCCTTGGGACGTATCCCAGAAGTGTGATGGCTGATCGTACGGAAGATCTATTTTTTGACTGCCTTTTTTTCTTTTGATTTTTCAGCCATCTTATTGAGACATGATTCGTATAAACAAAACAGGTCCTGTTGACAGGTACAGCTCCATGAGCCCTGCACGCGTGTGTGCCCGACACTGTCACCTGTGGAGGAGGCTGCCAGGTGCTGGGTTGTGCTCCCTGCCTCCTGGCCCTGCTCCGCCACCCCCTCCCTGGCAGCCGCCCCTACCTTCTGTCTCTGGAGATTACTTTCCACTTGCTAGAACCTTTTATAAATGGAATCACAGCACGCATCCCTCTGCCTGGCTCCTGCGCTCCGCGGTTATTTCGAGCCCCGGTTGCTCAGTGCACCAGCCGCTCACGCGTTCTTATTCCTGAGCAGAGCTGGGTTATAGAGATGTACTACGATTTGTTTACCTCCTTTCACCTGCTGGTGAACTTCTGAGTTGTTTCCAGTGCGAGTGTTTTCACTTTATAAACAAAGTTGCCTGGGACCAGGCTGGGCCTTGCTTTTTTACCTAATTTGACTACCTCCGTTTTTTAACTGGGGTATTCAGTTAAAAATGTTCAGTGCCTGTGCCCCTCACCAGCAGGGGTCACATCCCAGGAAACTGTAATAAGTTGAAACTAGCATACAAAAAAAGTGCATTGAGGGCTGGGGCTGGGGCTCAGCAGTAGAGCACTCGCCTAGCAAGTGCAAGGCCCTGGGTTCGATCCTCAGCACCACATAAAAATAATAAATAAATAAAGGTATCGTGTCCAATGACAACTGAAAAATGAATATTAAAAAAAAAAGTGCATTGAGCCCACCTGGCCCCCTGCCCCCCACAGCTCAGTGGCAGGCACACCATAGGGTGCCCGGAGGTTCCCCTCCTGACCCAGAGCTGACTGGAGCCGTGGTCTGCTGCTGCCCCATGTCAGGAGGGGCTCACACCCCTGCTCAGTCCAGGAAAAGACCCCAGCCCCCACTGTGAGCCGGGCACCTTGGCCTAACTGTGGTCTGTGTGACCCTCAGTGTCCTCATCTGTAAAATGGGGACGATCACAATCCCAACACATCAGTCTTATTGGAAGGACAACCGAGTCAACCGGCTGTCAGTGGTGTGCAAACCCTCCTGTAGGAACACATAGGAGGAGAGTGGTCGTCCACAGGACAGGTGTGTCTCACTTCCTGAGAGCCTGCCCAGCTGTTCTCCAAAGTCTGGCTGTGTCGCAGTACGTCCCCCTGCAGGCCCCCCTTCTTCCTGGCCCACATCCGATATTGCCATTTTTTTTAATTTTAATAGGTCTTTAGCATCATCTTATTGAGGTTTTAATTTGCGTTTTCCTAATGACGAATCGTCTTGAACACCTTTTCCTGTGCTGCTGACCATTCACTCAGCTTCTGTGATATAGAGTTTTTAAAAATCCTCTTGTCCGTTTTTGTACTTTTCCTCGTTATTCAGAGATCTTTAGATTTTGAGGATGTGAGTCCTTTATCAGAAATGTGACTTGCAGATATTCCCTTTCAGTCTCATAGTACTGTCTTTGGAAGAGAAGTTCTTTCATAGATTGTATTTTTTGGTGTTGTAAGAAATGTTTTTTGCTCAAACAAAGAATTCCTCCTGTGTTTCCTTCTGGAGTTTTTATAGTTTGAGGAATGTGTCATTTTGTTTCCAAATGTTTGGAGATTTCCCAGATAGCTTTCTGTCATTGACATCTCATTCAATTGTACTGTGGTCAGACAACATGGTTTACAGGGATCGACCCTTTTAAATGTTCTGGAGCTTGTCTTGTGACCGAGGACTCGGTCCATGACAGTCAGTGCCTGTGTGCTGTTGGAAACAGGCGCATGCTGCTGCTGCGACTGTACCCTTGCATAGTCCCAAGCTGGTCCTCTCAGCTGGTGGTGGCCCAGGTCCTCTGTACGACTTGTCACCTCCATGTCCTTGCTCTGCCTCTAAGAGAGGGGCCTTGCCATTTCTGACTGCTTTTGTGGACCTG
This sequence comes from Spermophilus citellus, assembly GCF_964194105.1. NCBI lineage: Eukaryota > Metazoa > Chordata > Mammalia > Rodentia > Sciuridae > Spermophilus > Spermophilus citellus. Next base: position 161,854,057 of record NC_138188.1, read on the forward strand.
TCGATCTTGTTCCATGGGCTTTGAAGCTCTGTTATTAGGTCCAAAAATGTTCGGGGTGATTCTGTCCTGGGCACGAGCAGGACCTTTGCTAGGACTCATGGAGTCACTGTGTTCCCTCCTGCAGTTCCCTGGCTCCAGCTGCCTGAGGCAGGCAGAGCCCCTCTGGGCTTCCTTCGGTGACATCCACAGGGGACACCCTTCTCCACCCTTTCTCTGTTAACACATTTGGGTTTCTGCATAGACAGTGGTTCCTTATTGGCAGCGTAGGGCTGGGCCTTGCTTTTTACCTAATTTGACAACCTCCGTTTTTTAACTGGGGCATTCAGACAAGAGATTGGCAGATGACAGCCTGCGGGCCAGATCTGACGTGGAGCTTGTTGTGTGAGAATGGTTTTTACATTTTTAAAGAGTTAGGGGAAAAAAAATTAAAAAGAACATGTAGCCCAAAAAACTCTAACATATTTTCTGTCTGGCCCATGACAGAAAAAAGGTTGCCAGTCTCCTGGCGATGATTGACAGGGCTGTTTCAGTCTACTTTCTTGCTACAGGCTGAGTATTCCATATCCAAAATGCATGAGACCAGAAGGACTTCAGATTGTAGGGTCTTCATACTCTGGAATATGAAGATACTCTGGATACCTCGAGTGTCTGCAGAGGATGGGATCCAAGTCTAAAGTTGACATCCACTTAAATTTCCTCTGCACCTTATTTGCACACCTCAAAGGTCATTATATGCAGTGTATTTGTTGCGCCTGCTTTTGGATTGCACCTCTCACGTGAGCACAAGTGTACACATTTCCACTGTGGCTTTATGTTGGGACTTGAAAAGGTTCAGATTTTGTAGCATTACAGATTTGGAGTCTTCATAGTGGGAGTGCTCAACCTGGATTTGTTTTTTCTGTGTCATTGGATCTTTGTTCCCCCTCTTATGATGTGGCTACAGCCCTTTTTGTATCAAGTTCGTTTGTTTCTTTGTATCTCCCTGGCTCCCGTGCTAGCTGGACCTCTTTGAGGAGTTGCTCTGAGGTTTACAGGGTGCACCCCTAGCTTCTCACAGTGCAACCCTCGTGTAATCTAAGACCCACTTCCCCTCCTGTCCTTCCTCTTATTGTATGTTGTATACCACTCAGGACATTGTCATTGTTTTTGCTTTAATTGGCCAATGATCTTCAAGTATTCCATATTTAAAGTGAGCCAGGAGTGATGGTGTGCGACTCTGGAGGTCAAGGCAGGAGAATAGCAAGTTTGAGGCCAGGCTGGGCAACTTAGTGAGGCCCATCTCAAAATAAAAATCAGGCTGGGGCATGTAGCTCAGTGGTGGAGGACCTGCCTAACATGTTCCGTCCCCAGTACAACAATAAATAAATCAACTAATTACAAAAACCAAGTAAGAAATGAGGATTCTTGTAACACGCTAGAGAGTGACCACTTTGGGTTTTCTTCATCCCTTCACACAGAGCCTGCTTCCCACCCAGTGCCCTTCTCTTCTGCTTGAAGGACTTGGTGCAGATCTGCTCGTGATGAGCTCTTTCAGCTTGTGTGAACCTGACAACATCCTTATTGCATTTCATTTTGGAAGTTTTTTTTTTTCTTTGCTGGGAATAGAATTGATTTTCACCCAGTCCTTCAAAGATGCTTCTTCATGGTCTTCCAGCATGTTTCTGACCTGAAGTCTTCTCTCATTCTTATCCTGTTTTTTCGCTTGTATCATTTATTTTCTTTCCTTTTTTAAGATATTCTGCTTATCTCTTGTTTTTGGCAATTCACTAGGGTCCTCTTTCCTTGTTCTTAGGCTTGGGGTTTCTTGAGCCTCTTCTGTTGGTGGTTTATGGTTTCCACCAAATTTGGAAAAATTTTGGTTATTTTTCTTCAGTTATTTTTCCTGTCTCCCATCCCTTCCTTTCCTATGAATTCTCTGCCGATGTAATTTAGTGCCTTGGAATTTTCCTGGTGAACTGATATTCTATTTAGCTTTCGGTGTCCTCTGGGTTTTGTTTTGCCTAGTTTCATGGTGATGTCGTTAAGTGAGTAGGTCTCCTCTGAAGCAGATCCTCACTGCACCTGGCCATGTGGCTCAGGACTCTCTGGCATGTCACTGGCTCCCCCAGCCTCCCCAGGAGGTACAGTGACAGTAACTGCTGTGGTGTCCTCTGATGCTGTCGTCTGTATCATTTCTTACTAAATTTCAGCTGATTGGTTTTCTTGTTATAAATTGTTTTCTTGCTTCTTTTTATGAACTCTAAGTGGTGTTTCCTGCTTCTTTGCATACTCGGTGGCATAGACTGCATGTGACCTTCCAAAGTTCGTATGCTGAAACCTCATTCCCAATATGATAGTACTTGAGGGCAGGGACCCTGGGAATGCGACTAGGGTCCTTGCTAACGTGATCCCAAAGAGGTCCCTGACCCCCAGCATATGAGGACACAGTCAGTAGGCAGAGCCGCGTGTGGACCAAGAAGCCCTCACCTGACACAGAATCTGCTGGGGCCTTGACCTTGGACTCTCCGATCTAGAAGAGTGAGAAATAAATGTCTGTTGTTGGAAAGCCTGCCCCCAGTCTCTGATACCCAGTGTAGCAGCCTGAATGGACTCAGACACTTGGCAGTATTTGTTGGATGCTGGATATGGTGGACTTTTACTAGCCAAGCTCCTCCATCTGTAAAGTAAGCATACGCGTGTGCACACACACACAAGTGCACACACACCACGGTGACCTGCTGTAGGAAGACACGGGCAACTGGAGAAGGATTCTTACAAATCCGCGATGATAAAACATAAAAGGTCAATCGTTTTTGTCCAACAGCAACCCTCTCACAGGCCAAGGGCGGTGAGTGTCTTGAAGCCAGGTGGGGAACCGTCGTCCTTGTTTCCTGTGCTGTGTGGGGAGAGGAGTGGGCTCTCCACGCCATGCAGCTGGGCATTCATGCCCACTGGGCTCCCTGTGGACGCTCTGCCAACAGGTGTAAAGAAGCTTGAAAGTGAGCATGCTGGCCCTGAGTTTACTTCTAGGCGCTCTTTCTGAAGTTGAGAATATGAACAACGGTTTAGGCTCCACCTTTCTTGCATCCTGTCTACACTGGTGCAAATGCCGAAGGCACAGAGAAGGCCACAGTGGGAAACTGGTCAACAATCTGATACACCCGTAATTTGGTTTTGTGTGTGTGTGGTCAGCAGGATAGCCTGGATAAAAAGTAAAAGATGTGATTTTAATATAGGTAGTGTATATATTAAATATATATATATCATATGTAAAGTAAAAATAGAGTTTACAAAACAACAAGTATACCACCACATAGTCCCATCCTGGTTTTAAAAAATCAGTGTGTAGAAAACGATGGCGCCCTATGATATCAGCGCTATTTCTAACTGGTGAATTGATGAGTGTGCTTTTATCTCCCTATGTTTTCAGATCTTTCTATCATAAACATATATTGTCTTCATAGTAAAGAGTAGGGTTATTTTTTAGTTATTTAAAATGTTTAGTAAATATGTGTCTTGATGGTGGTACAGGCCACGACCGGCAGCCTCCTCCAGGAAGGGCCAGGTGCTGATGACCTTAGGTGTTGCTGATTCATGGTGCATGTGGCTGCCCAGCCACTGGAGCACCGGAGCACCGTGGACCTCACACATGAGCAGATGTGGCCATGTTCCAGTGAAACTTGATGTCCAAAAGGAAGTGGCAGGGGATTGGCCCAAGGATGTCCTGGCTGACAACTGCTGTGGGCACCCAGGGCTTGGGGTGACCGAGGGCCGTGCCCACAGGCCTTCCTCATTGCCCATCTTTGCCTGGGCCCTTAAAAGTCCACTAGCCAGAAAATGTACCTTCTTTACAAAGGACCCAGGGCCGTTTCCCTCGTTTCAGACCGTTACTCCATTATTATTTTGACTTGTTCTTTCCTCAATTGAGAGGATCAGATTCAGCCCCAGGATCTTGGGGCTCTAATCACAGGAAAATTAGATGCTTGGCGGTGTTATTTGGGGGGCTGAGTAGTCGTTTCTGCAGTTAAACAGGAAAGAGGGACAGCAAGGCCTGTTCCTTTGTCGTTCTCAGGGTGGAGCTCAGGGCTCAGCGCTGCCGACAGGGGAGGTGGCCCCGACCCGCCTGCAGGGCTCCGGCACTCTCTCTGTCATTGAGTCTTGACAGCAGTGTCCTTCCCTGTGGTTCTCCTTGTCACCACGTGTCGTGAACTAGATGCTGCATCCTTTGGGTTGGGGTCCCCCAGATGCTGAAGATCCACCCGTGGGACACGAGTGGGGCAGGGAGGGTGTGCTGAGCCAGGCGGACGCCAGGGTGGGACGTGAGCTCCAGCTGGCGCTGCAGAGGACACAGCCGTGGGCCAGGCAGGCACGAGTAGATTCCACTAGAATTCCCGCCCCCTTCCTCTTCCTCTGAGGACACACAGCAACGCCACTTAGCTGGCTACCAGGCCCAGGCCCAGGTGTTGTCCCCACCATGGCACTGCAGGCTGTGGCTGTGCATGCCCTTCTGCAGGCTCCCCTCCTCTCCGTGGCCCCAGCTCCTGCAGACCTCGGACGGTGCTGCCCTTGCTGTGCGGGCCTGGATCCCTGAAGGCACACTGTCCCAAAGCCTCCCGGCTCCCAGCACTAGGACATCCCAGCCTTTGGGACCCCAATGTGCTGCAGGGAGGTGGCAGCCGGGGTCCTCCGTGCGCTTTCTGCTGGAGGGGACCGCTGAGCTCAGAGCCGTGCATCTCTCCCCTTCTGTCTCCCCAGAGATGGCAGGTGCTCCAGTGTCTGAGATCTCGGGGCCCTTCTCCACCGAAGACATAGCCAGCAACTGTGTCCCCGCCCAGGCTTTGAATGACCCCATTCTGTGGATCGTCTCCTACACCCTCATGAGCGTGTGCGGAGTCATCCTCCTCATCCTGATCCTCCTGCTGCTCATCCCCTTCCAGTGCCAGCACACGCCCCGCGACCCTGAGGTCGTCAACGATGAGTCCTCTCTCGTCAGGCATCGCTGGAAATGAAGAGCCACGTCTGACTCTCTGACCTTGACCTTGGCTCTCCACAGGACTCCGCGTCCACGGTGCCGCGTGGGTCAGGCCAGGCTCCTTCGTCTGTGCGTTGGTTGGGAATCTCGTCCTGCTCCCACATGCCTTCCAGATTCACTGTACCTTGATTATTCTTGATCTTAAAGCTTCCGGTTCTTCTTTCCTACTTCCAAGAAAAATGGTAATAAAAAACACCTCGTTCTAAACCAAAATGGAGTGGATCGGGCTTCAGGCTTTACGGAGCTGCAAACTGACCAGGTGTGCCATCAAAAAAAAAAAAAAAAAGGCAAGCCATGACTGGCTTTCTTTCTCTAACCTCTTGAAAAATGTGTGTGCAGAGGGTTCATAACCCTGTTAGCTTCCTGGGAGCTTTTGTATTAATAGTATCTAAGGGTATTTTGCACCAGGCTTTGGCGTGGGTTTGGGTGGCACTGGAAGACTTTGCAACATGGTGCAGGAGGAGCCATGGCCCCAGCCCTCACCAGCCTCTCCTGAGACACGGGGTTTCCTTCCTGTTGAGGCACAGGTGAAGGGGACCTGCTCTTTTGTACCCAATGAAGCTGTGCTATTGTTGGTGGAAAGTTAAAGTACTACCTCTATGACTTTGCCCAGGGTCCTGAGACTGGGTGGGGTGGGGCAGCTTGATGCCAGCTATGTCCTCACCCGCCAGAGTCCTCATCCCACCAGGTGAGAAGGGTCCACTGAGCTTGGTTCTGTGGCCATGCTGGCCGGGACCACACACCCTTCCTCCTGCACAGCTCAATTAGCAGGGCCTTCAGGAGCGAGACAAATGCGACTTTGATGGCAGAGTTGTCTCTGTTTCTAGGTCTTCTCTGGAAGTGGGTTGGTTGGCCCCCTTCTGGGAAACAGAAGTGGCTAAAGGCCCACGCTCTGACCCACTGCAGGGGAAGCCAGGGGAGGGACGCGGAGTAGCTCTGACTCTCCCTGTGCTCTGAAGCCATCTGCTTCCCTCTGAGAACCAAGGGGCTTAGGGTGACTGCCCGGATGCACTCAACCAGAGCTGTTTGGCCGTCGGCCTTTGTGCATTTGGCCTTTGGTGACAGGTGTTTAGTGGAGTCCTTGTTTGGGGGGAAATCCCCACTTGCTGTCGCTCATTTGAGGCCTTTGCCAAAGAGAAGTGGAGCCTTAACTCGCTGCAGCCGGCTTACGTGACCTGATGCAATCAGAAGGTCCCAAGCCAGTCTCCCTTCTCTCTTCACTTTGCAGTGCTACTGGGGCGGGTTCGGTGTATTATAGAATTCCTATCAGCAGTGCTAAGCACCCCCCTCCCCGGCAGGAGTGTTCTTGTTGTGTGTGTGGACGTTCAGGCCACCTGTTCTGCTCATGAGGTCCCTGAGTCACCTCCATATTGAGAAATACATGACCGTGCCAAAGAGACATGGGGGCCACCCAGGCAGGTCGTGGTGAGCTCGTAGATGCTGGCTAAAGAATCTTCTGTGAGATTCCCGAGGGGGAAGAGCTGAGCTGGATCTGAGAGGAAGCTGAGTACACAGAGGGGAGAGAGGAGTGTCCTCGCCTGCTCTTGTCTTGGCCTCTGCTAACCATCTCAAAATGTGTTGCAGAGCTAGACATCTCTGGCAGTGGATTTCACTTCTTATCCCGATGACTTCTCCATGGATTCCTGTTTTGTGGGCCTCTTTGTATCAAAATGAAGCCAGTTATCCTAGACTGCACCTCCTCTTTGCTGAAAAAAACCTGACCCCTGAAATAACAGGAGGGGTGCAGGGTGTGGCCGGCAGCTGGGCTGTGGGTCCTGGGGCAGGTGCCGTCTGTTCCTCTTTGCTCTCCTGGTTTCTGAGTGGGGATGGTTCTGCCACTGCAGATCAGCAGGCACAGCTCTCAGAATACAGAAGCCGAACAAATCAGGTTCCCCGGAGGCCCTGGATGGAGTTTGCAATAATGCTCTTTGCTGAGCATCTAATTTCCCTACCTTTGCATCTCCGATGCCATTGGATGTGACAATTTAATGGGAATGCTTAAATTACAAAAGCATAATTTAGCAACAAGAGTGGAACAGACAATTGAATTTAGGACACTTTCCTGGCATGCATTGCAGCTGAAAATTGGACTTTGAGTCCAAACTGTGATAGTGACACCCACCTCCTCAAGTTATGTAAATTGAGACTGCCTGGCACACCTGCAGAGAGATTTGCTTTGAACAGGAAGGGAGGCTGCAGCCCTTTGAGGGTGTCATTTTTTACCTTGCAATTCACCATGGAAGGTTCTGGAAAACAGCCCTGGCCTGAAAGGAGCAACTGAGCGATTGCATGTTAGAAGCCTCCTCAGCTTCAGAGTGGAGCAGGTTCTCCATGAACCAGCTTATTTTAAGTAGTGTGCTGCTTCCTTCTTGATAACTTACTCAGAAGTCTGAAGCGAAGCCCTGCCTTCGGAAACTGGAACTATTTATAAAATACAGCAAGAAGCGAGGTGGGGGTTGAGTCTATTTCCCCCTTGGGAATTTAAAGGAACCATGAGTGCCTGGTATCTGACCCGCTGGCACATGTCCCACGCCCTATTGCCTTTCTTCTGAGCCCAAAACAAGTGCCTGGCACTGAAGAAGCCATGCCCTGTGCAAGACCCCAGGTGCTCCAGCTCAACACTGTGCTTCTGAGCCCGGAGAAGGTCGTCTCAGGGCTCATCCTGAAGCCCAGAGGTTTGAGTTGGAGATAGCCTTGGGGTCAGTGATCAGAACTGTGGAGCCATTCCCAGCAAGACAGCGGTAAGGACGCCATGGAGCTTGGGGCCATAGATTTGGGGATTCAGCTGCAATTAGGGGATTCATTCTCTCCCTTAACAGGAGAAAGAAAAGGAATCATTTAATTATTTAGTAAAAAATGGGGGTTTGTTGAATTCTTCATGCTACATCCCATTTGGTGGATCTGCCACACAGGGTCCCATCCTGAGTTCTGGCTTCCTGCCGCCCCATGTCCCCAGGAATAAGTCAGTGCCAAGCTGTGTTTCATAACCAGGAGTAATTGGGTTTCACAGCCTTTATCCTTATTAGTGGAAATCAGATAATTAGGTAGAAACCTAATATGTTTTCTCTTGCACAAACTATTTAGAATTGATTATGGAACCATTCAGGGAAAAAACTTACCCTAAGATTTTTTTCTTTTTTTAAAGACAAACTGCCCAACACCATAAAAGGTACAGTTGTGGGGTCTGCCAAGGGAGAGACTAGATTTTTAGTACTAGATAAACTCCACAAATCTCTGTTAGGCTTAACATTTTTTAGACTTGAACTTGTGATTGTTTATCAATTCAAAAGCCATCTGGGAAAATTCTTTGGGGGTGGGGGAGGGGATGATGCGATTTCCAGTGTGCTGACTGACAGAGAAGCAGGTTGGACGCCTTCAGGAAACGGGCTTTCATTCCGGCCACCTCAGGTTTCTTTCTCACAGTTGCTGGATCTGTGGAGATGTGATTTATTTTAGAGATCCAGGCCCCAGATTGCAAGAATACTCAAGATCGTGTTCCCATCAGCATTAATGGCCTGAGACAAGGTGGGCTGGTAGCCTGGGAGCTGCCCAAGCTGGGGAGGGATGTCCACTCCAGAGACAGAGTGCAGGGTCATCGGTGTTTGGTAGACTCCGGGACGAGGGCGGAACAGGAAGGAGCCACAAGAGAGGTGGACCCACAGTCTGCATTTGTGCCAAGACACTGTGGGCTGCTGTCCCAGGGTGCTCTCAGGGTCCTGGCCCTGCCCGCGCTGTAGTGATGTCCCAGAGGGTCCTCTCAGACTGGTCACTGCAGGAGAGGAGCCATGAGACTGAAGGAACTGGCTTTATAGCCATATTTAGAACCCTGTTCTAGTAAATAGAGAGGCCCAAACTGCCCAGCAGGACCCAGGCCTCAGCCTGCAGGTCCAGGGCTACGACTGAGGATTTTGGAAGGCAGGGTCAAGAGGCCAGGGGACCTTGCCAGGTTACCTATGGGGTCTGAGCTCCTGGGAAGGGCTCCTGGCAGCTGCTGCCTGGATATTCCTCCCCGAGAACAGAGTGACTCGGGCCAGCCCAGCCACTCTGACCACACTCCTTTCCCAGACACTTCCAGAAAGAAGAACTTGAGGGAAGCCAGGTCCTTCCTCAGGTCACTGCTGTCCGCCTCCGAGCCCTGCCCCCAGGGTGGCCCCCAGCCTCAGCAGCCCTAGCAGGTCCAGGAGGCCCCAAAGGGAACCTCAGTCCCATCCAGCATTAGCATGGGGCAGGGCCACACTGAGAATGGGCCAGGCCCGTCCCTTGGTACAGGTGTGGTGTTTAGGATGAATGGGGCCAGGCTGGCCCGTACACAGGACGCACCCACAGAGCCCCACACGTCACAGCCCGAACAGAACCTTGCTGGTGTGGATCTGTGACTCTGCTGTGTCCTCCCAGGTGCTGGGTGTGGGGTGCAGACTTGGTTTCAGGTGACATGGCTCTGCTCACAGCGGGGCCTCTAGAAGGAGACCAGCAACCTGGGCCTCTCTTGCCACCAGCCCCACTTTGACATTGATGTGTGTCTGGGGTCTCCAACGAGCTGGGAGACAAGTTTTTGTTCACAACACAGGCACAGACAGGCGTATCACGAGGAGCCCAGTGTCCCCCCATGGCCAGGTCTCTTTCTTTCTGGTAAAGGCCAGCTGCGGACTCTGAGCTGTCTCCTGATGTGAGCAGGTTTCCACCTGTTACATCTTGGGGCTCCACGGAAGAGAAATTTCACAGGTTTCACGTCTCTGAGCTGGGCTCTCAAAGCAAAGTGTTCAGAGGGCATTCAAAGGCTGTCTTCTTTTGAGATCAAGGGGGTGGGGGAAACTGCTAATCAAGGATCTGTTAATCAATATTAAAAATCACAATAAAATTTATTAACAAATTGTATGCAATTTTGTGTTCTTTGTTGCTAGGGGTATGGAACTGGGGGTCACCTCCCCCCACCACAGTTTCCTAATTGTGGATGCGATGTCACACATGGTCATGAGCAAGGGCGAAAGTTCTGTTTGGTGTAGCAATTGCTCGGTACACGTGAGCACTCGGAGAATGAACGGGATCTGTCACGTGCTAATGACAGATTCATGGGATCTAAAATGACATATTTTCTACCATTTCTGTTCATCTTTACTGTTGACCATTCTTGAGGTTTAAAATGCCTGTGTTGGGGCATTGGGAGGGGCCACTCATCTCTCCTTAAAGTGACGGGCTCACTGCCACGTGGGCAGTGGCCGTTAGGGTTCTGGTGGAAGAGCTTCCAGCCTGCACTGAATTCTAAGCAGATGCCAAAAGTAGAGCCTGGCAAAATGTATTTTATGCATATCTCAGATTTATATCTTTTAACACATGATTCCTAAGTGTAACTTGTATTTCTGGCAATGCTTAAAATGATTTTATATTTCCCTTTTGGAATTTTCCTCCATTTCCAGCACACTGACTTTAATTATAGTTGTGATTTGAACAAGAAGATATTCATTCCATCTTCGAAGGGGCTCAGCGGCCGTGGACAAATGTAGAAACGATTGCTGTGCAAAACATGGAGTTTTCTAAAATGACCTTATTTTTATACTTATATGCTGCACTGATTTAAGATATAGACCACTGAAAAGGAAATAGAATATATTGGTTTATTTGAATAAATAAAACTCTAACTTGTTGGGTGTGAGTTTTTTGTTTGTTTGGTTGGTTGGTTGGGGTATTTTGGGTTTGTTTCTTTACGGACTTCAGTTGTTCAGGCCCCACTTCTGAGATCACTGGGTGGTGTGTCATGGGCTGTTATGGCCACTGCTTCCACGTGGGCTTCTGCAAAGCAAAGACAGAGCTGAGTGGAGGGGCGGTCACAGGCTCAATGACTAAGATGCAGAACATGCCCAAATGGGGAAAGAATAAGGTCCTTTAGGATCTGAAGACCACACAGGGAGTGGAGGGGGCGTGCCTGCAGAAAAGAAATGGAGGACACACCACTCACTGGTCTCAGGGATTGGGCAGGACGGTCCTACCTAGTCTTGAGGCTGGTGTGATGGGACTGGGGATGTCCAGGCAGGTGTCACTCCCACAACCCCCTGCAGGGAGGTGGCATTCTCCTGGTCACCAATGGGAAACCAGCCCTCAGGCACTTGTCCAGGAAAACAGCTAGAAAAGTGTGTGCCCCAGGAGTAGAAGCCAGCTCTGTCCCCCTCCAAAGCTATACTCCCTCTGCACCCCACACTTGCCTCCTGAACCCCACCCCCAGAGCCTGAGGCCTCGTTTGTGCCATGAGGATCCTGCTTAGTGATCTAGTCTCTCAGGCACAGCAGAGACACTTGGTGAGTGAGGCCACCTCATCCAGAGCTATGATTCAGCTGCAAGACCGCCCTTCAAAATAGGGTCGTTACTCACCTTTGTGTACCCAAGGGAAAGGGGGAAAGCAATTTCAAACTATTCAGGCCTGATTGGAAGGCGTCGCTAGAGTTACTGGAGAAAACGAATAGGACACGTACTTTCTAAGAGCCATGAAGATCCCTGGGTTTCCTATCCCTCTCTAAGCTGCCCTCGCAGGCATGGAATTCTATACAACACGGAACCTTAGGCGGCCTCACAGGCGTGATCCCACGTGTCTGCCACGAGGTGGCGCTGTTGGGAAGTGTGGTGGTCCAGGTTTGTGCTCCTAAAATTCCTTCTTTTTTTTTTTTTTTTTACAGTTTTCACAGGCAGGTTTTATCAAGTGTGTGTATGTGTAAGCTATATTCCCAAAAGTGCCTGAGGATGCCAAGCTCTTAACTCTGCTACCAGAGAATCTGAAAAGTAAGCTGGCTAGCTATGTAGTCAGTCTTCAAAGTTACCCCCAATTACTCATCTCTATTCCCAAAAGGTCCCTAGGTGTTTAGACCAAACTCTCCAAATGCTCTCTGGGAACATCTGCTTGGCTGAGGGAAACTGAAGCCCAGAGTGGTGACAGAAAGTCTCCAGGCTCTTCCTGGGATGGCCCAGTTGATTACCAGACCCATGATCACAACCACTATGCCTTTATAAGATTAAAAGTGAGAAATCGAAAGGAAGATTGTTTTTAAAAACTGAAGATTTGCAAACGCCATAATGCTACGAGGCTCGAATACTGGAGAAAATATTCGCAACAAATGAATAGATAAAAACAGAGTTCGAGAGCAGCAAATTCTGGCCACATGCTGTGACATTTCACCTTCAGAACAACCCCTGTTGTTCATACTGTTACCAAAAATCTTTTTTTTTTTTTTAATGCAGGGTAGAAGACAGGGGCACAGAGAAGACAGACCAGGGTAAACAGGAGGGACTGGGAGGAGGCCACCCTGCAAGGTGACCTTCCGTAAGCCAAGACCCTAAGCATGACACCAAGGTACCAAGCACGAAAGCAAAAGGCGTCCAGCCCAGCACACACATCTCATCCAGATAAGCAGGTTGTATGAACTGCCTTGACGGCTGGGCCACGCTGGGTCTGGAGTCTAGCTAATACCTAGAGATGGTAAGCTACCCCTGGGAGCCTCCCTTTCAAACACAAACCCAAACACAGCCACCACCTCTGTGGGCTCTCACACTCAGGCCACTGTCTAGCCCTGCCCTTGACACACAGGTCAAGTATTGGACAATGAGCACAGCCTCTGCCCCAGAGCCAGCCTGTCCTCAGCCTGCTGACCTCACCTCTGCCCCCCACCCACCATGGAAACCACAGTCCATTTGCCCTGCCCCTTCCCCTCCCCCTTGCTGTCTCTCCCGTTCCCTGAGTGGCCCTGCATGTAGTGCCATGGCCTTTCAGCCATTCAGGGATGTTATCTGCTCCCACCCCAGGGTATCCCTGGCCACCCATCTCTGAAGCCACTTGGCACCCAGAGGGATCTCTGTGGTTCCAACAGATCGTTCAGCATGGAGCCCTTGCCTGAACTCGGTCCCTGATGTCCATGATGGTGGGCAGGTCCAGGCCCCAAGGGAGTCAACCCCCTTCCCACTGAGTTCTCTGATTCCCTGAGCCAAGGCCAGATGTCTCCTGCTGCAGGCTTGGTGCCCGCAGGTGCTGGTGGCAGAAGCCAGCAGGACCCTCCTCGGGGCTCTGCCCTCTGCACTGGAGCCGCTGGCTCAGCTGGCCAGTCACCTTCCGCCCACATCAACTGAACCCTGTGGTGAGGGGCAGGGAGCAGAGGGAAGAGTCGGATGGGGCGCCCCCCTCATGGGGACCTCCCAAGGGCCCCAGGCAGCCCCCAACTCAAGGGGTGCAGGAATGTCTGGGGGCCTTGGGTCCCCAGACCCTGCAGCAGGGTAAGAAGCATGGAGAGGGTGACCCCAGGCCCCTGCCATCCTGCCCTGCCATCCTGAGCCCCTCTGCTGGAAGAGCCCTGAGTGTCCCCAACTCAGGGGCAACAGGCCGCCCATAGTCTCAGGTCCTGACTCCTTCCAGGCTGGCACTGGTGAGAGACATGCTCTTCCTCTCCTCGTGTCCCCAAGGTCTCAGGGGCTGAAGGAGGGCCAGGACCAGGGGCAGTGCTCAGAAGGCCCGACCTAGGCCCAGGGCCTTAGCTGCGGACATCAGCATTCACAGGAGGAGATGACCTGGAGAGTGTCCCTGAGGTGCCCAGCTCAGCCCGTTGCCAGCCATGGGGCTAGAACAGAATCTGAAGGGTCCGGGGAAGGCAGAGAGGGGCCAGAAGCCAGGCTGAGCATCCCCACATGAGTCCAGCCAAGGGCAGGCCAGGCTGGAGTGGTCAGAGGCTGGGTTTGTGTTCAGCCCCTGCTCTGAGGCCTCTGCCAACGTACTCAGACTCAAGAAGGAAGAGGTTTCTGCTGTCCTTACAAGAGGCTAGCATCACTGTGCCCTGTGGAGGGCTGGTTCTTGTATTTCCAGCCAGTGTCCACTCTGCACGCTGAGAAGTCACTAGATATGATCAGCCACCTAAAAGCTAGGTGGCAAGGCGCCCGCGATCCCATCCTCCAGGTGACACGCCCTGACCCCTGAGGTCCCTGCCAGCCTTCTGTGATTTTTCAGGCCATCCAGCATCTCAGAGGTCACTGATCCACACTCCTCCAAAGGGGCAGGGCTCTCAGGCTCTTGGTCACAACACACTCACAAATAGCCAGAGACAAGGAGAGTGACTTCCTGTACGGGAACGCTGCTCCCCCCCAGGAAGTGGCCTGGCCTGAACCACCCAGCTGCCCATCAGGGAGCTGGGGGCGGGCTGAGCCGGTGCAGCAGCTTGCAGCTGGCCGAGCCTGAGCCCAGCCTGGGCATGAGTGCTGGTTTCACCTCTCGCAGAGTCCCTGGGGACAGTCACCCAAAGCTCAGGTCCCTGGCAAGCTTGGAGCCCTTTGCTCTAGTTCTGCCGTGGCTCAGTGGATCCAGCTCTGATTCCAGAACCAAGGCTGTGACCAGAGCTGACCTAGAGCTGGCCTGCACGGCCCCACAAGCACACACAGGGCTGGACAGCATGGCATGGCCGGCACCAAGCTCACCGGCTGCGCCCAGTGTTTGAGGCAGGAGCAGGGACTTTCACTACTTGGAAAGTCACACAGAGAACATCCCTAGCGTAGCCACCCGCTCAGTGGGAACAAACCCAAGAGCCACAGACCACCTGGAGCCCCCCGCTGGGACTGGGACTCAGACCATCTGAAACCCCTGCACTCCCAGGAGCGCTGTTTCCGGGGGAGGATAAAGGGGAACCAGACCAACCTCAGGCCTCTGGGGCTCATGGCCGCCTGGGGGAGGGTCTGCCCCTGGGATGCATTCCTTCCTCAAGGGACTGAGCCTGCCCTGGGGCTTCCCCACGCTGGTAGGGGACCAGCTCTGTGCCACAGGAGGACGTACTGAGGGCGGAGGCCCTGGCACGGGAGAGGACAGCCCAGTCCAGAGGGTCAGGGAGCAAGGTTCACGCCGGCCCCAGCTCCTCCCCAGCCTGGTCCAGCTCCAGCGGGCCAGCCGGGTTCTAGAGACCAGCTGCTCCACTCTCCTCCGTCCAGCCCTCTCTGGCCCTTCCTGCCTCTGCTCACCCTGTGGGGCCCATTCCAGAGCTGCCCTCAGTGAGGGTCATGAAACGCATCCTTGATGTTCTAGTATGTTCTGCACAGGAGGTGGACGTCAGGTAGCTGCCATGGAGTGGGCAGCAGCTGGGGTCACCCCCGTGTGGGGTGGCAGAGGACAGTCCAGCCCTGGAGTGAGCACAGGCCCCACCCAGTGAGGAGTCAGGGGAAGGGTCAGGACATTACCCCTGGCCGCCTATGACCTGTCAGGAAAGTCTGGGGACTCTGGTGTGTTATGGCACATCTTGGACATGGCGGGGTCCCAGCAGGCTTAGCTTCCAGATAAATTGCCCTTCCCTGGAGCCAGACTCCACTCCTCCCCCCCACATCCTCCAGGGATCTCCAGGAAAACTGCACACAGCAGAGCAGAGTCCATGTCAGGTTGGAAACCTCAGATTCCATTTCTGTCCCACAGAACTGCAAGTCCCTGCAAGACTGGGCAGAGCCCAGCAAGGGACCTGGCCATGGGCAATGACTCTAGCAGCCACCAGAGGGCGGCAGCCACCAGAGGACAGCAGCCACTGCGAACGCATCAGCCTTAGGGCTGCTCCCAGGCAGGGTGGGGAGAGGCCTGGGGTGCCTGGAGGGAGAGCCTGGGGGTGTCTCTGGAGGGAGAGGACATGGGGTGTTTCTGGAGGGAGAGACCTGGGGGTGTCTCTGGAGGGAGAGGCCTGGGGGTGTCTCTGGAGGGAGAGCCTGGGGGTGTCTCTGGAGGGAGAGGACATGGGGTGTCTCTGGAGGGAGAGCCTGGGGGTGTCTCTGGAGGGAGAGGACATGGGGTGTCTCTGGAGGGAGAGGCCAGGGGGGGGGTGTCTCTGGAGGGAGAGGCCTGAGGGTGTCTCTGGAGAGAGAGCCTGGGGGTGGCTCTGGAGGGAGAGGACAAGTGGTTTCTTTGGATAGAGAGACTTGTGGCCATTAGGAAGTGACACTGGGGCTGGGGACACAGCTCAGAGGGTAGCGTGCTTGTCTCGCATGCACAAGGCCCTGGGTTCAATCCCCAGCACCAAATCAAAAAAACCAAACAAGGAGTGGCCCTGCCCGCCCAGCCTCATGAACTGGTGCAGTCCTTTCCTCACTGCAGCCGGCGGTCAGCTCTGGAGCTCCCGGGCTCCGGGGCCTGCTGCAGGGGCACAGGCAGCCCCCACCTCGTGGAGACGCCTGCCACAGCTGCGGACTATGCGGAGCCCACAGTCCTCCTGCATCCCGTCTTGGAGGTGAACCCGACTCCGTCCGTCCAGGGATTAAGAAGCTTCATGGTCAGAAGAGATCTGGGTGGGGGTGTGCATGGGAGGGGCAGGGGCATAACCCAGACCCACCCTGCCCCTGACAGGCAGCGTCCAGTGTGGCCTGAGTCCCTCCCTGTCAACGGGCAGCAGAGTTAGGGGAGATCACTCGGCTGTGGCTGCACAGGGACCCAGGACAGCAGGACTGGTCGGCCTGAGTGGCCTAGACAATGTCCCTCTGCTGGTTGGTCCTTGCCCCTCGTGCCTGGGGTGGTCCCTGCCTTCTGTGTGGGCTCAGGCATTCCTGAAGGCAAGAGCTGCCCTGCTCCTCCGAGGGCCAAGGCCACTGGTGCCCCCATCCCCGGGGCACTGCTGCACGGCCGCCCTCCATCCTGGTGGCCCCAGGGGATGAAAGTCAAGCAGCAGCATGGACGCTCCGGTGTGGGTGTGGCTCGTGGCTGCCCATGGGTCTCCCTGCTGGCCACACAGGGCCTCTCCGTCCTACACACCGCACCAGCCGCCCTCTCGGCCAGGACCTCTCACCAGAACTGGCAGAGCATCCTCTCCACCAGGACCCAGAGAGCCTCACCTGCAGGCCAGGCGCCCAGCAGGTCCCAGTGACAACCTGAGGTCACTGTCTTCCCAAGCTTTCCCCCTCCCCGGCCAGCTCTAGGAATCAGCAGGACGCTGCTGTCCTCTGTCCTCCCAGACCCTGGGGAGGGCAGCTTCAGGGCAGGTCGGGCACAAGGCCCCTCCTCCTGCCATACTCAGGGATCCCCAGGTACAAAGCCTGTCAGAGAAGTGCGGGCAGCAGGGTTTATTAGGGACAGGTGGACACCCACCACGAGCCCTCCCATCCACAGCAAGACATGGCTCCTGACAGGACATGACAAATCAGGAAGGAAACTGGCAGGGCGCTGAGCCCTCTGGCCGAGCTCAGGGGGCTCTCCTCTGACCACTGGGAATCACAGGCTCCCAGAGCCCCAACCCCCATCCAGGGGCCAGCAGAGCCCCTGCCTGGGCAGCCGGGCTCATGCTCCCTCTCTGCTGGAGGACAGTCGTCACAGAGCCACCAGGAAAGGCCAGGGCCGCCTCCCTGTGCTGTGGACCTGGTGCACACAGCCTTAGCCAGGGAACTTGGCCAGCCGGTGCCGAGCCTGGGTCAGGCGCGAGAGCCGCTCCTTCAGGAACTTCCTCTTGTCGCTGGTATCGCTGCGCTCCTTCAGCAGCCAGCCACAGGCGTCCTTGTCCTGCAGGAGCAGGAGCATGGCCGTCTGCAGCTTCTGGCCGAACGTCTTCAGGACGAAGAACTGGATGATCAAGGGCACGAGGCTGGAGATGCGGTTGTGAGCCTCCTGGGAGGAAGGGACAGGTCACAGGAGGCGAGGGCCAGGCCAGCAGGGCACGCTGACCTCCCCACAGGAACCCTGGACGGACCCAGACTGGGGGTGCAGGCCCTCGCCTGGGCTCAGTGCCGACAGAGGCTTCTGTGCTGGGGACGGGGGGAGCCCTGCACGGGACAGAGAACCACCCCACAGGTGTCCAAGACCGAGCTGGAGCGAGTGTTCCCAGCCTCCCTGACCATCGGCTCGTCCTCGTGGAAGAGGCAGACATTCCTAACCAGGCAGCAACACACTTGGCACAAAACCACGTCTCCACATCCCTGACAGCTCCTCTGCACAGGCCGACCTCAGGAAATCGGCAGGTGCTGGAGCTTGGCAAGTCCTGCGACCTCTCTGGGGCTCAGTCTCCCTCCCTGGGAGGCAGGGTGCATGGCAGGACCCTCTGGGATGGCCCAGGAGATGAAGCGTGTGGTCAGATGCCAGCGAAGAAGACGCCAGGCAGGCGAGGAGCACCCAGTGGCTGCTGCAGGGGAGGCTGAGAGGGAGCAGAGCATGGGGCGCCTGGGGTGAGCGGGTGGGAGCCCCAGCTGCTGTGCAGGAGGGGACGGCTGCGGGCAAAGGGGCCCTTCGGGGACATGCTGGGACCTGGGCATGCAAGAGTCAGCTGGCTCTAAGTAAGAAGATGACTCTATATTGTGGGTGGGCCTTGTCCAGTCAGGGAAAGGCCTTCAGGGCAAGAGGAAACCCCAGCCGCGGGCTCGGCTCACTTGGCCCCAGTTTCCAGCTCCACAGTCACTGGCCACAGTCATTGGCCAATTTTTGACTTCTTAGACATATCCCTCTGGTCCTGTCTGCCTGCAGAACCTGGCTCGGGCACTGCAGGCTTCCACAGGCCTGGGCTGTGGACAGGGTCACCTCTGCAACATCCCTGTGGTAGCAGAGGCTGCAAAGAGATGGTGCTGTCAAGAGGTGACGGACTCCTGTGCTGCACCCTAATGTGGGACACTGGGCAGTCACTGGGGGAGCCAGGTTGCTATTGGCAACTGAGTGGACCCACTCCAGGGAGTAGTGCGAGGGGCCAGGTGCAGGGCCGTGGGCAGCCTGTGAGCCCTTGTGCAGAAGAACATGCAGGTTCAGCACAGCTCTGCAGCGCACGGAGTCACCTGGGAGCAGCCACAAGACCCTAGAGAAGGGCTGCTCCTTGGGCAGGCTGCAGGCTCCCACAGGGTGGTCAGCCGTTCTGCTCTGTCACACCTCACCCACTCCCAAAATTCCCTGTGCCCCACTGGGGCAGCCTGAGCACACAGGTGCCAGGGGCTGCGGGATGGATGGGCTCTGCACTCCTGCCCCCCCTGATCGGCTCACTCTGGGTCTGCAGCCCTGGGTCTGCAGGGACTGGGGCTGGGCCCTGTCCGCCAGCCCTGCGCTCCGTGGGTACTCTCCATCCGGACCCATGCGCTGCGCCAGGCCACGAGCCACAGTGCCCCTGGGCCCCCCAGGCACAGGCCATCCAGGCAGAGCTGCGGGCTGTACAAGGTGCACACGGAGACACTCTGCCCACCGCAGCCCAGAGTGGAGAGGGCTGGGTCTGGAAACCAGGAGGGCCAGCACCTCACTCTGCAGATACTCAGGCCCCAGAAGCTCTGCCTGAGCTGCACCTGTGACTTCACGTGGGGAGCAAAGGCAGTGCCAGGCCAAGCAGGCGTTTCCAGGACATGGGTCCCTGTGCAGCTGCCAAGCCATCCCAACCCTGTGCTGGGGGACTCACCCACACGCCTCTCACGGAACATTCTCCATGAGACAGCACTGCACAGAGAAGAATCCAAGTCTCAGAGAGGGTAAGCAGCTTGGCCAGAGCCACACAGCCAGTGGAAGCCAGATTACCAAGGGCTCTAAGCCACAACCACTTCTGTCTACCTGAGGTGGAGCTGCCCCCAGGGAGGCTCACCCAGGGCTGAGAGGTGGAGCTGGCTGATGGTCACCTCACAGCCACCGTGCCATAGACAGAGAGGTTCTCAGGTAGCAGGGAAACCCCTAGGATGGAGACCCTGCACACGCACCTTGTGATAGGCATCGAGGTGCTGGAAGATCTCAGCCATGGACGACTCCTCTGTAGAGACATGCTGACTCCACATCACCCTCTTGGTCTCCTTCTCCCTGATGCTTTGCAACGCGCCCCGGTAGACCTGGTCCTGGCAGTACACGATCTGCTCCATCTGAAAGTGAACCCGGATCCACCTCTCCGCTCCTTGCTCCTGTTCCAGCCTGATGTCCTCAATCTTGGACTGCGGGGAGAGAGACACAGCTCAACCTCCCTCTACCAAGTCACCCGGGCAGTAGTAGGTCATCAGCATCCCCACAGCCTGGGTCACCAAGGTGAGGATGGCACTGCCTGGGGCAGCCTGGGCCACCCCCTGCTCATGCAGGCCTGACCCCAGCTGAGGTCAGAGCCCTGGGGTCCTGGGCCCACTGAGCAGCCCTCTCCCCAGGTGGCCCTGCTGGGCTCTGGGCCACGCCTATCCTTTGGGCACAGGGTCTCCTTCACTCCTGGCTCTCTGCGCACTCTCCACAGATGCTATTTCTGTATTCAGCTTCTCACTGAGGGCCACAGCTGGGGTCACGCCCACCTGGTGACCTCCAACCTGACCAAAGCGGCCTCTCTCCTGAGAGTCACAGGCTGCGATTCTGCCTGCTCTCTCCCTCCCCAGCCCTCCTCTGGCTCCAACCTGATCTGGTGGCCTCATCAGAGGATCCACCCGCCCGATGGAAAATCTGCTTCTCCAAGAGCCAACGAGAGGCCGGGAACGGCCTGAGGAAACAGGTAGGGTCCCCCGCCAGCCTGGGGTCAGCCTTTGAAAACCATGGCTTCTTCTCACCTTGGCAGTTTTGTGGAGGTTAAAAAATTCAGCAAAGTTCTTTTCTGAAGCATTTGTGAAGGCGACTCGCACCATATCTGACCAAAGAGAAAAAGAGGTTCCACAGTGGTGGCGGCCCTGGTGGCCCATGCAGCCTGCACAGAGCCCAAGACACAGGACAGGCCAGGGGCCAGGCCTGCTCCCCCCCCCCTGCACCTGCAGAAGTGGGCCCTCAGGTCCTTGGAGGGGTACCTCGCTCAGTAGCCCTGGCCGCCACTCCACAGAACACTCGTTGAGCTCAGTTTCAAAGAATGTGGCTTGTGGGGACCAGGATTCTAGTCATCCTTAATGATAAAACTGTCACATCAGCCTGAAGGCTGTCCAGAGAATCTGCAGGACCACGATATTCATTTGAAGCGAAATGCAAGAGCCGATTCTCACTACATAGAAATTCCCGCCATCGCTCTCGTGTTAGGAGCACACATTCCCGTTCTTCCTATTCCCGGGATCGTCCTTGATCCCAGAGCACCAGATCGTCACCCTTGAATAGTCTGAGCTGACCCCAAACCACAGCTTTGTGAAACCCAAGTAGCTCCCGAGATGCTGACTGACTGCACTTCTCTTGGGTAACTGCGGCGCCTGCTGCAAGGACCACAGGGTCACCATAGGCCGGAGCTCTGCAGGGACGAGGGTGCTGGTGGGGACGCCACCCAGCAGGCCAGGTTCCTGGGACTCACCCTGCTGAGCTCGGGGAGGCTGCCCACCAGCTGGCCCCTGGCCACCTCCTGACCACTCTTCATGAAGAGGCAGGGTGTGCGGGGAGGGAGGAGGGGACACATCAGGCCTTCTCCAAACCTCGGGGAGATGGTTTCAGGAAGGGGTGAGAGAGGACAAAGTCGGTCTGCCCTCAGGGCTCTAACCTGGTTCCCTGACCACAGCAATGCCACCGCACCCACTCGCCCCTCGAGGCAGTGCCAGGCCCTCACTGGGTGCATGGCCATTCCCCCAACCCCGCTTCTCAGAGGAGCCAACACACAGAGCGTTGGACGGGCTGTGCTCAGGGCCGTGGGGCAAGGGGAGGGTAGCAGAGGGAACCCCAGCCAGGCCTCCAGCCCTGACATGCCTGTTGGGAGCCTGGGGACCTCCTGCCTGATAGGAGCGTCTCTCGCCCCACTAAACATTTCTGTGGGCACGGACAGATGCAGGATGAGGCTGGTCACCAGGAGGACAAGCCAGCTGTAGAAGCTGCAATGTCCACCCCACCCCACCCTCCGGGGAGGGAAGTGGGGCTGGGGCTCCAGTCATCACCAGACCCTGGTGGGGAGGCCTCCAGAACACCTCTGAGCGTCTGAGCTGAGGCCCACGCCACCCGCCATGGCACAAGCCCGGGGTCCTCAACACCCGCCCCACGCACAGCAGGGGCCAGGCAGCCTGTTCCTGGAATCACCTGGGACGCCCCAACCTGAGGACGGGGCAGGGCCTGAGGGACAGGCAGGGATGTGCTCCTGATGGGCGCATACTCTTGGGGACAGTTTGGGGGACCGTGCCCTTAGCCAGTGGGGTGGCAGTGTCAGAATGGAGCCCAACAGCAGGCTGGGGTCTGGGGGGCAGAGAGGGCTGCTGGGAGAAAACCCCGGGAATGGCTGTGAACCTGAGCCCGGCTCCGATCCCCCTCCCTGCCTGAGAAGTGAAGGCCAGAAAGTGGCATGGTGCTCACCCGTCACCGTGTGCAGCATGTCCACGGCCGGCTCCTCCAGGGATCTGAGCTGCTCCTTTATGATCGTCTCAAACGTCCTGTAATTCACAAAGCCTGGCAGCTCCCGGCCACGGTACTGGTTTTCAAACTTCCTGATCTCTTTACGCAGAACTCCATGCCCTACAGGAGGAAAGGGGCTGTGGGTAAGCCCCCCGCGGGTGGGCGACACCCCCTTCCTGGTCTTCTGAAGACCTCAGTGGGAGAAGCGAATTCCCAGGAACCTCGATTTTGGAATGGATGACCCTCTGGTCTGTAGTAAGGAGATGGCCATTGTGGTGTCCCTAGGCCCCCCCAGGGGTCACACAGAGGAACAGCAGGCGCAGGGTCTCAGGGAAGGTCCACTGGACAAAGCACTGGCCTGTGTCATTGTGTCACCCTGCCCCACTTCTGCCAGAGAGAGAGGACGACACATCTCCTCCCCAACCAGGACCACAGGGCCTCTGGGGGCAGCAACGACCCTGACATCAGCTGCAGCCACCTGCCCACCAGGTGCTCTTGGGCTGTGGTGACAGAGGATGTGTCCGTCATACAGGGGACAAGAGGGCACAGGCACCTCAGGTGCTGTACGGAGGCTCAGTGACACTGTCCACTATGCAGAATGCTCAGCTTCTCTTCACACTGTTTGCCCAAGGTGCCTGACCATGGGGACGCTCAGGATGCAGCCTCAGAGGGGCTCAGCTTCCCACCTGGAAGGATGGACTCTGGGGGCTGTTTGCTCAGGGATTTTCCTGGCAGGAAATTGTTTTTGAGATCAGTTCTCAGGCAGTACCACTCACTCTGCCAAGTGGACAGTCCTATGGTTCTCGGCGTGTCTCACTGATCTGGGACCCCACCACTATGTCTTCTAGAGGCTGAGAAGTCCTCCCCTGGAAGACGCCACAGGCTGTCACTGTCCCTGCCAGTTGGTCCCTCTCTCCAGTCCCTGCGACCACCACTCTGCTGGCTGACCGACAGCTCTGCCCACTGTGGACACATCATAGGTGTTGACACAGGTGCATGTGGCCTGTTGGGACTGCCTCCTGCACCTACAGGGTGTGTCCAAGGTCCAGCCATGTTCAGAATGGGTCACGCGTTGGGCCCGGGACTGAGAATTTCACATCGCACAGTTTTGTGTGGTTTGGGGAAATTCCTGGAAATGCAGGTGGGGGTCCCACCACCTAAGGCCTCATAGTGCGACCGTGCTGTGGGCAGGGTCTGTAAGACGCAATGGTTTTAAATAGGGGTGCTCCTGTGAGCACCATAGACGAGACCAGGACATGGACCAAGGCCACCATGTGAGGACACCTGGGCTGCTGTGGGGACCCCTGTTCTGCAGTTCCTGTGTGGACATGGGTCTCAGGGCCCTGGAGTGTGGACCTAGGGGTGGAGCTGCTGGCCATCATCCAAAGCAGCTGTGCCACCTCCCTCTCCACCAGCAGCTCATGAGGGTCGTGTCCGTCCCTGGCTGTGAAGCGGTCACCCTGTGGTTTTCAGGTGCCTGGGCATTTCTGGGTGTTCTTCCTGAAGTCGGGTCTCTTCCCATTTTCTCACTGGGTTATTCGGGTGTTACTATGGAGTCTCAAGAGCTCTGTCTTCTACACTCCACGCACTGCGTTTCACCCCCGTGAGATTGCAAAGGATTCCCTGTTGGAAATGGGCAGGTGTCCCTCCCTA
The DNA here is from genome assembly GCF_964194105.1 of Spermophilus citellus. NCBI lineage: Eukaryota > Metazoa > Chordata > Mammalia > Rodentia > Sciuridae > Spermophilus > Spermophilus citellus. The sequence continues at coordinate 161,877,900 of NC_138188.1, forward strand.
ACCCCGATGCACCCACAGCAGTGGACAGCCTCTGCTCCCTGGAATGGCAGGGCTGAGCAGTGTAGGAACAGAGGACACAGTGAGGAGGTAAGTCGCTGTCCCCTAATGAGCCTTCCACGGGCTTCTCCAAAGAGCACTGCCCCAAGTCCCCACCCCTCCACGCCGTCGGCCCGTGGACTCCACAGGTGGCCTACCCAGAGAGGAGCACCACTTTCCCAGCTTGAGACTCAAAGCCAAGGAAATCTGTTGCTCTGAAGCTCTGGAAGGTGGAGGTGAAGAGTGGACCCACATCAAGGTCCTCGAGGGACAGCAGGTCACTTGGAATTGTGCTTGGCTGCTACACCCTGATCAACTCATCTATGACTTCCTTCAGCCTCTTGAAATCTGGATAGATCGTTCTAGAACTGCCCTCTCCCTCCCCGGATTCCTGGTGGTGTCCAGTGGGCTGTTTATCTTCATTCTCTGCTGCCACAGGAGGCCAGGCTTGTGCCAGCAGTACCCTCGTGGGGTTCTAGGACACCAGATGCACCATGTCCCTCCACTCACTGTTGGGGAGCAGCATCTCTTCTAGAGGCTAAGAAGTGTTGGGGCCAATAGATCTCCCCCTCTTCTATGGTAACCTTGGACATCAGTCATGAAGGCTCATGGCCTCGGCCCGCAGCATGGAGCCCAGCAGGTGGGCTGCTGTCTCCTAGCTGCCTCTCCAGCATCCCCACCACTGGAACCTGCCCCCAGACTCAGCCCAAGGCTCCTGCTATGACCAGGCCTTGACTCACTGACATGGCCAAACGTGTCCCCAAGTTCATGCTGAAGTTCTCCAATGTGGTGGCATTAAAAGTGGGACTTCAGGTCCTGAGGGCTCCACCCCAACATCTGGATGCCTGCGCTTAGAAACAGGGTCAGGGGAGCTTGGCCCCTGCTTCCCTCTGAGGACACAACTAGACAGCGCCATCTTGAGACCAGACACCCAATCAGCTGGCGCCTGGATCTTGGCATTCACACACCCAGAACAGTGAGCCGCGGGTTTCCACTGCTTTTACACACCCAGCACACTCACCTTTTTGGAAGTTCTCTTCGATGTCATTACTCCATTTGTGGAACTCCTTTCGCATCCTGGTAAACAGCCGCATTTCTTCCGGCCCTACAACTTCCTCGGCTTGTACTATAGCATTGATGTCCTGATTGAACTCATTGATTTTCTGCAAATAAGGACAACATCAGTGTGAGCAGATCTTCAAATAACAGACGCCAGGCTGCTTGCAGGCCTGTTGGTGCTGGGCTTGGATGAGCCTTCCCCCTCCTGGGCGACTCTGGATTAAAGGGGGTGAGGTATTTCAGGTACCAGGAAGTCCCACCCTTCCCTTGTCACCTTCAGTGGAGGAGAGGACTGAGACCCCCTCCCTGCTACCCAGCCTGCACACACCCTCCACTCCCTGCCACTGCCTCAACCCTGTCCCTGTTAGGACCAAGTGGGCACAGGGCCGTGGATAGCCTCATGGGAGTGAGGACAGAAGCAGAGGAGGCTCAGCGTCCCTGTGTGGACACCAGGTGGAATCTGCCCCACGAGGCCCCGGGCAACACTCACTTCTATCAGGAAGAAGGTTTTCTCGCTCTCCTCCTCTGGGACGCCCACGCCAAAGTTTTTCAACTCCTCGGTTACTTTCTGGATATTTTCCTTTATTTCATTTTCCAGCAGTGGCAGGGATTTCTGGGAAAACGATGGGATATACAATATGGACTGGGAATAAAAACGAGGCCACAGGCCTGCTCACCAGAGTAGCTGCAAGGCACATGTGACATCCTGATGTCCTCTAAAGACTTTCCTGTGCAGAGAGACACTCTGGGCATCCCCTTCCACCAGGGCTGCCCACAGCCTGCTCCTGCACACAAGCCCAGGAGCCGCACAGAGATGCCCACTGAACGTGATTCCTGGCCACCTAGGAGCCACCGAGGTGCCACTGCTTCTGCATCATGTTCCACGAGCTCTGGTGGTGCAGGGGTGCAGACAGATCCACTGTCTGCAGTTGGAACAACTTGAGAGTCCTCAACATTTAGATGTTGTTCTCAGCAGGGAGAAGCTAGCAGGGACTTCTGTTCCTAACAGGTGGCTGAAGTTATCCCACTACCCGCTTTATATACCCAAGGGCCTTAAAATCAGCGTACTACAGGGACACAGCCACATCAATGTTTGGAGCAGCTCAATTCACAATAGCCAAACTATGAATCAACCCAGGTGCCCTTCAACAGATGAATGGATAAAGAAAATGTGGTGTATGTACACAGTGGAACATTACTCAGCCATAGCGAAGAGTCAATCAGGGCATTGACCACTAACGAAATGGAACTGGAGATTATCCTACTAAGTAAAATAAGGCAATCCAAAAAATAGCAAAACAAAACAGAGGCCAAACATTCTGATATGTGGATGCTAACACCCAATAAATGAGGAGGGAGGGGGAAAGAGAAGTTCATTGATTTAAACAAAAGCGAATCAAGGGAAGAAACAGAAGGTGAGAATAGGGACTACTTTAGAGACAATCGGACATAATTTACTACATTCATATACATAAATACATGACCAGTGCAATTCCACATCATTACAACCACAGGAATGGGAAGTTATACTTCACGTATGTAAAATATATCAAAATGCACTCCATCCTCATATATATATATTGTAAAAACAACACATAAAACAATGGACTGGTTAAAAAAGGAGGGGAATCTGAAGCAAATGCCAAAAAATCTACCAAGTTGGTATATAAGTGTCTATTAACTGTTTTATATATACTTGCTATACTTCATATGTAAAGAAATCACCTCACGTCTGAAGCAAAATCAGAAATAAATGCAAATGTCCTATTTAAAAATGAAAAATAAATACAATAAAATACAAGGTGACCTGCTGCCCCCAGGTCCCCGCCCCTGCAGCTTGGAGGGTGCAGCCAGGCCCTCAGCAGCCTCCCTCACATGCGCCCATGACTGGCAATGTGAGGAGGAAGACTCAGAGTCCAAAGCCAGCTGATGGGCCTCAGACTCACCTTGGGCCTCCCGGGCGGTGACCTCGCTAAGAAAAATGAGCTTGGGTTTAGGAGTGTGACCCGGTGCAGGGGCAAAGATAAGTCCCAGGCAGCTCTAAGTGGGCAGTCAGCTCAGGGATGAGCTCTTTCTGCATGACGCTGGCCCAGAGAGCGCCACCCTCATGACCAGGTCCACCAGACATCACCCTGCTCTCCACCTGCACCCTGGGACTTTGGGAAAGACCTTGAACGCTGGTGCTGGGCAGCATGGCAAGATCTCTACTGAGAATCTGTGCCCACACGGGAGGCAGCTCTCCAACAGGGCTGCTGCCCCAGTCCACACTGGCTGAGGGCCCCCATCTGCTGAGAATTACAGGGTGTGAGCGGGACACTCTGCCAGGTCCGACAGCAGCCAACACTCTTCTCCCTGGAGACCCACTGGGAACCCAGCTCCTAAGGATACCCACAATCACACCCCAGGACAGACGGACTCACAGCCAGGGTGCCACCCACATCTGCTGTGTGAGGCAGCAGAGTCCCCCACCAAGGCTTCTCGTGCTGGAGTCACCAACGGCAAAGACAGCACGATGTGTGCCGAGAAGCCTTGAGAGGTCTGGGTACAGGACCTGCCCAGCACTGTGGACGGCTGGGTGCCAGGGACCCCTCAGAGAGGACATGGGGTCTGCTTACACAGATGTGTGCAATGAGCTCAGTGGTCAGTCTCTCCGCCAGGCAGGGAATCGTGGCCTTTCCTTCGTCCAGCAGAGCCCTGGGAGAGAGCAAGAGGGACACCCGTGGTCACGTGGACAGCACATCAGAGTCTGCATGTGCAGGCCGGGACAGACTCAGGCGCTTCCAACCGAACACAAGGGCATACAGCTGGTACCCAAGCAATGCTCAGAGCTGGATCAGACCCAACCATGGTTGCCTGTGGGCAGCTCGGGTATGTCCACAGGGGCTGGAACTGTCCCTTCCAGCTCATCAAATAAATGTGTCTACAGATTTGGTCTCCAAAACATACACATGCTCACCTCAGACACGCTTCCGTAGCATACACACACCCTTTCGTGTGTAACAGGCGTGACTACACAGCACCTGTGGGGACAGGACTGCACACAAACATGGTGCCTATTTACATACACACGTGACAACTGGGGAGCCGAGAGACACAGCTGCCCCGGGATGAGAACTGCAACCATGTTCACGTGGAGGGGGAGGCCACAGAGTCTCCTTGTAATGCCAAACTTGGGCCCACAGGGTGAGGTACTGCAGGTCTCTGACATTTGTAGTCCCTGAGGGTGGCAGGCGGCAGGGGCTGGAGACCCTCACCAAGCCTGACTGTCCACAAGCATCCATTTTTCCTAACGTGTGTGAAACATGCCATGTTGTTTGACTTTTAGCTATTTAGAGTGCACACTTCAGAGACACCAAGACTTTGACTCTGTGGCTCACCTCCCACCTCCAGAACTTTCCTGTCTCGGAACGTTGCTCCATTAACCGCCAAGCCCCATTCCCACCTCCTCCAAGGCCTGGCCAGTTCCTCTCCTGTGGCTGTGAGTTTCCTGGCTCCAGGGACCTCGTCCAGTGCAGACACACGGCCTAGTCTGGTGTCACAGTCTTTCCCTTGGCACAGTGTCTTCAAGGGCCAGCGATGTGGCAGCAGGAGGGGGCTTCCTGCCTTTGTGAGCCTGGACGGGAGCGTCCACCTCCTGCCCACAGCTACCGGCTTCTGCGCTCCTAGCTCCTCGGATGTTGGGCGTCTCTCACCTTCTGGCTGCTGTGGAACGCACTGTAGCTGCCACTCTGCATGCACCTGGGGCATCCTGTCACTCCATGGGATGCCCTGAAGCCTCCCGGGGAACTGAAGGCCATAAGGCTGAGACTCCACCTGGCTCTTCCTTGAGATCCCACCAGCGGGTCAGTCAGTCCTGCCTTCTGAAGAGGCCTCACTGGACACAGGCACTTCTGCACCTGCGACTGCAGATGCCGGGGCCAAGGTCCTCAGGGACCCGCATGGTCACCTTTCATGGCTAAGTTAACTACAGCTGATGTCCGTTTTGGTCTGCTAGTTAGGGAAGACCCCACTCAGGCTTCCCCAGATGTCAACACAACCCCATGCCCCTGAATGGCAGCGACCTCTCTGGCTCCTTGCCGTGAATTGTGCGTTGGTCAGTGTCAAACATGCAGGCACCTGTGTCCGACCTGGGCTCTCCGTTTTTCTCTGTTGTTCTATCCATGTTTCTACTCTGGTTCCAGCACCAAACGCTTAGATGACTGCAGCAAGCAGCCTCCTTATTCCCTTAAATTAGGGGGCAACGCTCTGTGCGTCCCTTTCCTCTCAGGACAGCTCTGCAGTCAGTGCCGAGGGCACACAGGCTGACGCACACTCACTCCCATGTGTGCGCACACACACACACACACACACACACACGCACTGCCAACACCTGCTTCAGCCCAGCCACTCTCCCTGGCAGGGACGGCCGCCTTGCTTGGGGCTGGCCTTGGGGAAGTGCAGCTGACCAACCTGAACTGAGGGTGGTCCTCGAAGAAGGCCTTCTCCTTCTGCAGGGCCTCGGCCAGGCTCAGCCGCGACTGGATGTCCTGCTGGCCGCGGCACTTGACGATCATGTAGCCCTTCTTCAGTTGGCACACGAGGTTCCTCACCACGTCCACCACGGTGTCTTCGGTGCCTTTGTCCACCAGGTCGGGCTTCGTCAGAATTCCTGCAGCCAGGGACTGGGATCAGAGACCGTGCAGTGTCCCACGGCAGAGGGGAAGAACCAGCCCCCAGGCCTCCTCCCAGCCCAGGTGACAGCAGACCAGGGCCCCTACAGAACCCACATGCAAGCTGGAGTCCCACTCCACAAAGACTTGCAGGGAAGGCCTCAGGGAGACAGAGGGCCATGCTAGAGTGGTGGCCCTTCCCCACTCCTGCACCCAGGCCCATGGAGGGACAGGCTGTGTTCTGTCCATCCTTCACCATGCACAGACCAGCCTGGCTTCCCTCCAGAGATCTCAACTGGGAGCTTGTCCTTCCTGTTCCTGCCCAGCCCTCGGAGCCCAGGGCGCCTTCCCAAAGGGACATGTGTCAGGAGGCCATGAGGTGGCCAATAAGGGTCAACGTGGCTCCCTTCCTCCAGACCCAGTAGACACGTAACCTACACCTGGGGGGGTTCCTGAGCCACATGCAGGTACCCTTGGCCAGCCAGCCTCTCCCCTGGACTCAGGGATGTGGTCCCACCGTCGGCTCCCTGCTTCTCACCTATGGTCCTGTCTCCATCAGGGTCCTCCTCCTTCGCCATGCTCAGCGCCTCCGTGGTCGTGATGTCCACGTTGCTGGGGACCACCACCAGGTTGATGGTCTCCTGCTTTTGGATATACTTCCTGATGAGTTCCTTAATCTATAGGAAAAAGAGGCCGTGACTTCCCAGCGCTTGTGTGGACAAGCAGGAGACACACTGGGGTGGACAAGCAAGAGACACACTAGGGTGGACAAGCAGGAGACACACTGGGGTGGACAAGCAGGAGACACACTGGGTGGACACTCAGTGTCTGCAACCGGTTCCCCGAAGGAGGACCCGTGGTCAAGTGAACCAGCAAACTCAACCCCAAGGCTCTGCCAAGCCAGACTCAGGGCTGCGGTGCCTGCGGACTGTGGAGCCCCAGGTCAGGGAAGTCCGTGAGACTGTGGCTGCCTACTGTCCCTGAGGCCTCAGATCTGAGGGTCCCAGTGGAGAGCAAGACACCAGACCTACTGCCTGACTCGCTTCCTGAGTCTTCCTTCCTGGGGTGAGAGCCATGGAGGCCAGATGTGACCTCCTCTGCGCCTTCACCCTCTCTGCCCACTAGGAGCCCTCTAAGAGATGGCAGGGTGTGTGCAACCGAAAACGTCACCGTGACCCAACCAAGACTCGGCTGAACACACAGAGATGATGCCTTCCTGCATTCTGAGGCCTAAAGTCCCTTCTTCTCTAAGGAAGGGGACGAGGTGATGCGCCGATGTCGGAAATGCTCAAGGAGCGTTCACAGCTCCGACCATGCTCTGTGGGGGCTACAGAAGTGCAGGCTGTGCTCCCACAGGCAGGAAGGACGGAGCTGCCTGTCTGCACGGTCGTCTCCGTCCACTGGGGATCGTGACACTGGCTCTCCACTGCCACTCACCTCCACACGCCCCCTTCAACCAGGACCTGGACTCCTGGCTGCACTCTGCAGCGCCCCCTCATCCGGGGCACAGGCAGATGGAGGCTGGAGTCTCACCTGGCACCCGATGTCAGTGGGCTGATTGCCAACAGCCACCCTGGTAATGCCAGGAAGGTCGATGAGGGTCAGATCCGGGACGCTGGGGGAGCTGACCTCCAGGCTGATGAGATCATCGCTGATGCCCTTCCCTGTCCCGGCGATGAGGTTCTGGGCTGTGGAGAGGAGAGGACACGGGGTGCAGCTGAAGGGCGGTGCCCCATCTCGGGAGCCTGCCACAGCAGCTCTGGCTCGGGGGTCCTGGGGGCAGCAGGTTTGGAGCACCTTCCCCTTTGGAGATTGGACCCCATGTTTCCTCAAGAGGTTCCTCGGTTCTTTCCCTGCTGTGCCCAGGACTGTCTCTAGAGGGACCTGGGACATCTCCACTGGGCCGGCCTGGAGCCCTTCCTGATGGCATGCCGTGACCCTCCCCTGGGTGTGGGAGGAGAGTCACAGAGAGGAATGTGAGGACATCAGGGGACCCAGACCAGAGCTGGGAACTCGTTAGGGCACCAGGAACCGGTGAGTTCTGTTGGGAGCCTGCTCCTCTCTGGACCCCGCTCGGTGTTGACACATTTAGAATGGGAGAAGGTTCCTGAGGGCCACCTGGCGCTTCTGAGCGTAGACACCATCTCTCTGGAATGTCTGTTACAGTCTAGGACATGGCTGCAGATAATGACGTCGGCCTGTGTGGCCGAGGCAGCTCCCGGCTCCTGCAGTACCCAGGTCCCCACGTCGTGTGGGTGACCCTAACATGAGGCAGAGCAGTGCAGTAGCCCTGGGGTGGGTGAAGGGAGGACTCCCGAGGGAGCAGGCCCAAGGCAGGGGAGACGGGGACCCTCTGCACTAGCTGGGCCTGGTGTCCAGGCAAGACCACGGGCACTCACCTTTGTTGATTTCCTCTTCCACCTGTGAAGCCTCTGAGAGCTCCAACTCCATGTCCAGGTAACTGACCTTGCCCCTCCACTCATCCTCCTGCCCCAGCTTCTTCATCCTCAGCACAAGAGGGCACCTGGTGACGATACCTAGGAGACCACGCTAATGTCAGTCCTCTGCTCTGCTCTTGAGGCTGGAGGGGCCATGCACCAACAGATCTCCAAGGTTTATGCCATCATCAGGGTAGATGCCCAGGCAGAAGCCTCTGGTCTCAAAACCCTGCAGTGACCTCTCGTGCACCTGGCCATCGGGTCTGTGGTGACCTCAGACATGAGCTTTTGGAACAGTCACCCCAGTGACTTTCTCTCATTCATCTAAACCCATGAACACTTCGGGGTTTCAACCCAATGTACTGCCTTCAGCTCAGGTGACAAACTCCCAAACACAGGCAAAGAGCCCTGCCTGCTCCTGAGCCACCCCCCACTCACTGCTCTCCCAGGCCACATTCCCATACAGAAGGAGCTTCTATAAGCCCTTTCTGAATCCTGGCTGTCTAAGAGCTCAGCCTTTGAGCTCTCACAGGCACCCCTGTCCATGCAAGTCAAACGCATCACTCTACAGAGTGCCCATCACTGTCCCCCAGCTGGCCAGTAACCTGGTGTGATGAGCTCAGGAAAGACACCCAAGTGCACTATGTTCTGGGCAGGGACACTATCCATTCAGACTCTCCACCAACTGCAGACCCCATACAATCCACAAATGCGTGCAACAGACGGTGCAAGAGACAGAGAGCTCTTCTTCACCCCAAATGCACAAATGCACAGGCTGAGCCAATCACCCCGAAGTGACTGTGTTTGCAGATGGGACCACTGAAGAGTCAATTAGAGTTGATAGATGTCATCAGGGGTCACAACAGGAACGTCCTGACTCGTGTGATTGGCATCTTTGTAAAAGTAGGTGGAGACCCCAGGAAATTTGCACAGAGAAAAGGCCACGTGAGGTTAGGGCACAGTAAAGAGGTGGCCAGCTGCAAGCCCAGAAGGTGTGAGGGCTGTCATGCTGATGTGACCAGCATTTTCCTTCCCCTGTCTATTGAGGCCATGTCAGTCACTTTTGTAATGATCTGGCCACATTTGTAGTGACCCTAGATGGCTGCCCCGATCATCAAAGTAGCAGAATGTGTTTTCAAGCATACGCGCACATTCCTGCATCCCACGGATCGAGCTACGCTCACCTGCTCCTTTGTGATATTACCCCCTTGCCCTGTTTGGGATAGAATGTTCCATGGAAACTCCCTTCGTGTGTCCCCTTCGCTTGCTCTGCCTTTGGGTGTGGCCTTCCTAGATGTCAGTCCAACCTGCTGCCAGGAGACTCAAACCCCTGAAACCTGACCCCTTGCCTCACTTGAATGGCTTCTCCCCAATAAAAGGGGTCAGCACACACTAGCTCTCTCTTTCTGAGGACCCTTAAGGTCAGAGAAACGATCACAGGAGCCCCCTTTGTCTCTTGTGTGGTTATTCCGTGCAGCCCAGTTCTCCTGGACTAACCTTGAGTATTTTTGTCACTGGAAATGCCACAAGAAGGACCTCAGGAGAACCCACGTTCACCTTCCACCTGCAGCCTCCAGACTGTGGAGAAAACAGAACTGCTCTGGGAGCCACCAGGTGCCCGAGGACAATAGTTAGAAATGAGTTCTCACCACTGCCCCTGGGGAGAGCCACTCCCGACAGAGCCTCCAGCACAGAGCTCTTGCCCGAGCTCTGGTCCCCAATGACGGCGATGGCAGGCAGGGCCAAATCCCGCTCCACACCCAGGGCCCGCAGGGAGTCGATGAGGTCGATGCAGGGGCGCACCTTCTCCTCGTACTGCCTGCAGAGGTTGAACTCGGACCCCTGGAGAAGGCCAAGAGGACACTGTGTTATGTGCAGGTCGCGCTCCACCAAAGATGGCAATGTGGACAGGAGTAATACAGGGTCCCTGGAATCCCACCAAGGGGAGGGGGAAATACCTGAAGCAGTCGTGCACGCACCCCTCAATTGGATGCAAAACATAAATCAAAGGTCCAAAACCCTCATAAAGACCCCAAAACAGGAAATACAAAACAAACTACATCCATGCACCTTAGAGTCAACTTGTTGTAGCACAGGGCTGAAGAGGAAATGCTAAAAGTGGCCACCACATGAAACACTCTCTACAGAGGACCAAAGATGGGCTAGACAGCAGCTTCCTACCACCCACCAACCAGGTGGGGAGACACTGCTTCTGGTGCGGGTTGGTTTATTTGGTGCTGGGTTTCAGTCCAAGGCTTCCCACTCTACTGAGCACAGCCCTAACCCTGGGCTGAACCCTCCTTCTCTGACAGGCTTAACACACTCAGAAAACCCCAGGAACGTGGGATTCTAGACCCACCCAAAACCTCTTTTTGAAAAGAAGCGGGATGAGCATGGCTTGGGCGGTGGGTGACCCAGGGACGGAGGGGCAGCGTGTCTCCCGCCAGCACACCTGGCCTTCATCTAGAAGCAGGCAGGAACCAGGCCAGTGACTCTGTTCTATTTTAAGGAGGATTCATTAGGCTGCTATTCTTTTTTGGGTTTTTTTAGAAGTTGCGTGCCTTGGCCAGGATGTGATGGCCAGTGTGGGATTCCGACAAGGCAACCTCATTCTGCTCTGCACTCTCCCCTGGGCTGGTTCATGAAAATCATGTTATTATGAAAAGTGATAAACACTGCTGTGCAGGTGGCCTCCGGGAGCACACGGTTCCAGAGGGCCAGAGACAACCCCCGGGCCATCAACGCTGATCCTGGCCCCATGCTACGTCTCTAATTCTCCAGGTCTCAGCTGCAGAGGGCCCGAGTACCTGCAGTTCCAGCACCTTCCAGGCTCTGCGGATGCTGTGGCCGGGGGCGCATTTGAGAACCAGCGTCACTCTTACCTTGAAGTGGACGTGGGGTTCACAGGCGTACACCCTCACCCAGACTAGAAAAGACCAGCTGCTTCCCAGGCAGGTGGGGAGAGCAGAGGTTACAATCTGGACCTGTCTCCCGGAGGCACATGTGGTGAAGCCTTGGTTCCCAGCTTGGAATTACTGGGATCCAGTGTGCAGTTTCACAGGTGCGGCCTGGGGAGACGTGGGGCAGTCCTTCCTCTCTCTTCTGTCTCCCAGCCTTTGAGGGGAGCACCGTGTGTGGCAAGGCTCCCTGCCATGCTCTGACACCACATCTCAAGGTCACAGTAAGTTGTCATGAACTGAAACCTCTGACACCATGAACTGAGTCAGTCTTGTCCCTCCTGGAGCAGGACCACTGGGTCCTGGCACGCTCTGTTGTGGCCCAGGTGCAACCAAGTGGGTTAGCTCAATGTGGCTGGGCACCATGTTGTTCTGGGAGACCAGGGGGATGAGACGGGCTGGTGTAGGGACAGGGCTGGGATCCACACCCAGGGCGCACTGTGCTGCCCCCTGTCTCACCATGGCTCAGTGTGGAGGTCTCACGAGGACACTCCATCCCTAGGGAAGCCACGTGGTCTCCACAGTGCAGAACGGAGAGCTTTTGGGGACGAAGCAGACATGGGGTGAGGACTGGGCACCCTGGAGACTGGTCCCAACACTGGCCCTTTCAGCCGGGTGATGTGACATCCCCCTCCCTCGGCAGTCCAGCTTCCCAGCTCTAAGGAGGGATCACAACAGGACTCGCTCTCGAGGCCCTGGGGAGGAGTCAGGGCAGCTCAAGCCAGGTCCTTGGGAGGGGCTGGGGTCTTTTCTACTCCGGGTTTGAAATGCTGGCCTCTCGCCTGCTCTGCTGGACTCCATTTCTCAGCAACACTCAACAGTTGTCCAGTGGTGTCAGCAGCAGTGTTGACGTCACAGGCAAAGGGGAAGGCCCACCGACGCCTCCTCTCCTTACAGCACCTGCTTAGGGTTCCCTCCCAGACGCCCTCCTGCTGGGTTATAAGTCTTAGGGTGGGGATGGGAAGGACTCACACCCACTGTGACAGCCATCTTCCTGTTACTGGGTCAAAATTCCCCCAATAAACATCCCTCTGAACAGAGCCACTTACCAATGCCTCATTTCTCTCTGCCGTGGAAGCATCTCCATTTGGGAAGAGATGGTTGGATTCCACAGCAGCAGGATGAGCACAATTGTCTTCTGATGGAGGAGGACTCATCTTCTTCCTTGTCTCCTGTCCACCTTGAACTTCACAGGAGATGTGCCAGTCAGGGAAGGTGGAAGCCCTGGCCCTTGGTAAAGAACACAGCCCAGGCCTCTGTAGAACAACAGCCTCTGCCCACCCCCAGGGTTGTGTGCCTCTAGGGCAGCATCTAGTCTCCCTGGCCCTCTGGAAAGGGAGCGTGGCTCCTTTTGTCTGGTAGGAGTGGGGTGATAAGGAAGGTCATGGAGTCAGAGGCCACTTATGGAGTCTGTCCATCCACAGAACTCTTCTTGAAACAACCGCCCTCCACCTATTTTGGAAACAGGATCTGCACCTCACGAGCAAACGTGGGCTGAGAGCTTGGGTTCCTACAGTGTCCCTGGCTCCACAGAGAAGACCCTCTCCATCTGCCCCCTGGATCACCATGTTACTGGGCCAGGACGGCCTCAGTGGGCCTTAGTACACCATCAGGTGACATCATGGGTCCCTGGCCTGCTCTCCATGACCACGGACTCGCTTTGAGCAAACAAAGCAGTCATTGGGTATATACACCCTCCCTCGGTTTGTTTCCTACGGAGATTCCTGAGAGCTAAGTCTTGTGTGTTTTGTCAACAAGCCACACACTTTGTACCTTTCTAGGGTCATTTTGATCATCAGGGTGGATTCACAGAAAGGAAATCTCAGTTATTCCACCAGTTTCTACTCTCTCTGCTCTGGGCCTCCAGCTGCCGTGTGCACCTGGACCAAGCAAATCCAGCACCATGGGTTTTGGTAGAGTCTCATGGTCATGACCCACAGCTCTCAGCCCACGTTTGCTCGTGAGGTGCACGTACTGCACCCTGTGTTTGGGGGGAGACTGAAAGGGAGCTGGGCTGCCTCTCTCTCCTCCCTAGCTCTCCTCCCTCACTACTGTAGACCCCACTGGGCAGGGCCCATGAGGGTAGTGTGGTCACATTGTGCAGAGGACTGGGTTTTGCCTGGACTTCTGTTGTCATCACAGTTCAGGGTCAGGGAGGGGCCACTGTCCAGGTGCTGAGGGCTCTTTGTGTTCCTTTCTAGGGCAGGATCCTGCCTTGTGGCCACCTACTGTCCTGTGAGGTTGGGTGGGAGGCTGCTGCCTCTCCACTCCAGATTTCAGGCTGTGGGAGCCTGCACATATCTCCTAGACCAAGGTGCCAGCTTCCAGCATTGCTGGGCACAGTGCCCACAGCAGGTTAGGGGCCATCCAGCCTGCTGGCTGGGCTCATGCATGTGAGGCAGCATCCTCAGCTCAGAGCCCAAAGGCTAACAGGGAACGCAGGGAGGATTCAGAGCCTTCCTCCCTCAGGAGCCTAAAGGGACCCCCTGCCCAGCAGTTCTAGGGACAGCCTAAGGCACTGAGAACCAGCCACCTTCCCAAGGCGGCTCTGTCTAGGTTTGAAAACAGCCCTCCCAGGGCTACTTGCCCTTTTTGTTTTTCTTCTGGAACCCTCTGGGACTGACAGTTAGTGGCTACCAGCACTTGATGGCTTCCCAGGAAAACCTTGACTTACAATGTGACCACTCATTCCTAGTACCCCATCTGAGCAATTCGTGGTCACCAACCTCCTGGGGGACAGGACTCCGAGGCCCTGGAGTCCTCTATCAGTCTGCAGGACTCCTGCCACTCTCCACCCCTCCAGGCCCACCCAAGGCATCTCTGCAAACTGAGTCAGACCCCTAACCTAGTCTGCCACTGACACCCTTCTGTACCCCCAAGACCCCAGGATCCTAGGGATTCCAAGTTCAAGTCCACGGCTGGGGAGGACTTGGAGCAGGGGCATTGTGCACAAGCCAGTCTCTGCCACCCCTTCCTGGGAACCTCCTGCAGGATCCCTGAGGGCTCCTCTGCCCTTCCAGGGATCTCCTGGACTTGGCCTTGCTGGCTGCACCTCCTTAGCGGGCAAACACAACCCACCGAGACCATGGTCAGCAGCTGGGGTGGGCTCGCACCCCAGCAGCCCTGGGTCTGAAACTTTCTCAGGGCTCAGCCTTAGCCTGAGTCCCTCTGCGACCCCTGCACTCCCCATCCCTCTGCCTGCCCACCAACACCAGCGGAAAAGCCACTGCTGCTTAGGGGACAGTTTCTCAAGCTCCACCCAAGAGCCTCAGCAGGAGTTAGTTGGTGGGAACTAGAATGAGAGGGGGTCTGAGCTCACCTGCAGCTCCTGTCAGTATCACTGTTCCCTGCATGCAGCAAAGTCCCCACAGTGCCTCCCCTGGGCACTGTGCTTTCCCAGGCCTCTCTGGACACTCACCTGTCCCTGTGCAGCTACAGTGCAGGCAGTGTCCAGCTGGGAGGCTTTATGTGGTTCTGACAAACCCCGCCTGCTTCCCGGAAAACCAAGGGAGACAGTCCCTCTGCAGCCCAGCCTGGGAGGTGGAGTTGGAGGTGGAGCCAGGCTCAGAAAGGAAACGGAAACTGATTCCTACCCAGATCAGGCTGCTGCCCTGCAGAGCTCCTCCTCCTGGATCTTGCTGAAAGGAGATGCTCCAGCCAGGCCACCCTGCTGTGTCTCCAGAAAAACTTGTGGGGATCTTGATAGGCAGCTTGATCTTTAGGAGAAGCTGGAGGCTTGCTATACAGGCAGCTGCAAAGAGCCCTCTTCAAACCCTGATTCTTATTGATCAAGTCCCAAAGATTTCCTAAGTGTCCCTTAGAATAACAGGACAAATTTATTGAAGGGGAAAGAAGAGAACAGTCTCAAGAGAGAGAATGGGTGCTCTCAGAGAAGAGAGAGACAAGGATCCTCTGCTGCACTTCAGTTTGGGCGTCCCAGAGGAGTTCCAAAAGCCCTGCACAGGTCCTCTCTTGACTATTGACTAATAATAGGACAGCAAGGTGACTCTAAGGTCCCCACTGTCATGGAACTCTAGGTTCTACTTGGATTCTTAACCGTACATTCTTACAGATTTTATGATTAGGAGGAACTGCCTTTGTCTCTCAGAGTTTCAGGATCTGCTCACAAAAGTCCCCTCCTTTGGGGTAACTTGGGTTCCTCTTATCCACACTATTTGGGGCCTGCATTTCTCCTACAGTTAAGAGTAGTTTACTGAGGAATGTGACATATCCTGTCCACTGAGGCCAGGCAGGGCTGCAGGTAAATGGCTTCTTGGAAAAGAAAGCACGTGGGGGTCAGCGCAGTGGGGGTCAGCACAGTGGATCCGTTTCATAGAATTAGTCCCTTAACCTCGGGTTCCCACGTCTGTCTGTCCCTTGATGCTCTGAGCTGCCTGCGGCACTGATGGCAGCATGGATGGTCCTTTGACTAGACTCCCTGGGGCCACCCCACTGCAGCAGGGAGTCCACCTTTCTGTGTTCCAGGTAGCGGCACCCTTGGACATCTCCCAGTGCATCTCGTCCTGCCCCTTTACTCTCTGGGGGCTGGGAGGCCTCCCTGCAGTTCTGCCCTCTGACTTCTCCAGGTTGGAAAAGGATGGGAGAACCTGGGGTGGCACCCAGCAAGCTTGGCCCTCCTTCGGGGGTTCCTGCTCCCGGTGCAGGGGAATGACGTTTCCCTCGGGGAACTGAGGAACCCCTCTTCCACACCCCTTAGTTCAGCTGACGGTTCCAAACCACAAGTCCCCCAAAGTCTGCTGTGATTAGGGATCATCACTCCTCCACCACTCCACATAACCTTCCCCCGCTCCTATATGGGGTTCCCAGAAACTCAAATGTCTGTGGAAACCAGGGGAGCTCTGCAGCCCGCATCTGCCTGGGCTGAAGTCCTTTGGCTACACAGGGTCCACCCGTGCTAGGTGTTAGGTGGTAGACCCCAAGCTCTCCCTCTCCCAGGGTCACCCAGGAAGCCTGCAAGCCCATGGAGCTTCTTACCTCTAGTCAGACTTAAGAGAGACTCAACTTCTTCTGGCCATGAGCACAGTGACAGAGGTCCTGCAGGACATAGGTGCCAACACGCAGGCCTTTGGGATATCCGCAGATCTCACTCTGGGTAACTGGGCAGCAGTGCTCCTACAAACCACAGTGACTGTTTTTTAGGAAATGTTGAGAGCCACAGCCGAAGGGGCCCCAGCAAACTTCCATCTGCCAGCAAACTTTCAGACTGCCAGCTGATGATTGGCTCACAGCGGCCCTAGCAACATTAGCTGATTGGCTCCTCTGCAGTGATGTTCATTGGGCTGTTTCCCTGCCCTTCAGACTGCCAGCTGATGATTGGCTCACAGTGGCCCCAGCAGCATCTAGCTGATTGGCTCCTCTGCGGTGATGCTCATTGGGCTGTTTCCCTGCCCTTTCAGACCACGGAGCTGCTCATTGGGGGACTTCTTTGGCTCCGCCCACGTGACCCAGCCAATCAGCCTCAAGAGCAGGATGATTGTGGGAGTGGGGGAGGCTTGTGTTTGGTGTGAGAGGCTTGTGGGAAGCTGGTGTTGGCAGTTGGGCTCTGAGGGTTTTTCCTGAGGAGCTGTTTTGTTTGGCGTGTGTAGTTCTAAAAATAAAGTTAGTTTCTTTTGACAAGTGGCTCCTGAATTGTGCCCAGCCAGACTGCGGCATTTGGTGGCTCCCACGGGGAGCCACTGAGGGTCAGTAAACTGCTCGCCCCTGAGGGCAGGGCGAGAGGATGGGTAGCCATTCTAAGATTCCTCTTTTGTTTTGCTTCACTTTTGTTTTAAGTTGCCTGTCCCTGGAGATGAGTGAGACGGAAGAAAAACCGCTCACATCTGAGGAAAAACTATTTCCGTCTGAGGAACAGATAGGGAGAAAGGACGGATGGACATTTCAGGAGGATAGAAAGGCTGATATAATGATTTTGTATGGTTCCATTTTTATTTCATTCTATCTCGGTTTTGTTTGGCGTCATCTTGTTGGGTTGTACTATAGTAGAAATACGGAATCAGAAATTAGTAAAAAACAAACCGAAAGACTGTTAAGTAAATTGTTAGAGGAAAGAGGCATCCCAGTAAAATCAAGAGCAGTCAGGGCATACGTTGATACAATACAAAAATGTAGCCCATGGCTTTTTAAGGAGGAGTTGTTAAATATATCACAGTGGGACCATCATGGTGAAGATTTAAAAAGAATAGAAAAGAACAACCCAGGGACTCTGCCAGTTGGCACATTGCCATTGTGGACGTTCGTATCTGGTTTGCTTAGTCCAAAGCCTTCAGTTCAGACAAAGGTAGAGGAAGGAGAAGACATATTGATTCAAGTAAAAGAGAAGGTCTCTCGAGCTAGTCAGACAGAGGAAAAGATTCAAGTAAAAGAGAAGGTCTCTCGAGCCAGTCAGACAGAGGAAAAGATTCAAGTGAAAGAGAAGGTCTCTCAAGTTAGTCAGACAGAAGAAAAGATTCAAGTGAAAGAGAAGGTCTCTCAAGTTAGTCAGACAGAGGAAAAGATTCAAGTAAAAGAGAAGGTCTCTCGAGCTAGTCAGACAGAGGAAAAGATTCAAGTAAAAGAGAAGGTCTCTCGAGCCAGTCAGACAGAGGAAAAGATTCAAGTGAAAGAGAAGTTCTCTCGAACTAGTCAGACAGAGGAAAAGATTCAAGTGAAAGAGAAGGTCTCTCAAGTTAGTCAGACAGAGGAAAAGATTCACGTGAAAGAGAAGGTCTCTCGAGCTAGTCAGACAGAGGAAAAGATTCAAGTGAAAGAGAAGTTCTCTCGAGCCAGTCAGACAGAGGAAAAGATTCAAGTGAAAGAGAAGGTCTCTCAAGTTAGTCAGACAGAAGAAAAGATTCAAGTGAAAGAGAAGGTCTCTAAAGTTAGTCAGACAGAGGAAAAGATTCAAGTAAAAGAGAAGGTCTCTCGAGCTAGTCAGACAGAGGAAAAGATTCAAGTAAAAGAGAAGGTCTCTCGAGCCAGTCAGACAGAGGAAAAGATTCAAGTGAAAGAGAAGTTCTCTCGAGCTAGTCAGACAGAGGAAAAGATTCAAGTGAAAGAGAAGGTCTCTCAAGTTAGTCAGACAGAGGAAAAGATTCACGTGAAAGAGAAGGTCTCTCGAGCTAGTCAGACAGAGGAAAAGATTCAAGTGAAAGAGAAGGTCTCTCGAGCCAGTCAGACAGAGGAAAAGATTCAAGTGAAAGAGAAGGTCTCTCAAGTTAGTCAGACAGAGGAAAAGATTCAAGTAAAAGAGAAGGTCTCTCGAGCTAGTCAGACAGAGGAAAAGATTCAAGTGAAAGAGAAGGTCTCTCGAGCTAGTCAGACAGAGGAAAAGATTCAAGTAAAAGAGAAGTTCTCTCGAGCTAGTCAGACAGAGGAAAAGATTCAAGTAAAAGAGAAGTTCTCTCGAGCCAGTCAGACAGAGGAAAAGATTCAAGTGAAAGAGAAGGTCTCTCGAGCCAGTCAGACAGAGGAAAAGATTCAAGTGAAAGAGAAGGTCTCTCAAGTTAGTCAGACAGAGGAAAAGATTCAAGTGAAAGAGAAGGTCTCTCGAGCTAGTCAGACAGAGGAAAAGATTCAAGTGAAAGAGAAGGTCTCTCAAGTTAGTCAGACAGAGGAAAAGATTCAAGTAAAAGAGAAGGTCTCTCAAGTTAGTCAGACAGAGGAAAAGATTCACGTGAAAGAGAAGGTCTCTCGAGCTAGTCAGACAGAGGAAAAGATTCAAGTAAAAGAGAAGGTCTCTCGAGCTAGTCAGACAGAGGAAAAGATTCAAGTGAAAGAGAAGGTCTCTCGAGCCAGTCAGACAGAGGAAAAGATTCAAGTGAAAGAGAAGGTCTCTCAAGTTAGTCAGACAGAGGAAAAGATTCAAGTAAAAGAGAAGGTCTCTCGAGCTAGTCAGACAGAGGAAAAGATTCAAGTGAAAGAGAAGGTCTCTCGAGCTAGTCAGACAGAGGAAAAGATTCAAGTAAAAGAGAAGTTCTCTCGAGCTAGTCAGACAGAGGAAAAGATTCAAGTAAAAGAGAAGTTCTCTCGAGCCAGTCAGACAGAGGAAAAGATTCAAGTGAAAGAGAAGGTCTCTCGAGCCAGTCAGACAGAGGAAAAGATTCAAGTGAAAGAGAAGGTCTCTCAAGTTAGTCAGACAGAGGAAAAGATTCAAGTGAAAGAGAAGGTCTCTCGAGCTAGTCAGACAGAGGAAAAGATTCAAGTGAAAGAGAAGGTCTCTCAAGTTAGTCAGACAGAGGAAAAGATTCAAGTAAAAGAGAAGGTCTCTCAAGTTAGTCAGACAGAGGAAAAGATTCACGTGAAAGAGAAGGTCTCTCGAGCTAGTCAGACAGAGGAAAAGATTCAAGTAAAAGAGAAGGTCTCTCGAGCTAGTCAGACAGAGGAAAAGATTCAAGTGAAAGAGAAGGTCTCTCGAGCTAGTCAGACAGAGGAAAAGATTCAAGTGAAAGAGAAGGTCTCTCAAGTTAGTCAGACAGAGGAAAAGATTCAAGTAAAAGAGAAGGTCTCTCGAGCTAGTCAGACAGAGGAAAAGATTCAAGTGAAAGAGAAGGTCTCTCGAGCTAGTCAGACAGAGGAAAAGATTCAAGTAAAAGAGAAGTTCTCTCGAGCCAGTCAGACAGAGGAAAAGATTCAAGTAAAAGAGAAGTTCTCTCGAGCCAGTCAGACAGAGGAAAAGATTCAAGTGAAAGAGAAGGTCTCTCGAGCCAGTCAGACAGAGGAAAAGATTCAAGTGAAAGAGAAGGTCTCTCAAGTTAGTCAGACAGAGGAAAAGATTCAAGTGAAAGAGAAGGTCTCTCGAGCTAGTCAGACAGAGGAAAAGATTCAAGTGAAAGAGAAGGTCTCTCAAGTTAGTCAGACAGAGGAAAAGATTCAAGTAAAAGAGAAGGTCTCTCAAGTTAGTCAGACAGAGGAAAAGATTCACGTGAAAGAGAAGGTCTCTCGAGCTAGTCAGACAGAGGAAAAGATTCAAGTGAAAGAGAAGGTCTCTCGAGCTAGTCAGACAGAGGAAAAGATTCAAGTGAAAGAGAAGGTCTCTCAAGTTAGTCAGACAGAGGAAAAGATTCAAGTAAAAGAGAAGTTCTCTCGAGCCAGTCAGACAGAGGAAAAGATTCAAGTGAAAGAGAAGGTCTCTCGAGCCAGTCAGACAGAGGAAAAGATTCAAGTGAAAGAGAAGGTATCTCAAGTTAGTCAGACAGAGGAAAAGATTCAAGTGAAAGAGAAGGTCTCTCGAGCTAGTCAGACAGAGGAAAAGATTCACGTGAAAGAGAAGG
The DNA here is from genome assembly GCF_964194105.1 of Spermophilus citellus. Classification (NCBI taxonomy): domain Eukaryota; kingdom Metazoa; phylum Chordata; class Mammalia; order Rodentia; family Sciuridae; genus Spermophilus; species Spermophilus citellus. Next base: position 161,898,308 of record NC_138188.1, read on the forward strand.
TCTCTCGAGTTAGTCAGACAGAGGAGAAGATTCAAGTGAAAGAGAAGGTCTCTCGAGCTAGTCAGACAGAGGAAAAGATTCAAGTGAAAGAGAAGGTCTCTCAAGTTAGTCAGACAGAGGAAAAGATTCACGTGAAAGAGAAGGTCTCTCGAGCTAGTCAGACAGAGGAAAAGATTCAAGTGAAAGAGAAGGTCTCTCAAGTTAGTCAGACAGAGGAAAAGATTCAAGTGAAAGAGAAGGTCTCTCGAGCTAGTCAGACAGAGGAAAAGATTCAAGTGAAAGAGAAGGTCTCTCGAGTTAGTCAGACAGAGGAAAAGATTCAAGTGAAAGAGAAGGTCTCTCGAGCTAGTCAGACAGAGGAAGAAAGTGTAAAGCAGAAAAAGCCATCAGGGGAAAAGTTACAACAGGAGACTGCTACTAACACCTTTATATCACTAGAGGGTGTAAGGGTCCAACCAACAGCATCACCTCTACAGGAGACTGCTACTAACACCTTTCTATCACCAGAGGATGTAAATATCCAACTAACAAGGCCACCTCCATATGCTGGGAGGCCCCCAACCCCCGCAGTTGATAGTTGGGATCCTGAGACAGGATCTCAAGTATTAACATGTCCTGTTTTTGAGGTAGGAGGACAGCGAATTTACCATGCTTTAAATTTCAAAACAGTGAAGCAGCTAAAAGAGGCTGTAACAACCTATGGTCCTCAAGCACCCTTCACTGTAAGCTTGGTCGAATCCATTAACAACTTGAACATGACGCCAGCAGATTGGGCTAATATGTGTAAAGCTGTGCTAAATGGAGGTCAATACCTGTTATGGAAGGTTGCCAATGAGGAATTTTGCAAGGAGACGGCTAGGCGAAATGCAGCAGCTGGTTATCCTCAGAGAAATCTAGATATGTTGTTGGGAAAGGGACCTTATGAGGATCAGCAGCAACAAATTGCATATGATCCTGGCGTGTACTCACAAATTGCTGTAGAGGCGATTAGGGCATGGAAGACTTTACAAGGACATGGAGGTTTACAAGGTCAATTATCTAAGGTAATACAAGGAGCTAATGATCCTTACGCTGAATTTGTAGATAGGCTTATTCAAACAGCTACCAGAGTTTTTGGGAATACAGAACAAGCAATGCCATTAATAAAACAACTGGCTTATGACCAAGCGAATCGTTGGTGCAGAGATATCATTAGACCATGGAAACATGAAGATTTAAACACATATATTAAATTATGTAGAGACATTAATGAACAAGAGCAAGTCGTGGCAGCTGCAGTAAAACAGGCTTTAGATGCCAGGCCAAGAACATGCTACAATTGTGAACAAACAGGACATTTTAAAAGGAATTGCCCCAGAGGAGGAGGGTTTAACAAAACTAGGTATCAAAGGAGTAGAATACCAGGTATTTGCCCACGATGCCATAGAGGGAGACATTGGGCTAATGAATGCCGTTCTCAAACCACCATAGAGGGTACTCCATTATCAAAAAACGAACAAGGACCAGGTGTTTATCCACGATATCGTGGAGAAAGGCATCGGGCTCCATTGCCAAAAAATGGACAGGGGTGCCCAATGCTCCGGGGCCCAAACCACAAATATACGGAGCACTGGAGGAACCCAGCAACCCCATCAGGGTAGTGCCCAGGACACATTGTCCATCAGATCCCTCATCAGACAAACCAGAGGGAGCGCAGGGTTGGACATCTGTGCCTCCGCCAGATCAGTACTAACTCCAGAGATGGGAGTACAAATCATTCCCACAGGGGTAAAAGGACCTCTTCCCAAAGGAACAGTAGGCTTATTATTGGGATGCAGCTCTTCTACTCTAAAAGGACTTATGATAAGTCCTGGGGTAATTGATCCTGATTATGAAGGTGAAATAAAAATTATAGCCAGTTCTCCAAGAGGTACATCTGTAATTTCACCAGGAGATAGAATAGCACATTTACTAATAATACCAAGCCTACATGATAAATTTTCCAGTTGTGCTGTAGAAAGAGGTTCCAAGGGATTAGGCTCCACAGGTGTAGATTGGGCTATGCTTTCTTTAAATTTAGATTCTCGCCCCATGTTAAAACTAAATATTCAAGGACATGAATTTAATGGGCTACTGGATACAGGTGCAGATCTTAGCATCATCTCTCGTCAAGAATGGCCAAAACATTGGCCATTACAACAAGCCACTCAAACGCTTCGAGGCCTAGGAGTGGTGACTAATCCCCATAGAAGTGCAATGGTATTAGATTGGAAGGATCCTGAAGGATGTGAAGGAACTATACAGCCATATGTATTGGATCATCTTCCTGTAAATTTATGGGGAGGAGATGTCCTAGATCAATTAGGTTTGACATTAACAAATAACATCAATCAAAATGCACCCACTATTATGGCTAGACAAGGTTTTAGGAAAGGAAAAAGATTAGAAAAACAAGAACAAGTTATAGCAGCACCAATACAAATAGATCAAGGAACAGACAGACATGGGTTGGATTTTCAGAAACGGCCACTGAGACAATAAAAATTACTTGGAAATCAGAAAGACCAGTATGGGTTCCTCAGTGGCCCCTGACTAAAGAAAAGATACAAGCAGCCCATGACTGGTCAAACAACAATTAGTGGAAGGACATATACAACCTTCTGTATCTCCCCATAATACTCTCATTTTTGTCATCAAAAAGAAATCTGGTAAATGGAGATTATTGCAAGATTTAAGAGCCATTAATAATGAGATGGTTATTATGGGACCTGCTCAATCAGGGATTTCTCAATTGTCTGCTTTGCCAAAAACCTGGTATGTTTTAGTTATAGATATTAAAGATTGTTTTTTTTTCAATTCCAATTCATCCTGAGGATAGTCCACGTTTTGCATTTACTATCCCTGCACTGAATCATGAAGGTCCTGATCAGAGATATGAATGGAAAGGGATGGCAAACAGCCCAACTATGTGTCACTTGTATGCATTGTGAACTCACCTGTATGCATTGTGAACTATCTGTTGGTGCAGTGACTTGTGGTAGTATTGGGGTATTTTTACTGATGATGTCATCGGTGGTACAAATTTTCCAAAAGGAGCCGACAATTGTCTTGGTGTATCTTCCTCCCTTCTGCTTGTCATGATCGTTCAGCTAAAATTTGGGGGCCAACAGAGGTGAGGCAAAGAACCTCACCCCCCCCCCTCCTGCTGGTACCTCTCCACAGGTGTGGCTGTATACTGGACCGGTAGTCAGTGACGGGTAAGATCCAATTACAATGGTACCAACCTAAGACAGGAGGCTGACGCCTTGAGGTCAGCTCATCCGATAATGGGTAAGGACCATATGTACTATTGGACAACCTAAGGCAGGCACGGTCCCTAAGCCACAAGCTTGTTGTTTAAACAGAGAGGGGGAGATGTTGAGAGCCACAGCCGAAAGGGCCCCAGCAAACTTCCAGCTGCTAACTGATGACTGGCTCACAGCAGCCCCAGCAACATCTAGCTGATTGGCTCCTCTGCAGTGATGCTCATTGGGCTGTTTCCCTGCCCTTCAGACTGCCAGCTGATGATTGGCTCACAGCGGCCCCAGCAACATCTAGCTGATTGGCTCCTCTGCAGTGATGCTCATTGGGCTGTTTCCCTGCCCTTTCAGACCACGGAGCTGCTCATTGGGGGACTTCTTTGGCTCCGCCCATGTGACCCAGCCGATCGGCCTCAAGAGCAGGAGGATTGTGGGAGTGGGGGAGGCTTGTGTTTTGGTGTGAGAGGCTTTTGGGAAGCCAGTGGTGGCAGTTGGGCTCTGGGGGTTTTTCCTGAGGAGCTGTTTTGTTTGGCCTGTGTGGTTCTAAAAATAAAGTTCGTTTCTTTTGACAAGTGGCTCCTGAATTGTGCCCAGCCAGACTATGGCAAGGAAAGTTCATAAAAGCCCCCGACTGACACTTGGGCTGAGTCTCAGCTTAGCCAGGACTGTGACAGGAAGGACCACAAGGAGCCCGGGTCCAAACTGAAGGAACCCCCCTCTGGCTGGTGCTGCAGGCCTCCTTCAGTCTGTGCCCCTGAGCTTCCCCCACTGGCCTGGTCCCTCCGGTCTCTGGTGCGGGAACCACATCACTTTTATAAGCACACCATGACAGTGAATTAGGGCCTGCCAGAGAGTGGGAAGTGGCCGCCACCTGGACCCAGATCATGGGTACTGACTCAGCGTGTTAGGCAGCAGCCTCAGAGAGGAATAGGAGTCAGGCACTCACCCCAGGAGCACACTCCCAGTGGGAAGATTCTCACTCCTATTCCACACAGGAGAGGACTGAGGTCCATGGAGCAGGTCCCTAGCTGGGAGGGAGGGCTGTGGCCCCCTCACCTGCATCCTTCTGCACCTTTGCCCCTTTGCTAAGATCAAGAGGCAGCGCCTGCCCTCAGGAGCCCCAGCTCCTCCCACCCAAGTTGCTGTGGAGGTATTCCCTCCTAAATAAATGCCAGGTCTCTCTTTTCGATCAAAAGAACTTCAAACTCCCAGCCCTGGAGAACTGCCTCCCTGCCTATGCCGGGAACTTCTGTTCCTTTCCCAGCACCCACTGCCCACCACATAAGCTTCTGCCTCCTGAGGTCTGTTTAGCAAGGTCCTCCTTCTGGGCTGCCCTGTGCTCACAGACTCCTGGAAAGTCCCCTCCCTGGCAAGACCCATGCAAAGTCTGCCTGGCTGTGCAGTTGTCCCTCGAAGCCCCTTCCAAAGCTGGCTCAGGTGTCTTCTGGGCCCCTAGCGGTCTAAACTCAGGCCAAGATTCCGTTGCATCTGGAGGGACAATGGTGATAGTGGGGGAGATGACCACGTCCTTCATGAGGTGTCACCTCTGTGGAGACAGGGCAAGGTCTGGTCACACTTGCATTTCCCAGAGACTACCTTGAGCCTGGCACACCTGCAGCAGGTGCTCCGTGGTCACGGGTGACTCTGCTGTCTTGAGTGCTCCCTGGTGTGGGCCTGTGGCTCCACCCTGGCACAGGCTGGGTCCTGCCCTCTGAGGAGATTGCCTACCTCCCGTAAAACACATCTGGCCTGTCCAGTCTCTGCAGGGGAACCTTAGTAGTGGCCAAACCACCCACTGACCCTCTGCCATCCTCCAGCCCATGCAGCCCTGGGTGAGTGGCGGCGATTTCTCTGCTCCTCCTTTGCCCTCCACAGGCTGCACAGCCTGGGCTGCACTGGGCTCGCCAGGGACAGGGGAGAGCGGAGCTCCTAAGGGAAGCCCTTTGAGGGGGGCTCTGTGAAGTCAGCCCCCTTCCTCCAAGCCCACGCACTCTTCCAACCGCTGTGGAAAGCTGGTGGCCCTTGTTCAAACGGCACAGGGTGTCCCACTCCTGGGGAGAGCTCCCTGCACTCTGCTCAGCATGGTGCACAAGGCCCTGACTGTGCTGGTCCCATGGGGCCCCCCCCACACTTCCTCACTGCACCCCTCCCCCCCACACACATGAACTTGGTCTAGCCCAGGGGCACTCCTTCTCCCAGGCCCTGAGCCCTGGACACCTCAGCCGTCCTCCTCCAGGCCCAGTGCACTTGCTGATGGAGGCTTTCCCACAGGACATGCCCAGTGAGCAGGCAGGGCACGGGGCCAGGTGCCCCTCACCCCAGGCAGCATGGCCCTATCACAGCATCTTGACCTCTGCTACCAGGCTGAGGACCCCTCAGGGGACACCACCAGGTCCTGGCTGTTGGCTCTTGCCCTTGGCATGAAGCACACCCTGCCCCTAAGAGTCCCCATGTCCCTGGTGTGAAGGGTGGCAAGGGAAGCCTGGTCTACAGCAGCAGAGTGCCCCTCCTGGGCCCTCCAGGGCGACTGGAAGCCACTGGGTCCCCCTCCCCGCCAACATCCCGTTTCTTGCCCAACTCTCGTTCCCTTTCAGTTTCCTTTCTCCTCTTTGGTCCTGAGAAAGAAGAGCCAGCTGTAAGGGAAATGCCAGGAGCCTAAGTCCCAGAGAGGGGGAGGGACCGGGGAGTGGGTGGTGTGGTGGGAAGGGCCACCCCCTGTCCCCCCCTCAATAAGGATCAGCCCAGGCAGCCTCATCAGCCGGGGCTCTCTGCCTGTGCTGCCCTGGGCTTGGACGTGCTTTGTGGATGCCCAGGGCTCCAGGGACTGCAGAGCACACCCGGATCCTCCTCTGGGCCCCCGAGGGATGAGTCCTCCTCTGGAGCTGCCCTGGCTGGGGAGAGGCCCCCGCCAGCACCACCTCTGTCCCTCCTAGGCTGGAGCCAGGGTCTGGTTTCCACGCTGGCTTCCTCTTGTCTTCTGTGCATGGGACCAGCCCCTGCTTCTTCCAGGTGTCCCTGCACCAGCACTGACTACCTCTCAGTGTGCTGCCGACACCGGAATTTCCTGAGAAGGGAAAGTCATCCACTGTGCTGTCGTCACCTCAGGAGCCAGGGCCTGGGCCAGCCGTGTGCTTGTGGCCAGGACTGCAAGGAGATGCCACCAATCACCTCCTCTTACGGTGAGAGGAAGGTAGCTGAGGGCAGAACTGGCCCTGGGGACAGAAGGCCACCTCAAGGGTATGTTGGGCCACCCAGGCAGGACATGGCCACCTAAGGGGCCAGGTGACCCAGGAGGGTTTGAGGACTCCTGGGACTCCAGGGAAACCCTCGCCCCACAGGAGGAACATGTTATCAGTCCCTGGTGGGGCTCTCCCTGCACATGGCCCAGCACCGGTGCTTTGTTTTAACGACGGAGCTGAAGGACACAGGCCCAAGTGCCCTTTAAGGAGTGCTTCTCCCTCAAAGACACATGCTGTGTGACTGTCACCCCCATCAGCACCACCAGGCCCAGGATCACCTCTGCTTGAGGGTCCCCTGAAATCTTCCCCGTGGCTCCACCTCCTCTGCCAAGGTCCAGGCGAGCACTGGAACCCTCCTGCCCATCGGCCTGAGGCCCCTGCCCTGCAGACAGTGCTGGCAGAGACACTCTGCGGGGGTTTGAGATGGTAAGAACAGAGTTGGGTCTCACAAACTGACCTCTTACCCTCGGGGCCGGGCACGTGTCTTGCTGATGGAGTGTTCAGAACTTCCCGAGGAAGGGCCAGCTTCTCTGGCGGGACCCCCAGCTCCCCTGCAGCCTTCCTCTGTGGTTCCTGATGGAGCCTGGCCAGCGCCTCCCACTCACGCTCCCTCCATTCACCCACCCACAGTTTATTTCACACTGGGTCTTGGGTGCCCACTGGGTGCCAGGCACCAGGGCGCTGGTTGTCACAGCGCTGCTCTGTCCACCGTGTTTGAAGAACTCCGTGCTGCCCACAGGAGGGAGAGTCCAGGTTCCTGCCCGGCTCTGCTGTGCTGGGTGACCTCCTACAGCTGCTCATCTCCCCTCTCTGTCTTCTCCCACTCTCTTCCCCACGTCTTCCCACTCCCGTGGGATTGAAGACTGAATTGTCACTGCTTTTGTGTGACATTTTGTGTTGTCCAGGTTGTCTTCTGCTATTTTGATACTCTTTCTAATTCCTTTGGTTCTGACCATCTGGTCTACCACTTTCTGAAGCGTTCTAGGCACCCAGCTCAGCAGTTTTATCTTCCTATTACCAAAAGTTGTTATTTGAGAGTATATCTTCACATTCACCAAGAAAGGTGTGTATGTTATGAAGAGAGTCGTGTCTCTCTGAATCCACCTGTGCACCTTCCATGGATTCAAGAGAGGACCTTGCCCTGGGAGGGGAGAAAGCCCCCATAGGTCCCTCCCCTGGGGCCACCAATGGCTCATGAGAGCTAGGTCACTGCCCTCTATTCTGAGAAGAAAAGGAAGATAATACATTTCCAGGACCTTGTACATGTATGAGACATTCCTCTTTCCCTTCTCATCTCCTAGAAGCCTGCAGGGTCCTCTTCTACCACCATGGTCAGCTCCATCAGGGTCCTCTCTTGCACCACGCTCTGCATCTCCATAAAGTGGTATGTACATTACAGAAACCACTCCCAATCAATGGTGTGATCCTCTGGATAGACCTCCAGAGGAAAGCTTCCATGTGAGGTCAAAGAGACACTCAGGAAGAGCCCCCACATCATCACCTACCAGTGTAGCCACTTAGAAAGGTAGGATGGTGCAGGAGCCATGGTGGTCCCAAGTAGGACTGCTGATTTCCCCTGGCCTGGGAGGGGAGGTGGGTTGTCCCTCTTGCTGGGGATTTCCCAGTGTGACATGCATACCTTTGGGCATCCAGACTCTTCAGATTGCCCACCCTGATGTCTTAATTTCCAAACTACAGAACCCAAGCTTGAAAGAAGAGCAAGCATCCTGTGCTTCTTCTCTCTTCCACAGCAGGTTCCCAGGGTGACAGATCCCACAGCTCTCTGACAGGTCTCACTGGAATGGAAGGATCAGGATGCCTGTGGCCAGGAGGGAACCGTGGGGCTGGTGCCTTGGCCTGGGGGTTGCTGTTGGGGGCTGTGCATGACCCCCGAAGCGCTCCAGCAGCCCACCCACTCTGTGCTTGGGATCAGCCCTGGAGGACAGTATTGATGCCTGCTGGCCCTGTGTGTTGGCTGGGTTGGGCAATGGTTAGCACTGACAGGAGAAAGGAACCAGGGAGCAGGCGGGGATGGCCGCCCTCTGCTGATGGCCCCCTGTTGGGGCCCTGGGCAGTGCTACCTCTGGGGTTCTGCACACTGCTCCCCCTGTCTCCAGCCCCTCTGCTTATTGCTTCTGCACACCTGCCTACACCTCTGTAAAATCTCTCAGTAAACCCTCCCAAGTGTTATAGATTCCATCCCTATCCTTCTGGTTTTTATTTTAAATCCAAACTTTAATTTGTATCTGTTGAAAACTATTAAAGGTAACCCATTTCATAACACCCAGAGACCTATCTTTTTTTTCCTTTATAATCACATATTTTTGGACTCTATTATGAGGCAAAATAGATGCCTGTTCAGCAGAAACAGCATTTTGAATTTCCAATTCTGGATTTTCCCAAGCCAGCAAGACGCAGTTCTAGAGACTGTAGGACTTGTTCTACTGCAGGCTCCTTCTTCTACCACAGACATTGCGTAGTCTGAATCCCTACCAACATTCACAAAAAACAAAACAAAACAAAACAAAACAAAAAAACACCAGACACTGAGGCTGAACTTGTCTGACTGTGTAAAGCCCCAACTGTGTTGGCCTCAAGTTTTACAGCTGGCTTTACCGGCCACACAACTTCTGCTTGCCCTGTAAGCAGAAGGTAGCACCTTAACTCCTGCATCAAGAGATACTTGAGATAGGTGATGAGCGGCTGCTATGCATAGCTTGAAAGACCACTCAGGGCAGTTCCCCATGAGATCATTACAGGACGTGCTGTGTAACCAGCAGCATCTCCCAAACCCCTGGCTCTGCTGTTACGAGCATCTGTAATGATACACTGTGGGGGTTCACCTTCTATACTAAGTCTTCAGCAAAAGGAAATAACATCCACACTCCTTCCGACCTCCTGTCTGGCAACGGGGCTGCCTGGAAGAAACAGCCAGGAAAAAACTCTGAAGGCCTCTTGGGAGGGGGCCGCTTCAGGACTTTCTTGTGACCGCAGAGCAGTCAAGCTCAGGGGTGAAGCAGGTATTTACGACCACAGTCCACAGGCCCAGAGCAGTGGGTGCGCTCACCCAGCTGACCTGGAACCGAGGCTGAACAGAAAGCATCCAGAGCCAAAAAGAAGGTGGATGGATGGCCCAGAGTGGCAGTCTGTACTGGAGATAATGGGGAAAGGAATAAAGGAGCTCTGGTGATGCCCACCCAACTGACCTCTGTGTGGGCTGGGTTTTGCATGCTACTGATGGCTACGCTCTCTTTTCAGGATCAGATCTCAATCCTACAGCCATGTCCCAAGAATTTACTTTTTCCCAACATTTTCCTTCTTCCTTTAAGCCAACATGCATTTCCCTCAGCCACCCCTAACAACAGCCCAGATGACAGTCTGTTTTGGAATCTGACCTCTTTCTGGACTTGCCAGTTGCAGGGACCAGAGACATCATGAAGTCCCTTTACTGAATTCCTCATGTGTTCTCTTCAAAGCATGATTCAGTGTGGGAAGCCATTCTGACACGTGATTGGGTGACTCCCGTTAAGGGCCTGAGGCGCTTTGGCTGTGTCGGAGCTTTCCCGGCCCTTTCCTGATGAGAGAGCCCATCCATGTGGGGGTGTGCCTGACCACTGACCCCGGGGACCCAATCACTGACCCTGACCTTGGAGTGCAGCCCCCCCTCAACCTTCATTGGATGGAATTCTCCCCTGAATCTCTTGTTCCCCAATAAAGGGCTACTCCCAGGTGTGTTCACTCTCTCTCTCTCCTGCTAGCCCTGAGTAATCCTCGCTGCCCTGCTGGGCGGCTAGAGGTGGGAACCAGAGAGGGGAGCCGTCTCGGACCTAGCAATATAAATAAGGTAACTGAGTCTGTGTGTTTTATTTCGATCTCTTCTAACTAACTTTATGCCTAGAACCTCATTAATGAAACCATTGCGCAGGCCGCGTGGTAGAATTCAGTGTGTCTTGATTCTCTTATGGTCATCCAATAAACTATCCTTACACCAGGACAGACAGGGTGCCATCATGTCACCTATCACCACATATTCAACATATCAACCAGCTCCAGCTCCTGGGGCAGGAAGAGAAAGATCAGCTTCCATTGCTGCAGCTTGAGGCCTCCGACTCTCCTTGAGATCTGCTCAAACCTTCACCAAGACTGATGCCACCACAGATGCACATTTTCCATCAATAATCATGATCTTGAGTTCCGTCTCTTCTCTACTGATGGGATACAAGTGGATAAACACCACAAGCACTTGCAGGACAAGCTGGGAGGAGGGGAATGTCCCTGGGCAGGAAGGCAAGCTGGGAGTGTCCCACAAAGGTGGTCTTTTGCTGTTTGCTTAAAAAGAGGTCATGAGAATTTTTTTTCCAAGTAACTTCTCCACAAGGCCCCACGCACAAGTGCCATTTTCCTTATATGGTCCCCTCAAGGTGCCCATGCAGGTGCAAGGCCTGTGGGGTTCCCAAGCAACTGCCGGGCAAGGGTCCTCTCCTGTCATCCTCTAGTGCTCTGCACAGTGCAAAGCTTTGGGAACCTGGAAGTCTCCACCTCTGGGAGAGTAGGGGGTGGGGGGGACACGACCCGGTCGCACAGTTGTCAGAAGACACTTTTCCCTCACAATAGCTAAAGAGATAGGCCCAGCCAAAGGGTTTTGTTCTCCCGCTGTCCTGAGATGGATGACCACTCAGCTTTTGGCGACACCAGCTGGCCCCTGAGTTCTGGGGAGCGCGTCACTTCGTCACTCTCGCCGTTCTAGCGAAACAATCTCTTGGGCTGGTTAAAGAAAGGCGCGGCAGAGCACGGGGCTGCGGCCAAGCTCCACCGACCGCCTGCAGCATTCACCTACTCGGCGCCAGCTGCGGCCCCTGGGGGCGCCTCGCTCTGCGCCGCCTCTTGGCTGCCCGCACAGTGGCTGCCGGGGCGTGTGCAGGGAAGGCGACCGGGGCCCAGCTCCGGAGCAGCGGGAAAGACGCCTTCCCGACAGCCCCACTCCGACAGCCCCACTCCCTCTGCAGCGGCGGTCGCCGACTGCTGGCCCCTGGGGCTCGTGTCCCTCCTGCTGTAGGCGGCGCCTGTCTGCAGCTACTTCCCCCAGGTGCCTTCCTGTCCAGCGCTTCCCAAGGGAGCCTCGATCTGCGCCTCCCTGCCGGGGCGGCAGCCCCTCTGCCCAGCACCCACCCCCGGGGCTTCCCACTAAGGGGAAAGCCACATGGTCATGGTGGCCCCAGATCACCCACGGTCAGCCTCCTGCCCCAGGTGGCGCTCCGTCAGCCCCACCTGCCACCAGACCTCAAAGCACCTCCTTGTTCAGAACTGGTCCTCATGCCAAGGACAGTTTCCCACGCTCTGGGAACCGGAAACACAGAAGGGCCAGCAGTGTCATCTCATGGGATTGCTCAGAGGCTGGCTGGAGCCCCGTCCTTGGGGTGCAGTCCAGGCCTCCACTCAGCCTGGAGCTTCTGCCTTCCAGGGAAGAGGGAGCTGGAATTCCAAGGGGTGAATGTGTGAAGGCTAAGGAATGGGGGTGAGGGCATGGGGGAGAAGAGAAGCCCCTGCCTCCCGTGGCTTAGGGAGGTGCACTTAGGAAGGAGCTGGGGCATCCAGGTGTGTGGCTTGTGCCTGGCCAGCCGTCTGTCTTCTGAGCGTCTTCAGGAGCACCTGTCAGTGCAGACTAGGGGTCCACGCAGATCCAGAGGGATTCCAGGAGCCAGGGTGCATGGGTGCAGGGGCAACTTCGTCTCCCACAGAGATAGGGGGAATGAGGCTCAGGAACAGGGGATTCCCTTCCCACTCCCCCCCACACACACCATGACCAGAGAACATTTGTGTTTACCAGCCCCTGCAGTGTGCTAAACACTGTTCTCCAAGTTTCTATCCCCAGATGGAAGCTTCTGGAAACTCGGCACAAATACAAAGTCCTGGAGCCCACATATTAGGTAGCCATTAGACGTGTTCAATGGGTCGGGAGTTTAAGAAAATACTTAGTATAAAGCAAATCAGTTAATCAGCAGCCCTGTGTTGGTGGCGCTCAGGGTCTCATGAAATAGCTATTCTGGGATCCCTGCCTGATGTCAGCCCTATAAACCATTCCTCTTCCAACAGTAAGGAGGTAGATAACACAGGGGAGGGTAAAGCTATGTCTGCTCTGTAAAACCCGCTCTGATGAGCACCCGTTGGACAGTCCGAGATGGCTAAGAGCTGCCTTCAGGTTGGTAGCTAGTGTAGTCTGTCAGTCAAGAACGGAGAGGTGGCCTGGGGCAGGACCCTCTCACCATTCTCCATCCTCCCACATAAAAGCTGGGGCACAGAGCAGGGAGCTGTCTGTCTCCCCTCAGAGGCCCCACGCTCTCCCTGAGGGTGCTTGCCCTTCTTTCTCTTCTACTAAGCCCTGCCCTGCGTGGACAGAGGCACTCTCAGGGAAGGTCCTGTCTCAGTTAGCACCTGGCCTCGACTTAAAGACAGGACGAAGAGCCAATGAGGCCAGCGGCCAGGTCTGCCTAAGTGCAGAGGAGGAGTCAGAGGTGGGGCAGAGGTGAGCAAGGAGGGGACAGCATCCAAAGAGGGGACAGCATCCAAGGAGGGGGCAAAGGTCGGGAGGGTGAGAACAAAAGAGCAGTGAGACCTGAGGAGGTGAATCAGAGGCCTGTCTTTGAACAGGACCAAGTGACTCCAGGGTCCCCCTGCGTGCTTTGGGCTTCAAGGCAGTTGGGAGCCCACCTGCTGGGCCTTGTCAAGAGCCACCAGGCAGCTGCCTGTGTGACAGAGATACTGCGGGATAAATCAGAAGTGGAACAAGAACAGGTATCAACATGGATGATGTTTTCTTAAAAGGAAAATCTCTTGGAAAGCCCTTCCCTCTGCTGGGGGACAAAAGGAAGTCCCTGCTGTTTAGGTTTCCCTGGGCCCTTCTGTCCTGTCCGTGTCCTGCACCCCACCCACTCTGCTCCCTGCAGCCACCTCCCAGGTGCCTGCCTTTCAGGAAGGATGAAGAGAAAACAAGGGTCCCTGTAAAACACCTCTGCTTTCCCTTTGTTAGGCAAAGTGGCCCTCAAAAATGCATCCATTGACTTATTTTATCTCTACAATATCAGGAAATCATATTAAGATTCTATTAATCTCCTGAATAGAAAATCACAAATTGCCTTGCAGTAGATTGTCCCAAGCATGTCCTGTGTCCTCACAGGGTCTGAGTGGTGCTTTGGTGCCATGCTCTCAGACCCATGTTCCAAGTAGAAAAGCCCCTGTCACCTCTTGTACCACTTTGTTAAATTACTGTGCCTTCAGATTTTTGCATACAGGGGGACATTGATGCCAACTCTTCCCAAAGAGAAGTGTGTTGGGGGAACAGATTAGGTCTCTTAGTATAGTATGTGCCAAAATGTAGGTCTATCAGGTCTCCTGCAATTGTGTTCCAAGGTACCCCAAATACTTAGTGCAGAACAAAACTCTTCTCACAGTCTTGGAGGCTGAAGTTCAAAATCAAGAGTGTGAGGGTCGCACTGCCTCTGTGGGTGTGGGTAGGACCTGCCCCACACCTCCCTCCAGCTTCTGAGGCGCCTTCTGGGCAGCGCAACTCTGTCCTTGTGTGGTGTGTCCCTTGCTGTGGGTGTCCAAATCTCTTTTGAGAAGGACACTGTGGTGTTGGCTAGGGGGCCAGTCTCTCTAACCCAGCCTCACCTTAATGTCACCACAGGATCCTGTTTCCCATGAGGCCACTTTCTGAGGTGCTGGGGGTTAGGGCTTCAACACAGGACTTTTGAGGGGACCAGGTGAAACAAGAAAATATGCTTGTGAGTGCCACCTCCCTCCACCAGGCAGCCCCTGTGGTGCTGGGTGGTGGCCCTGCTCGGCTGTCCACTCCCAGGGAGCCCTGTCTGACTGAATTACTCAAGCCTGGTCAGTTCCAGCTCAGCCAGTACCTCCTGCTCTTCCTTCCATCTTCCACCAGGGGTCTCCAGGCAGCCAAAGGGATTTAGGAAAGCTCAGACTTGTATGTATGGCCCACCAAAAGCTGGGAAAAGTCCAGAAACTAGAGGGGGAAGCGATTTCCTTGCATACTTAGAGCCACAGCTTTACAATCCCAAAGCCCTGTGCACGTCGCTGGCAGGAAGGCCCTGGAGGGCGGAAATGCAGAGAGCTCCTGACCACCAAGGGTGTGGCCCAGAGCTCAGGAGTAGCGGGGACTCCAGGCACTCTGCAGGGGGAGCCGTCCGCCTCCCAGGCTGCCTTTGGTCTGTCTCTCTTAGAATTCTTTTTTTTTTAACATTTTTTTTTGAGAGAGAATTTTTTAAAATATTTCTCTTTTAGTTTTCGGCAGACACAACATCTTTGTTTGTATGTGGTGCTGGGGATCGAACCCGGGCCGCACACATGCCAGGCGAGCACGCTGCTGCTTGAGCCACATCCCTAGCCCCTCTCCTAGAATTCTTGAGAGGCTGAGAGGCAGGGGCATGTGGACAGGTGTGAGAATGGGAATCCAGCACTCTCCAGGACACATGGTCCCCCAGCACCTCTCATTAGAGGATATTCCCCTGCCGAGTCTGGAAGTTTAATCTGTCAGGATGAAAGTAAACACAACAATTTAGAAAAGTGGAAATGGGCATGAGGGACAGGACCTACCCTGCGCAGCAGCCATCTCTAAGGCCATCTGTATCCCCTACATAGGCAGGTCCATCACAACTGAGCTGCAAGCAATGCCAGAGCTCCATGGGGTCCTGGACACCTGGACACTGGGATCTTTTGCTGCTCTGCTGTCTCTGTTCACTCCAGCCCTGCATCAGTCACAGTGACATCTGCACACCAGCAGACAGCAAATAAACCTCGTCTCCCAGGGCTCATGCCCCTTTATTACTTTTTAAGGAACTAGTAATTATTCCTCTACTCATTCACAAATATTTATTGAGCACTGGATCCCTGGGATGTGCTTGTGAATCTAGCAGACACTAGTCCTTGGAGAGGGGCTTCTTTCCTAGGGTGAGCATCCAGAGAATATGCACAGAATTTCTTTAAAAAGAAACCCTAAGATAGGAAGCCCTGAGTGCTGCTGGGGAGGAGGAGAGGGTGTGGATGGAGGGCAGGGAGTGAGAGGCTTGCATCCCTCCTCTGTAGCAGATGGCTGTGGACAGAATTCCAATGCAATGGCAAAGAACCATTTTTAGAACATGCAGCATGAACCCATGTCTCCTTTCTACTCAGTGCCAGTTACAAAGTGGATTCAGCACCCAGCCTGCATGCTGGAGCTGGCTCCTGCTGGCTGAGAACCCGGTGTGGTGGGAGTATTTACATACAGGAGTTGGAGCCAGTGTCCCGCCCATCACCGAGGCCATGTCACTGTGCCAAGAATACTGCAGAAGCGGCATCCGAAGCCTCAGAGACAGGTTTCAGCACAATGCTTCCCACCCAGCCCCAGGTTCTGCATGATAGTGAGCAAAGCTATCCCCCAAATCCAGTGGCCTAGGTGGCCAAGAGAAGAATGGAGCCACCCTGTGTCCTAATGCAGCCGTTTCCCTCTAGAAATTGCCAGTTGCATGCAGGGCTGGCTGGTGGCCACCACCACCGCCAAAGTGCCAGGCACTTATCTTTATGGTTCCCGCCTCCTGGCACCAGCCAGGTTTACCAGGCACATGCCATGCTGCTCAGGGGACAATGTGGACAGCACATCTGCTGCACTTCAGATGCCAAGGGCTCTCCCTGCAGGACCCGCCTTCCACCTGAGCACGTTCAGAACAGGTCAGGGACCAGGCCAGCCATCTCTTCTCTTGCTAGGCTTTGCTTTGCTGTGATGAACCATCTCTGTCCCATCACCAGCGCCCCGTGAGAGGCATGAAGCCAAGTGTCTGGCCACAGAAACACAGCTGAATTGTCCTTGTGCTCTCACAATTCAACTGGAGCTGTGTCTCAACCTGGCAGGGCTGTGAAGACAGCCAGGCCACTCCAGAGGTCTGATCCCTCAGGTCAGGGTGGGCCGGAGTTGCTAGGAGCCACAAGCAAATAATATAATGCATGGCACCTTCGGTTGTAAGGTGACACCAGCTAGCCACTGAGATGATATGATTATGTTAAGATTTACATTCATATGGAAATTGGACTCCTGCTGTTCACCTTGGCCTGCTACGGGACTCATGTTACGGGACTCCTGGAGAGTTCCCATTGGTTGGGGAAGGATAGTAGGAGGGAATTCCAGGGGAGGTCCGGGGGGCCCCCCCGGTTCTGGTAGACGGACGCGTGGGTGGACCGGTTTTGGCTCCCCGGCGCGTACGGAGGATTGGCGGCTTTTTCAAAAATAAAGTTTTATTCCTGCTTGAGTGGCTCGTGATTCTGTGCCCAGCCAAGACTGCGGCAATTGGTGGCCCGGATGGGGAACGCCTGAAACTTAGAGGTGAGTAAAATTGCTTGCCCCTGAGGGAAGGCGACAGAATGGGTGACCATTTCAAAAAACAATGTGTTCTTGTTTTGATTTATTTTGTTTTTATTTCAAGCTCCCTAGCCCTAGAATTTTCTCAGGCGAACTGGGAAAAATGGTTGGCTCAAGGTTTGAAGTTATTCGGCCCTGAGAAAGAGAAAATTGATATAACCATTCTCTGCACCGTTTTTGTTTCATTCTGCTTCGGCTTTGTTTTATCCTATCTTATTGGGTTACATTACCTTTATAGTAGATTAGAATCTAATAAAAAACAAACCGAAAAACTGTTAAGTAAATTGTTAGAGGTCCAAACTATGGTAGAAAAAAACGCTAGGTCAAGCAAAAGAGAAGGTCTCTCAAGCTAGTCAGAGGAAAATTTAAAGAAAGAAAGCTTAGAGGAAAAACAGCCATCAGGTGGAGAATTACAACAGGAGGTTGCTACTAACTCCGTTCTATCACCAGAGGGCGTAATTCAACCAACAGCTCCATCTACCGCTGAGCGGCCCTCAACTCCCGTAGTTGATGGACGGAATTCTGAGGCAGGACCCCAAAGATTAGCATGCCCTGTACTTGAGCAGGCAGGAGGGCAACGAATTCACCGTGCTTTAGATTTCAAAACAGTAAAGCAATTAAAGGAGGCTGTAACAACCTATGGGCCGCAAGCTCCCTTCACGGTAAGCATGGTCGAATCTGTTACCAACTTGGACATGACACCAGCAGATTGGGCTAACATGTGTCGATCTGTGCTAAATGGAGGACAATATTTGTTATGGAAGGTTGCCAATGAGGAATTTTGCATGGAGACAGCTAGGCGAAATGCAGAAGCCGGTTACCCTCAAAGAAATATAGATATGTTACTGGGAAAGGGACCTTATGAGGGTCAAAGACAGCAAATTGAATATGACCCTGGCGTATACGCACAAATTGCTGTAGATGCATTTAGGGCATGGAAAACTTTACAGGGGCATGGAGATTTACAAGGTCAATTATCTAAGGTAATACAAGGAACTAATGAACCTTACGCTGAATTTGTAGATAGGCTTATTCAGACAGCCTCTAGAATATTTGGAAATACAGAACAGGCAATGCCATTTATAAAACAACTGGCTTATGACCAAGAAAATCATTGCTGCAGAGAGGTCATTAGACCATGGAGACATGAAGATTTAAACACATATATTAAATTATGTAGAGACATTAATGAACAAGGGCAAGTCTTAGCAGCAGTACAACAGGCTTTAGATGCCAGGCCAAAAACATGCTATAATTGTAATCAAACAGGACATTTTAAAAGGAGTTGCCCCATAAGAGGAGGGTTTAACAAAACTGGGTATCAAAGGAATAGAATACCGGGTATTTGCCCACGATGCCATAGAGGGAAACATTGGGCTAATGAATGCCGTTCTCAAACCACCATAGAGGGTATTCCATTATCAAAAATGGACAAGGACCAAATGTTTACCCACGATATCGTGGAGAAAGGTATCAGGCTCCATTGCCAAAAAACGGACTAGAGGGCCCAATGCCCCGGGGCCCAAAACCACAAATATATGGGGCAATGGAGGAACCCAGCAGCACCATCAAGGTAGTGCCCAGGACGCATTATCCATTAAATCCCTCATCAAATTAGAGGGAGTGCAGGGTTGGACATCTGCGCCTCTGCCAGAGCAGTACTAACTCCAGAGATGGGAGTTCAAATCATTCCCACAGGAGTAAAAGGACCTCTTCCTCAGGGAACAGTAGGCTTATTATTGGGACGTAGTTCTTCTACACTAAAAGGACTTATGATAAGTCCTGGGGTAATTGATCCCGATTATGAGGGTGAAATAAAAATTATAGCTAGTTCTCCAAGAGGTATATCAGTAATTTCACCAGGAGATAGAATAGCACAGTTATTAATAATACCCAGCCTGCATGATAAATTTTCCAGTTGTAATGTAGAAAGAGGTTCCAAGGGATTAGGCTCCACAGGTGTAGATTGGGCTATGCTGTCTTTAAATTTAGATTCTCGCCCAATGCTAAAATTAAATATTCAAGGACATGACTTTAATGGGCTGCTGGACACAGGTGCTGACCTCAGCATCATATCTCGTCAAGAATGGCCAAAACATTGGCCATTACAACAAGCCACTCAAACGCTTCAAGGCCTAGGAGTGGCAACAAATCCCCATAGAAGTGCTATGGTATTAGATTGGAGGGATCCTGAAGGATGTGAAGGAACTATACAGCCCTATGTATTGGATCATCTTCCCGTAAATTTATGGGGACGAGATGTCCTAGATCAATTAGGATTGACATTAACAAATAACATCAATCCTAACGCACACACTACTACGGCTAAACAAGGCTTTAGGAAAGAAAAAAGATTACGAGAACAAGAACAAGGTATGACAGCACCTATTCAAATAGATCAAGAAATAAATAGACATGGATTGGGTTTTCAGAAAGGGCCACTGAGACAATAAAAATTACTTGTAAATCAGAAAGACCAGTGTGGGTTCCTCAGTGGCCCCTGACTAAAGAAAAGATACAAGTAGCCCATGACTTGGTCAGACAACAATTAGCGGAAGGACATATACAACCTTCCGTATCCCCCCATAATACTCCCATTTTTGTCATTAAAAAGAAATCTGGTAAATGGAGATTATTGCAAGATTTAAGAGCCATTAATAATGAGATGGTTATTATGGGACCTGCTCAATCAGGGATTCCCCAAATGTCTGCTTTACCAAAAACCTGGCATGTTTTAGCTATAGATATTAAAGATTGTTTCTTTTCAATTCCAATTCATCCCGAGGATAGTCCACATTTTGCATTTACTATCCCTGCACTGAATCATGAAGGTCCTGATGAGAGATATGAGTGGAAAGTACTCCCTCAAGGGATGGCTAACAGTCCAACTATGTGTCAAATCTATGTTAATAAAGCAATCCAGCCACTTAGAAATCAAAATCCTGAACTAAAAATATTTCACTATATGGATGATGTGTTATTGGCACATAAAGATAAAAACACATTGCTAGAATGTTATGCCACACTTACAAACTTATTGAAAAATTATAATCTAGAGATAGCAATAGATAAAGTACAATTAAATCTTCCAATTAATTATTTAGGAGTTCTATTATCCTCAAACATGGTCCGTCCACCAAAAATTCAAATACGAGTGGATCAACTCAAATCTCTTAATGACTTTCAAAAATTATTGGGAGAAAATGTCTTCTTTGATATAATGAGAGCAAGTATGAACAGAGCAGGGAGGAAGAGTAGGAAGAAAAGAGTAACATTAAACAGAGACTTGAGATGGGAGGGAAAGGGAGAGAAAAGGGAAATTGCATGGAAATGAAGGGAGACACTCATTGCTAAACAAAATTACATATAAGAGGTTGTGAGGGGAATGGGAAAATAAACAAAGAGAGAAATGAATTACAGTAGATGGGGTAGAGAGAGAAGATGGGAGGGTAGGGGAGGGGGGATAGTAGGGGATAGGAAAGGTAGCAGAATACAACAGTCACTAATATGGCATTATGTAAAATTGTGGATGTGTAACTGACGTGATTCTGCAATCTGCATTTGGGGTAAAATTGGGAGTTCATAACCCATGTCAATCTAATGTATGAAATATGATATGTCAAGAGCTTTGTAAGGTTGTGAACAACCAATAAAAAAAAAAATGTAAAAAAAAAAAAAAAAGAATAAACTTTTTCAAACTTAAAAAAAAAAAATTATTGGGAGACATAAATTGGATAAGGCCTTATCTAGGCATACCAACAGGAGAGTTGGGACCTTTATTTGATATTCTAAAAGGTCCATCAGATCCAAATTCACCCCGCATGTTAACGCCTGAAGCAAGAAAAGCATTAAAAATCATTGAAACATATATGGAAAATATGCATTTGGATAGAATTGATATAAGTTTGCCTTTATTATTTATTGTACTACCAACAAAAAATATTCCTACAGGAGTATTTTGGCAAGAAGGTCCATTATTGTGGATACATTTATCTTATTCTCCTAACACTATTCTTACTAGGTATCCTGAGGCTGTAGGACAATTAATACTCAAAGGAATAAAAGCAGCAAAGGGAGTGTTTGGAATTTCTCCCAATAAAATTATTACTCCATATACTATGGATCAAATTGATGAGTTAGCTAATGAGTTAAATACTTGGGCAATAATCATGTGTAAAACTAGTGTTTCATTTGATAATCATTTACCATCTAATCCTTTGTTGTCTTTTTGGTCTAAGCATCCTGTAGTTTTCCCAAAAATGACAAGAAAAACCCCTATCATAAATGCTCCAAATATATTCACTGATGGGTCAAACAATGGTACAGCAGCAGTAGTTACTCCTGATCAAACTTTTACATTTTTAGTACCCAAACAATCAGCTCAAAAGGTAGAGCTTAATGCAGTATTACAAGCTTTTATGATGTTTAAAGATTCTGTATTTAATTTATTTTCTGATAGTCAGTATGTAGTTAATGCTATAGTATCCCTTGAAGATGCTGGTAGGATTTCCCCTTCTTCTACTGTTTTCTCTTTGTTTTCCGCTATACAAAGTCTAATCTGGGACCGAAAAGATCCATTCTTTATAGGACATATCAGGGCACATACAGGATTGCCTGGAGCACTTAGTTTGGGCAATGATTTAGCAGACAAATCTACACATGACATACATATTTTCTCCACAATAGAAGAAGCTATAAATTTTCATAAAAGGTTCCATGTCAATGCTAATACTTTACAAAAGCGTTTTAAAATAACTAAAGAACAAGCAGACATATAATAAGACAATGTCAAAATTGTGTGACCTTTTTACCACAAGTTAATCTTGGAGTCAATCCTAGAGGACTGATACCTAACCATATTTGGCAGATGGACGTCACACACTTGCCAGAATTTGGAAAATTAAAATATTTACATGTTACAGTTGATACTTCTTCCGGATTTTTGATGGGCTCCCTTCATGCCGGAGAAAAAACTAAAGATGTTATAGCTCATTGCTTTCAAAATTTTGCCACTGTGGGCGTTCCAAAACAGTTAAAAACGGACAATGGTCCTGGTTATACTTCCACCTCTTTTAAACAATTTTGCTCATCATTTGGCATTACTCACATAACAGGAATTCCATACAATCCACAAGGACAAGGCATAGTTGAAAGAGCTCATCAAACTTTTAAAAAGTACTTATTAAAACAAAAGGAGGGAATTGGAAAGGGGTATATATCCCCGAAAGATAAACTTAAAATAACCCTTTTTACTCTAAACTTTTTAAATTTGGATTCATCGGGACTTAGTGCTGCGGAAAGACATTTGTATCCAATAAATGTACATAAGCCTAAGGTACTTTGGAAAGATATTCTAACAGGACAATGGAAAGGTCCGGATCCAGTGATAGTCTGGAGTCGGGGCTCTGTCTGTGTTTTTCCATAGGAGGAACAGCAGCCAATTTGGATTCCAGAGAGATTAACTAAAACAATTTCTACAGAAAAAGAAGATGATTTGACTCAAATCCATAACAGCTGATATCCAGAACTCCAGCTTGGCTATTCTTACATCTGCGACAGTGATTAACCAAGGTGTTTTTTTTTTCAATATCTATTTTATTATTGCATTTTCCCCACATCATAAAGTTCTATTTTATTTTTGAGCTCATACAAACCTAGGTTAATGTTTTTCTGATCAGTTCTATTTTTTGACTGTGTTTTATTTTTTGACTGTGGAGTTTTTAAACATTGCAATGGAGATTTCACCTAGGTATAGCTACAAGGCCTTTATTTACTATTGTCTTATGTGTTGTATGTTGTGTGCACACTTCTGTTTTGTGTTGTATGTCTGTATGTGTGTATGTCCATATTTCTTATATGAGGAGCACTCATGAAAAAAATGGATCCGAATTTTTTTTTTATTCACGTGATTTATATGGTTTAATTTAAATTAGGTGAACAGCTGTTAATGATTGTTTTTAAAGGTGGTTAACAGATCTGTTTACTAATTTAAATTAGGTAAACAGCTGTTAAGGATTGTTTTTAAAGGAGTTTAACAGATCTGTTTGTTTACTTTCACCTTTCCTTTTCATTATATTTAATAATTCTGTTCAGGATAATGTCTCTTTAGCATTATTGCCAAAATTTCCATCTCCATCCCAGTTCCGGTGAAGACTAAGATAAAACCAAACTACAGCTTCTATGATAGCTATCACAGTAAACTGTATAAACTGATACATCAATGAATATAACTCAACAAGTAATGCTCAATCAAGAACTTGATTTACTTTGGGAGGAAATGGACATATTGATAGACTCCTCCGATTTGAACTGCCTGCAGAACTTGCCTGGACTATATATCAGTTACATGCATTGTGAAATATCGTCTGGTGCACTGAATTGTGGTACTGCTGGCATATCTTTGCTGATGGTGTCACCAGTGATGCAATTTCCTTGCCAGCGCACCCCATGTTAATTGTGGTAATGCTGGCATATCTTTGCTGATGGTGTCACCAGTGACGCAATTTTTCCAAAGGAGCCATCACTTGGCTTGGTGTCGTGGCATTTCTGTATCCTCCTCCCTTCTACTAGTGATGGTCTAAAATTTGGGGGCCAACAGAGGTGAGGCAAAGAACCTCACCCCTCCACTGGCACCAAGGCTAAATTTGGGGGCCAACAGAGGTGAGGCAAGAACCTCACCCCCCCCACTGGTGCATAGGCCTATCCACAAGCATGGCTGAATGCTGGACCGGTAGTCAGTGATGGGTTGATCTGATTGCAGTGGATTCAACCTAAGACAGGAAGCTGACGCCTAAAGGTCAGTTCTCCCATGACGGGTAAGAACCATATGTTGAATTGGACAACCTACCAGGCACAGTCCCTAGCCACATTGCCTGTTGCTTAATTAAACAGAAGGGGGCAGATGCTAGGAGCCACAAGCAAATAATATGATGCATTGGCACGTTCGGTTGTAAGGTGACACCAGCTAGCCACTGAGATGATATGATTATGTTAAGATTTACATTCATATGGAAATTGGACTCCTGCTGTTCACCTTGGCCTGCTACGGGACTCATGTTACGGGACTCCTGGAGAGTTCCCATTGGTTGGGGAAGGATAGTAGGAGGGAATTCCGGGGGAAGCCCGGGGGAGGGGGGCCCAGTTCCGGTAGACAGGCGCGTGGGTGGACCGGTTTTGGCTTGCCGGCGCGTAGGGAGGATTGGCGGCTTTTTCAAAAATAAAGTTTTATTCCTGCTCGAGTGGCTCGTGATTCTGTGCCCAGCCAAGACTGCGGCACGGAGTCGCCATCGCTAAGGAGTCTCAAGGGAGGCAGGGGAGGGGCTGCACCTGGAGACCCAGCGACTGCCAGCATGGAGGTCCCATGGAAACTGCTGCAGTGACTGCGTGTTGTGCTGGGCCTTTCTGATCTGCTCCACACAGGTGCTGAGCAGTGCACTGTGGCTACTGTGGGTTGGGATTCCACGTAATTGAAATTAATTTGCATAGCTGTGCTTGGTTGCTGGGTTGGACTGCATAGGCTGACAGGGACAAGGTCTGGGACAGTCTCTCAGGTTTGTGATCTCAAAGCCCTGAGTGTCCATACCATACCACTGTCACCCTTCCCCTAGTTAGGAGCTGGAAACCCAGAGAAGGGACATGGTCACAGCCTCTGGGCAGGACCTCTTGGTTCAGCAACAGGTCAGGGTCAAGCATGCAGCTTGACAAATGCTTGCCTCTTACCTTGCCTGCTGGTCTCCCTGGGAGGGTCACAGCCCCTGTGTGTTGACAGCCCACCGCTACCTGGAGCCATCTAAAAGCTGTCTGGAGCTATCTAGAGTTGTCTGGAGCCACTGGAACTGCTTGGAGCCATGTGCAGCTGTCTGTAACCACTAGGAAACATCTGGAGCCTTCCAAAGGCAGGTGCATCCCCACCCCCAGGCCTCTCATCCTGCATTCGCCTTCTCAGTGGTGGAAACAAGAGATCACAAAACATTTCCCTGGACTAATGAAACAGAGTAACCATAAGCTGCCCTGCCCCACAGAGCCCAGGGGCTCTGTGCCCTTGGGAGTGGAGTCCACTCATCCCTGTCGTCTGTGAGACCAGGCACACTGATCTCAGCCTCCCTGAGCCTCACCTGCTGCAGCGGGCTGAGTCCTTGTGACCCTGACACAGGACAGCATGAGGGTAACCAGCAGGGCCCACAGAGAGCCCCAGGCCCAGCGAGGATGCCTAGGTGGGCATCGGATGCTGCCCTCAAACATGGGTTGGCAGGACAGGGCTGGCAGTGCCCCTGCCTCCAGGGCTGCGAGAGACAAGGGCAGCTGAAGGGAGGGTCCTCTTCTCAATCCAGAGCAAGCTCCACGTGGCTGCAGACTGTGGTGCCAGCAGCCCCGGGGGCGAAAGGCCACAATGCCGAGAAATCAGGACTCCCGGGACTTTTGCTCCAGAGAGCTTGTCCTCTCTGTGGAAGGGTCACACCTAGGGGACCCAGCCCACACCCCACTTCCTGAGGAAAGCCCAGTGGCCCACCCTTCCCCCTTTGGGGAGCTGGTGGTAGGTTCAGGCTCAAGTCCAAAGTGACCAGGAGGCTCAGCTTGCTGCCCACCTGTCTGTCCTCCTGTGTGGATGCTTGTTTGTAATACACTATTGCTAAGAGCAATTTTAGGTTCACACAGGATGGAGCAGGAGGTACACATGGCTGAATTTGTCCTGAATACTCACACACAGTGGCCCACCACCAACCCCAGAGGGCACTCTGTGACAGTTGATGGCCTGGGCTGACACGTCATTGTCACCCAGTGTCTGCCTCAGCATTAGGGCTCACTCTCGGTGCTGTCCATT
This sequence comes from Spermophilus citellus, assembly GCF_964194105.1. Taxonomy (NCBI): domain Eukaryota; kingdom Metazoa; phylum Chordata; class Mammalia; order Rodentia; family Sciuridae; genus Spermophilus; species Spermophilus citellus. The sequence goes on from NC_138188.1 coordinate 161,924,051, forward strand.
CTGAGGCTTTGGATGATGACCTGGAGCCACCTATCGTCCAATGCACGTGGTGTCAGCCCCGAATCCCCCCCCCCCCGCGCTGCCCGTCCAGCCCTCCCTGCCCTGGCGGCCACTTAGCCCTCCAATGCCTCCATTGTTCACCTTCTCCAGAAGTCACAGTGATCCTAGCAGCTTTTCAGCGATCACATGGTGCTGACTTCCTGGACATCCCTGGAGACAGGGCACTAGTGACGGCCCTGCCTCCACAGAGTCCGTCCAGGGCCCAGGATGCTCAGAGGCCATGGCGGGTGCCGAGCCAGAGGACTGCTCTTGGCCTGGGGACTCCAGGGAGGGCGGCTCTCTGGCTGTGTTCAAGAGCACACAGAGCCGGGGGGTGAGCTGCTTTCCGTCCCACACCTTCGCAGCTCCTGGTATTGCTGCAACCTTTCGCGTTTCCCAGCTTGAAGAGGCTTCTCCAGGTCTCTGCCTTCATCCTTCCACGGCCTCCTCCCTGTGTCCATCTGTGTCCAGGTCTGCTCTTTGTTGTAAGGGCAGCAGTCATATGGAAGAGGGGCCACCCGGCTCCAGGATGGCCTCATCTTGACTACAGCTACAGAAATTCCATTTCCAAATAAGGTCACATTCTGAGGCATTTACTGGGCATCAGAACATCGACAAATGAATTTAGGGGGACCCATTCAGCCCATAACTGGGCCTGGGCCACCATCCCATCCTTGATTTGCTGAGGCCTCTACAAAGACTCGGGCTCCCAAGTGCCAGGGGCAGGCAGCACCCAGGTGGAATGAGTGAATAAATGAAAAAATCCACAGCCCACAGGCAGAGCCCAAGAATGTCACTTGAAGTGACCAAGGATGTCGGCTGCACCCTCCTGACCATAGCTCATTCTCCTAGGAGATGACTTGGGAGCCAGGGCATTCTCGGAGACCTCAGGATAGAGACTCTCCGCAGGACTGGGGGACCACATGGGCTGCTGCTCCAGACCAGATGTGCAGGGTGTTCCCCCCACTCTCCATGTTACACCTGGGGTCCCCCGTGAATTCCCACACATTCGGCTTCCTGTTCATCGCTAGCCTCAGGACACAAGCACCAGTGTAAAAACATCGTGTGCCAAGATTTTATCAACTAGCAAAATATTCTTCAGGGATTGACTGTCGGACTTATAAGATTCTCGGGCCAGCCCAGCTGCCTCCACCCACAAAGCCATTCCCGGGGAACACGTCATGCTACCGCAGGTCCTTCGGTATGCAGCCTTCTATCTGTATCTCTGCCGGCCAGCCAGCATACCTGTTCCTCGAATTATCCGAGTGGTTGATCTGTGTGAGAGGAAAATAAATAAGTGTTTTATTTATTCACTAAGCTAGTCAGCAAATATTTAATCTTTGTCACTGAGCAAAGTCACATGAGCAGAAACAATTCCTGGAGCGGGATGTGCTCCAGCACAAACTGGCTCTTGGATTTCCTCTTTACACGCCTCTCGATAACCCTGAATGTAGCTCGAGGACACTTTGCAGAGATGGAAATGTTCTGTGGCCTATGCTACTCAACGGTCACCACTAGCCACCCTCAGCTGGAGTACCTGGGGTGTGGCTTCAGAGAAGACAATGAACTGTAAGTTCTGCTCCATTTTAATGCACTTAATGTGAATGCAAACCTGCTCAAATGATTGTGCTCGCATCGGAGCAGGTTTTGTAGGAGGGCATGTTTTCACGCCTTTGGTGCACACTTCGGGTGAGATTGCGGGGTCCTGTGGGAGCTGCTTGTGTAACTTTTGAGGACCTGCCAGAATGCTCCCCGAAGGGCTGCACCATTTTTTAAAAATTTTTAGTTGTCAGTGGACCTCTATTTTATTTATTTATATGTGTTGCTGAGAATCAAACCCAGAGCCTCACACATGCCAGGAAAGCCCTCTACCACTGAGCCCAGCTCAGCCCAGGCTGCACCACTTGACAGGCCTGAGGATTCTCAATTTCTCTTCAGTGAGTCGGACCAGCTTATTTTAAACTGGGAATAATAGGGCTGTGGCCATCCTGGTATGAGAGGTGGCATGTCATTGGGATTTTATCCCATTTCCCTGATCGCTAACGCTGCTGAACTTTTGTAACCTTCTTTGAAAAGGAAGCATTTTAGATCATTTGTACACTTTATAAGTTTGTGGTCTTTTTAATATTGAGCTGCAAGAGTTCTTTATATATATATTCTGAATACATTCTATTATTTGCAAATATTTTCTCCAATTCCGTGAGAATTCTCTGATTCTTACTTTCTTTATGGTGTCCTTGAAGCAGGAAAGTTCTGTTTTGATGAAAAGCATTGACCTTTGTTGTTAGTGATGTCATTGCCATGAGACTGCTGCCTACCAAGGTCACAAAGATTCACGCCTATGTTTTGTTTTTTTTTTTTTCTGAGTTGAAGTTCTAGCCCTGACATTCTGAGTTAGATTCTGCACTTGACATGAGGTGGGGACCCAAGCACATTTCTGTACACGTGGATAGCTGGTTTTATCTATACCAGTTACGGCCTTGGTGTCCTTGTTGAAAGTCAGCTGGTCAAGCCATGAGGACTCCCATTTTATGGAGTCTGAATTCTACTCCACTGACCACGTGCCTGGCTTTATGCTGACACCACACCATATGGATGACGGTAGCACGTCATGTGTTTCAGAACTGGGACCTGGAGTGCTGTACCTCCATTCTTCTTTCTCAAGACCACTTTGGCCATCTGAGTTCCTTGAATTTTCATATAATTTTTAGGATAAAGTTCTCAATTTCTATTTTGAAAAGTCAGCTGAAATAGAGAGTGCGTTAAATCTTTAGGTCAATTTTGGGAGTTCTAACTTCTAAACAGTATTAAAATTTCTGATGCATGAACATGGACTATCTTCCCTTTTTCTTGATTTTCATCAATAGTGATTTATTAGTTGCAAGTCTTATTCCCCTACATTAAATTTTTTCCTTTGTTTTATTATTTAATGCTACTCTGAATAGAATTATTTTCTGAACTTCATTTTCTGATTGTTCATTGCAAAAAATAGAAATATAGTTAATTTTTCATTGATCTCATATTCTAAAAACTTGCTAAGCTCAGTTTAAATAGTTTTTAGTGGATTCTTTAAGGTTGTTTTTATGCATCAAATGGTGTCATTTGTGAATGGAGAGAGTTGGATTTCTTTTCAATGTGGATGACTTTTTACTTCTTTTTGGCAGTGCTGGGATGGGACCCAGGGCCTCGCACACACAGGGCAGGCACTGACCACTGCGCGGCCTTCTCCATCTACCCTCACTAGAATCCTCACTACAATGAAGAAAAGGGTCGTAATGATGATGTTCTTTTTTTGCTTGATCTTGAAGGGAAATTTTCTGGTTTTCACCCTAAGCATGATGTTAGCTGGGGGGTTTTATAGATGTACTGTGACACACCAGGAAAGTCCCCTTCGATTCTTAGTGTGTTCAGTGCTTTTATCACTAAGGGGTGTCGGGTGCTTTCCAGTGTCTGTTGAGGCAGTCGGGTTTTTCTTCTATTAGTGTGGTTTGGTATACTGACGGATTTGGGGGTTGTTAAACTAACTTTGTAACCCCAGGATAAATCTCACTTAGAGCTACATCTGTCCATCTATCTATCCATCTACCTATAGATCTTCTTAAAACTAATCTAGTGATAAATTTTTTTATTGTTGAGACTTTGGGGATGACAAAATTTAAAGAAAACTGTGGTTCCTGCCTTTAACATGTTATAATCCAGGCAAGAAAGGACAAAAAAACCCGGACACCAAGTCCTGCATGCCCGCTGCAGGGAGCCTGGGTGTCCTGGGCATGCAGGCGGGGACAGAGACCCAGAGGAGAAGCCTGGGCGGGTGCTCGGGGGGCCTGGGCAAGCCCTCTGCAAGGCTCAGGTGGAGGTCTCTTGCAGGGCGTGTCCTGGAGTCTAGGCCCCAGCTCAGTTACAGAAAAGCGTCTACCCTCACTAGTCCTCAGTTGGTGGGGCTCGGCTTCCTCCCCTCTTACAAGACCAAGAGGGTGAACAGAAGCATCTTCAAACTTGCTTTTGCTCTCCAGCAGTCGAGTCGGCCCAGGGCCACTAACAGCTCTGAGCACCAGAACCACCGCACCCGGAAGCTGACCTGCGGAACAGCTGGAAGGACTCATTGTATGGGGCTAGTGCTGCGGGCCTGAAGGTGACTCCAACAATGGCCCTGAGCCACCCTCGGCTGGGATCTCCACAGGAGACTCGGTAAGTCAGAACCTGGTTCTGCTCTTCCCTTTGCTCTGATAAACAGGGTCCTTATGGAAGGGCAAGATCTGTCACCTGACAAGGTAGGACAGGAGAGGACAGCTGTACTGATCAAGGGCTGGCTAATGTGGGACCGCCTTGCCTGGCCCCTGAAGCCCCTCTGTCCCCCAGGAGGGGAGTACCATCACTGTCCCCAGCAGGGGCCAGGCTGACCTCCTCCGTGGGAGGAGCCTGAACTGCCTGCCGGCTGCAGGGGTGGGAGGCTGGTCCCAGGGCCCTCTCAGAATCTTGAACTTGAGAGTTCCAAACTTCAGCTGAGAACCCACCCCAGGGGACCGGGCCAGGCTCACCGACAGCCACTGGCAGCCTTTCAGATCCCAGCCTTACGCTGAAAAGCACTCACCTTTTCTCTCTGAATTCCTGAAGGGAGTTCAAAGCCTTTTGCTGCAAGAAATACCCAGCTCGACCTGAATTTCATGTTCCTGATTTCTTTACTTCCAAGTGCTTCGATGGCATCCTTGGCGCCAGCCTTCAGTCTGGAGGCAAAGGGGACAGCGTGAGAAAGCCTCCCGAGGACCCCTGAGGGGAGGAGGCTGTGGTCCTGAGCCAGGAGAAGCCGACGGCCCCCGCGGCTGCAGGGAGGCGGCTCGCAGGACCTGCTGGTTGGGTGCTTAGCAGAGGATGGCATCCAGAGTCCTCAGAGACCTGTTCTGGGGGCTTACTTCTTGGTTCTGAAAGGACCTTGCGTATGTCTGGGGGTTCAGCCACATCCTCAAACTTGGCCCACATCCTTTCCAGTCCAGGTTGCTACTTTGCTGACTGACTACAAAATAAGGTGGACAGCAAAGCTGGAGGACGATACCAAGGTCCAAAGTGGTGCTTTTCCATAGTCAGAAAATCCAGCATTAGAAAAGGAAAGAAACACAAAACAAAACATAACACCATCAGGGCGAAATGGTGTGGTGCCAAAGAAGCGAAGGAGGGAGGGAGAACAAGAGAACAAGATGTTTTGATTTTCCTAAGGGAGTCATTTTGATGCGTTTTCCAAGCATCACCTAAGGAACTCTGGTGTGTCAGACGCTTCCTGAGAAATGAATCTGAGGTCAGACACATTTGTAAAATGCTTTCCAGGTTTACGAATTCTCCCTAAAGACAGGCGCATGTTGACTTGGCAGATCGCACTCAGAAGTACTGAGCTAAACCAGCTCCTCCGTGAGTGCGGGGTGTGTGTGTGTGTGTGTGTGTGTGTGTGTGTGTGTGTGTGTGTGTTCCTGTACCCTCTGCTGCTCCCGTGTGGGGAAGTCCCTCTCTGGGTTGGCTGGAAAGCTCATACCTCCCTGCCGAGCTGCTTGCTGTGGGGGACTGAGCCCCGGGCCAGCAGGCAGGTGCTCCAGTTCCAGGTTAGAGTTCTTTTAGAGACAGCCTGCTTTGTCATGCCATCTGCAAGCCATTCCTGACCCTGAAACAAGCGCCCCCCTGCTTGGACTTCTGTCTCCCCTGGAGACCAGGAGGGAGGCCCCTGGCGCTCCGCCCTGCTGGCTGCTGGGGCCATGCGGACTCCCAACACGCTCACCTGGTACTTCCGTCATCGTGGGTCACCATGAACAGCAGGGATCTCGAAGGAGCGCTCTGAATGAACTTCATCATTGGTCCAGAGTTATCTGTGGGGTCAGTGCAGGGGAGTTTGAGGGTCTTCTCTGCCAACGGAGGCTCCTGCCCTGACCAGGGCCTCCCTCTGCCCGCAGCCTCTATGTCCACTCTGATCCCTGCTTCCTAGTGCTGGCCTCAACTTGGGATCAGTGCCATCTGGGGCTCACTGGGGGACCATCTGAGGTGAGTGACAGGACAGACGACAGATGTTCGGGGTACAGAGTGGGAAAGGAGCTCTCCAGACCAAGAGCCCAGGCGGGCAGCCCCGAGAGGTCCAGCAGCCAACCTCCAACCAGCACAGCTCCTGCAGCACCGGCCAGGGGCCTCTGCAGTCACTAGCCTGGAGCTGGACTCAGGTGCCATCCCAGAGCAGGGCAGCCACGCCTGCCCGAGGGGCCCGCAGAGAGAGATGCAGACCAGAGCGGCCCTCCTCCTTTCTGAATAAATGCCCAGTCTCTTTAGGGTCTAGTCCATGTTTAAACTTCGTCTTAACAGGAAATGTTTTCTTACCACCTTCATACATATCAAAATACTGTGTGGCTATCGGCTTCCCAGTTATATCTGCAAATAGAAGAAATTGTGCTTAAAAAATAAATAATACAGTGTGTGTTGGTGGCCCTGGTCCCTCCTAACAGGCCGTTTCTTGTCTGTGTGTCTGCAGGAAACAGTTGATGGGATGGCCTAAAGAATGTCACCAAGCACAGGGACAGCAGGACAGAGCCTGGCCACTGCTCTAGAGCCGCTTGCAGCCTGCACCCATTAGAGCTGACCTTACCGTTCTGCTCCCTGCTGCATCTCCTCCAGGGACCACAGAGACCCCTCAGCCCCTCCCGCCATGTGCACCAGCCTTCCCTGGGGTCATTCAACAGGGAGAACTGTCTCTCCCCGCAGCTCTTCTGTCCCTGGCCCATGCTGTCTGCTGCCCCGGGGATTCTGCAGGGAGCTCCTCTGACCCGGCTGCAGTTCTTAGTGCCACGGTTCCCAGTGGCAGCAGGACCTCCGAGCAGGGCCCGGATCCGCCTTCCATGGACTTCCTGTGGCCGTTTATCATAAGGCAGTGGGAGCTGGCCAGCAGTGGGACTGAGATGCGACCCGGGGCCCCAGCTGGTGCTCTTCTGGGTTCCCACCAGGCCTTCCGCCTGTCCCCTTTGTGCTTTGTAAACTCCTTTTGTGTTTGGTCTTCAGTGAGTTTTGTTGTTATTGAAACACAATCTGAAATGTGGGGCTCGTAAGAATAACTAAGTCCATCATTTTAAAATGCATTAAGACAGACCTAAACTAGATCATGTGCAAAGCTCTCCAGAGCTCAAGGTCTGGGTGAAAGACCCAACCTCAGAGTTCTTAGAGACATTTTAAGGGAATCATTTAGAACTTACAGTCCACGATGGCAATGTTGATCCCTCTTGCCACACTCCCCGTCTTTTCTCCTATGAGCCTGAAACGTAACTGAGCGTCAGTCGAGATTCCTTTCCTGCCCAGAAAGGAGCACCCTGGCCCTGCTCACAAGACCCTCTCTGGGCAGCACGGCCCACCCACCATGGCTTCCCACGGTTTCCTTGAAGAGATTACCACCCTGGAGAGCTGCTGGGGTGCAGCTCCCTGGAGAGTCACCCAACACTCGCTCCACCCACGTCTGCCCGAGTTCTGTAGACTCAGCACCCACCCCCCCCACCCCCCCCACCCACCCCCCGGCACCTGGAAGCTGCATTCAGTCTTATAATTTAGGCAAAGGATAGGGAGGAAAAACCCATATTTGTTTAGCTCAGGCTCTTCACAAATGCTTTTTTACCGAATCTTCAACCAGCTCAGGAACATCCATTTTTGCATTTTATAGATGTGAGGTAGTTAGAGCTCAGTCAACGGGAGATGGGCCCAAACCTGGTTTTCCCAACTCTTCCCCATCTCTACCCCGGAAAGCACTGACGGAGGCGTGGCTTGCCTCCAGGCGACTCCAGATCCTGACGTCAGGAAGACCGAGTGACTTTCTGGAGATGGTGATCATTTCTGAGATCACAGGAATTTTTTTTTCTGTGTGTGTGTGTGTGTGTGTGTGTGTACCCTCTGCCAAGTTTAAGAATCGATGATATGGCAATATCACAAAGAGAACTTGGAGTTTTCCTTTTTTTCCCAGGCACACATATATATATCTGTATATATACACACATATATGAATGTGTAGCAAAAGAAAAAGAGAAAGTGAAGGGGACAGAAGATATACTATATATGCACATATACACACCTATTCATACATGCATATACATGAACTCACATAGGCATGCTTATAAAACTCATATATTGGTAGATCTACATATAGAGAGAGAAAGCTTATTTTGCCAAAAAAGCAAACATTAGAGGGATAGATCAGAAACTAATAAAAAAAAAACTGAGATGAGAACAGGAGAAAAATTGGAAGGTATAGGGAAGATTTCTCTGAATGTATGTTTTTGGATACATAATGTTAATTTCTGAACCATGTAAATATATTACACGTTCAAAAATTAAATCCAAATAAAAAATAGAAAAAAAAAATCTTAGAACTAAAAATGAATTGAAATGAACCTAATCATATCAAGTATATAACACAACTATGGGAAAAACAACTCTTTCACATGACTTCAATCATAATACTGCACACTTCAGTGTAATATTTTTAAAGAAAAAAAGAACTGACAAAAAAGTTACCTTCACTCAATAGCTGCATTGAATTCTCCTGATACACATTTTGAAAGCAGGTGTTAAACCGCTCTAGGAATGAGGTTCTCAGTGAAAGGAAAGAGTTAAAATGTGAAATCAAAGCTCCTAATGGAGGAAAAATCCTGCAGTGTTAAATGTTAGCTGGAAATACCAGTGCAAATTCTCCTTTCCCAGGAAATGCATTCCTCGCCTCTGTCCACTGTCCATGCTCAGAAGGGGTTCCACCGCAGCGGCTCCCGGAAAGCACCGACAGAGGAGCTGCTCACTGGAGAGGTGCTGGGGCGCAGCTCCCCACAGCGAGCCTCCTGGCTTCCAAATCCCACACCCATTAAGGGAAAGGTCTCTTTTGAGAAATGGCTGGTTTCAGGTCTGAACTGAGAAAGACTTCAGAAGAGCACGCTGTGCTCCGGGGCAAAGAAGTGCTCAAAAATAAAGAGCAGGTAACTGGGCAGCCCTGATGACCAGACAAACGGAATTTGAGTTAAAAATCCCACCAGGAAAAGTACAGGCCGGATGGCTTCCCTGGGGCAGTGCACCAAGCTCTGGGGAAGCGCCAACTGCACAGTTTCTCCCATCTGCAGAGGAGGGGTATTCAGGGGCCTGTCCCCTGGGAGGTGCACAGAGGGTGGGGACCATAAAGAACAACCTACAAGCTCTGGCTTTGGACTTGGCCACGTGCTCAAAGTAAAGGATGAATTACAAACTATAAAACTGAAGCAGCTCAGCACAGGACGCACGCCCACCGCTAGCGATGATCAGCGTCCCTCTCTAGCAAACGCAGACAGCAAGGCGTGATCCTTCCCTCCCAGGTGCACGGGGCCTTAGGCGGGGGCCAGGAGCATGAGAGTCTCCTCTCGCCAGCCTTGCCACTTGGGCAGCCTCAGAAGGGACTGGTGGGCGGACGCTGTGCTTTCTTCCTGAACACCGCTACTTACAGCTCATCCTCAAAGCAGATCTTGGCGTACTTGTCGCGACCCCCGCCGCTGAGCAACCGGTAGGCATAGCTGTTGGCAGGGCACGCGGTCCAGTGGTCACATTTCTGCCTCCTGGGGGCAGGGGCTGTAATACAAAGACCATCACTGTTAGTTAACGGATGCACCTGCTACCTGTCCAAAGGGCCAGCAGCTGGGTTCCAGCACTCCACCGCAATCCCAGGGAGGGGAGGACCCGAGGGGGGCTTCCCGCCTCACTGGGATCACTGCAGTCCCCCTGAAGGTGCACGGTTGACATGACCTGCTTTTTGTCTTGAGTGACAGTTCACATGGAGAGGTTTTGAGCAGGTGCAATTTCAGAAGTGTCAGAACCACTGTCCACGGCTGCTCACCACAGCTGGCCTGCTGTGCCCCGCACCCTTGCCTCACAGTAAGAAAAAGACCTCAGATGCTGTGGCTTGGAGGTGAGGCGCCCCCGAGAAGCTCCTGTTAGTGCAGGGACGTTCAGAGGTGGAATGACGGGACTGTGACCTAGGTGACGCAGGCAGTGCAGTGTGGTTGGAGGGGGCCCCTGGGGCTGCCCTGGAAGGGTCGCTCTTTCTGAAGCCCCTGCTCTCTCTCTGCGTCCTGGCTGCCGGGAAGGGCAGCTCTCCTCCGCTGGGCTCTTCCCCCAGGATCTACTGCTTTACCTTTGGCCCAGAGCAATGAATTCAGCCATTTATGAACTGAAACCTCTGAAGCTGGGAGCCAAAATGACCTTTTTCTCCTCTAAGTGGTTCTTGACAGGTATTTTGGTTGCAAAGCTAACACACAGGAGTCTAAGAGTGCTGGTGAACAAAGACAGACACGCATGGGGATCCGCACACGCCCATCCCACAAACACCACACAGCAAGCCACATCCAACACTGTGCACACCACATCCAGCACACTCTGTGCACACACACACCACGTACCACCAAACGTCATACAACATACCACACAACCACACAACATACCAAGCAGAACCAGCACACAAACACCACACAACACACCACACACACACATACGACGCACACATGCACTGCACATATAGAATGACCGAATGTGTCTTTTAAGAAGACCCAGCTGCTGACGAGACCACTTTCCCCGGGGCACACCCTGCCGGGAAGTGAGCAGGTGGAGAAAGTGCTCCATGCCATGAAGCCAGGAGGGCGGGTGGCCGCCTGGGTGACGTGGGTGAGTCCAGTGCAAAAGGGGTGGGCTCAGGGCCGGGGCACTTGACCACTGTGGCCAGGGCCCTGGGTCCTATTCCAGCACTACAAAAGGGCAGAGAGGTCACCAGACGATGATAAAACAGCCAATTCACTGAGAAGCTACCATGATTGTAAGTACATCCTCCTCCCACCCTGGACACCTAAAGAGGAAGCAAGGACCCGAGGGAGAGAGGACTGAGAATAATCAGTCACAGGGACTTCCAAACGCCACTTTAACAGCGGACAGGTCATCCACACAGGAAGTTAACAAGGAAACACTGGACATTATCCTAGTCCTTAAGGCTGCCATGAAAATCACTTGAAACTGGATATTGATAAACCACACACGTTCACGTCTCAGCTCTGAACTCTGGGCAGCCTGAGGCCAAGGCACCTGCACATTAGGGTCTGGTGGGCTCAGCTGGTGAGGAGGGCCAACACCCTCCCCTTCCCCTCAGGTTCCAAGAGCACTGCTCCATTACGAGGAGCGGCTCCCCGGCGGGTCACTCACCTCTTAACACACCACACCAGCGACGCAGCTTCAGCACACGGATCCTGCGGACACAAACCCACAGACCATCGCAGACTCGAGCTACACCGTAGGCCAAGTGGACCTGAGAGACAGACGGAGCACCCACCCAACACCAGCAGAGCATTGTCCATCCAGAACATAGCAAAGCAGAGACAAGACTGAGCAAGTCCAAGGAGACCAAATCCACATGGAGCGTGCTTCCTGACCGCGGTGGTAAGAAATGAGAAATGACCACAGTGCAGTGCAGAGACTCCACAGGCACGTCCAACATGCTCCTGAACAACCACAGGTCAAAGGGAAACTCACACACATCTGTGACCACAGGAAGGGGAAGACAACATGCACGTAGCAAAAGTCGGTCCAAGAGAGAAGTTTCTAGAAATAGATGCCTACACCAAAAAAAGCAGGAAGACCTCAAGTACACAAGCTAATCTTATGCCATCAGGAACAAGAAGAGCAAACTAACCCCGGAGTTCAGGGCAGGAAGGAAATGACAAGAGGAGAAGAGAAATAATGAAATAGAGACTAAAACAACAATAGAAAGGTCAATGAAACAAAGAGCTGTCTGTTGGTTTTTTTAAAGAAAGACCAACTTGACAAACCCTTAGATTAAGAACAGAAGAGAGAAGACCAACTAACACTGGAAATGGAAGAGGAGACGTTCCAACGGACATGAGGTCACAAGGGGGTCTTAGGAGCAGTTCCACCTACAGACTGCAACCCAGAACCTGGTGAATTCCTACACTACAACCCGCCAAGCCTGAACCACCAGAAACAGGCCATCCAAACAGGCCAAGGACAATGAGAACATCAATCAAAGTCAAACTCCGTCCAACAGAAGCCCAGTGAGACGGCTTTGCTGCCGAATCCTACTAAACTGCTGAGGAAGAACACACACCAATCCTCTGAGCTCACAGACACTGCAAAGGAAGAGACTTCTGAACTCACTTAACAGAGCCAGAGTCCCCTGATACCCAGCCAGCAAGGGACCAGGAGGAGGCAGAACGACAGACCAACACCTCCGACGGGCATAGGTGCCAAGTCCTTCAGGAAACAGGTTGGATATGACCAAACCACAGACAGATGGGAGTGAACCAAACTAAAAAGCTTCTGCGCAGTCACTGCGATCATCAACAGAGGGAAGGGGCGAGCTACAGAATGGAAGAGAGAATTCCAAACCGTGCATGTGATAAGGGCTAACGTCCAAACATATAAGGAACTCAAGCAATTCAATAGAAAGTACGGTTTCCAGCCTGACTTCAACTGGGCAAATGACTGAATGGACATTAGTCCAAAGAAGATATACAAATGGCCAAGAGGCCTATGAAAAAGATGCTTGCTACCACAAATAATCAGGGAAATGCCATCTAAAACCACTATTACATGAGCTGTTACAAAAGAGCCTAATGATAACATGCGGTGGCAGGGTGTGGAGACCAGGGAGCCCAGCACACTGTTGGTGGAGATATAAAGTAGAACAGCCATTATGGAAAACAATATGGAAAGACCCTCAAAAAATTAAAATAACTTCCATATGATCCAAAATCCCCCCTCTGGGTATTTCCAAAGGAAATAAAATCAGTATGTGGGAGAGCCATCTGCACTCCTGTGTTCATTTCAGCATTATTCAAGATGCAAAATCAACCTACCTGACCAGCAGTGGATGAATGGATGAGGTATTTGTGCACAGTGGAATACTATTCAGCCTTCAAAAGGAAGAGGATTCTGTAATTTCTGGTGACATGGATGAACATGGGGACATTATGCTAAGTGAAACAAGCCAGGCACAGAAAGACAAATACCACACAATGTCACTCATGTGTTGTTATGGTTTGGATGTCGAATGTCCCTGGAAACATCATGTGGCAATGCAGGGAATGTTCTGAGGTGAAAGGATTAGATCATGAAAGCCGTCACTTTGCCAGTGGGTTAATAGTGGATCCCTGGGCTCCCACTGTAAACTGGCTGGGTGTGGCCGAGGATGATGGTCCCTGGAAGCATGCCCCTGGGGTTCTATCTTGTCCTGGCTCCCGACTCTCTTGCTCCCTCCCTCTGCTTTCCAGCTGTGGGGAGCGAGCAGCTTTCCTGTGCTGTGTCTGCCTCACCTCGGCCCAGAGCAAGGGAGTTGACCAGCCATGGACTGAGCCTCCGGAACCCGTAGTCCATAATAAACTTCTCCTCTGAGGTGTTCTCATGGGGTCTTCTGGTCTCGGTGACTAAAAGCTGAGTAACTCATGTGTGGAATCCAAGAGGCCAAACCCAAGCAAGAACTAGAAGGGTGGTTACCAGAGGCTGGACAGGAATGGAGAGGGGAGGGGGCTGGGGAGACGTTGGCCAGAGGACACAAGTTTTCATTCGGCAGGACACCTGTTCTCATTAATTCAAGAGATCGACTGTGCGTCAATCGTCTACTTGGAATTTGCTGAAGGAGCAGGTTTTAACAGTTCTCATCACACTGAAACCAGGATGCGAATGGAAGCACGTGCTGATGGGCCTGATTTACCACCCCACAGTGTCGACAGGGATGAGAGCACCACACTGTGCACCATAAATACGCCATTCATAGCTTTGTATCTAAAAACAAGTCAATGGATTAGAGTTAATTGAAGAGGTAGCATGACCCGCTGGAGATGGGACTGCAGAGGATCATGGTGACGTCCATGTGCCAGCACAAGACATTGCATGTGGCCTGAGCTTCTTGGTGACCACGTCCTCCATCCCAGGAGAGGTGGTCTTGCTGGGTGCTCACGCTGACCGCGAGGGCTCCCTCACCTCCTTAGGTCTGGCTCTCTTCCCCTGCCCCTGGCTCATCTCTGGCCCTCCTGCCCCACACAGCCCAGCCCCACCGTGTCTCACTTTGTTGTGTTTTATTAATGCTTATCCCTCTGCACTAGCCTCCAGTTCTTCTCAAAAGTCCCCGTGAGAGCAGGGATTTGTCTATCTGGTGTTCACTGTCCCCAGCCCCTCGCTGCACACTCTGCAATGTTTGTTGAACGAATGGGCGAGTACTGGACCCTCGGTGTTGCAGGAATCTACCGTATGTCAGCACGCGGGTCCAGAGAAACAGACCTGCCCCTGCAAAAGCAGCAAGCTAGAGCTGGGCTGCAGCTCAGGGACACAGCAAGCAGGTAGCACATGAGGCCCTGGCTCTGGGCCCAGCTCTGGAAGGAAACCAAGCCGAGCCATCAACAGACCCAGGGACTGCACTTCGTGGTGTTCTGAACACGTCCTACCAAAGCTCTGGGCGACCTCCACCAACTTATCTTCCTATCGATTCTGCTTTTTGAACAAGGAAAAACTATGGGACTTTCTTATTCTGCAGAAAAAAAAGTTGAAAATAATAGTAGAGAGATAAAAGGGAACAAAAAATCTTAGATTTCATTTTTACTCTTTGGTGCATTTTTTTGTGGACTTTTTAATGTATGCAATAGACATCTACAAAGGTAGATAAAACAGGTTGAGCATACTTAAAGAGTATGTTATGCTACTTTAATTTTCAAATAATATAGTTAATATGGTTTCGTTTACTTCCAGACACTTAAAGGAAGTATCCAACTGTTAATATGGACATTACTGTAGGTTGTTGTTGTTGTTGTTAGTTTTTAGTTTGAATAATGATGTTTGTTACTTAGGTGTCACCTAAGATACTTCGAACATAGTATTTGAAAATGTAACTTACTTGTTGCTGAGAAGTGGGTGGTCCCGGCTCCCACTTCTGCAGGCACGCTGCATACACAGACCCGGGTTGGAGAGAATGCTCTCAGGACAGGACACATGGGTGCATCCTCCCCAGAGCCTGCATGTCCCCTTAACCTACTGACTGTCCCTTAGGAGGCACAGACCTGACTGCTTGCCCTGGGCAGTGCTATCCTGGGCAGTGCTGTCCTGGGCATGATAGGTCCACAGTTCCCTTAAGCCCAGAAGACCATCCATCTCCAGGTCTCTGGCCACCCTCACAGGGCTGTCGCCAGTGTGCTGGGTCCCGAGTCCACTCAGCTGGAGGCCAGGATCTGAGCCCATGCAGAATGGCCATGTGTACATCAGGTGTGCTGTGTCCACCTGGAGGGGGCACCCCATGCACCCCTTGCCTGGCAGTCCTTACCAGGGACACCAGGTACTCAAGAGGAAGGTTGCCACAAGGTGAGTCCAGCCGAGCATCCTGGGAGGTCACTGCTGTGACTGCCTGCTGACTTCCCAGCTTATCTTGCAGTGATCTTACCCCCCCCCACCAGCGTCACATGAGCCAGATTGGTACGTCCCAAAATCAGTGTAGGAAGCAGAGAAGCTAAACTTAAATGAGAAGTCAAATCGCTAAGCCAGGCACAGTGGGCACACTGTAGCCCCATTAACTGGGGGGAGGGGGGCGAGATAGGACTGCGCGATTGGGCCAGCCTGGGCAGCTCAGTGAGACCCTGACTCAAAATAAAAATGAGAAAGGGCTGGGGATGGAGCTCAGCGGCAAAGCCCCAGGGGCTTCAATCCCTAGAACCCAAGTAAAGTGGGGGAAGGAGAAGGGAGGGAGGAGGGCAGGGGGGAGTTAGCCCCCAGTCATGGGAAAGAGGAGGCAATAGGCAAAAGAGTATCTCCTTCAAAAAGTGCCAGAAAGGTCGATAGAACCTCGGCGCTTTTACCCCAGAGCTTAGGGCTATGCCTGCCCTACCCCAAAGCTCAGATGTAACTTTAGGAACTCAGTTTTAACTTTTTCCTTTCTGAAACTAACAGTGAGTGATTCAAGTGACGTCTGTTTCAGGTTTTAAAACTTCAGAAGAGCGCCGGGGGGCTGACCGCATGAGGGCACGTGCTCTGGAGACTAAGGGGGTGCAGAGGGGGGTGTCTGGTTCCTCACAGGGGTGGGAACAGGTGCAGAACCCGTGGCACTTCCTACTGTCACAGTCTTTATGAGCCGCCACCATTCCCTGGACGCACAAATGAGCAGGCGGCTGAAGAAGGAAGCCGCTCCTCACTGCAGAGGGCACGGAGGGCGGACACAGCTCTGAGCAATGGCTCCATCCTGTCCTGCGGGGCCACCTCCTGGGGCGTCTCCGGGGACCTCATGGAGGCCTTCAGTGCTTTTCCTGAAACTCCTTCCCAAGAATCTCCATCTTGTTCTGCAGGCTCTGCGTGAAGCCAAGTTTAAAACGAAACAAATTCTTGGGCTCAACCCTGGACTTGCAGGGTTTTATAATTTTCTGGAGTGGGGTCCAGGAAACTGTTTTAAAAAAACACTTCCTGGTTTGGGAACGCTGGTCTTATTCACCCCTTTGAGTGAGGAAGATGATTTCAGAGGTTTAGGGATATGGTAGAAGTCACTAGAGTGTTGAGGGAAGACAGGACCCTGTGAGTGTACCCGAGGCACACAGAAGACGGCTGCTGTTCACTTCGGCCACTTCAGATCACCTCTCTGTTCTGTGGGATTAAACTCTGGGCACAGCCATGGGAGGCCAGATCCAGGTGTTCTGTCCAGAGAGGCTGAGCACTTCCCACAGCAGGCGGGCACGGTGCCAGTGTTATCTTTACAGAGCCTGTGCCTAAGCAGGGGACACCAGGAGGAGAAGGAGGAGGGGAGGGAAGGGCAGCCACAGGCAGCTGGACACAAGCATGCCCAGCCTGAGGACGCCACCGGAGACAGTGATGGCCAGGAAGGGCCCCGGGACCAGCAGCTCTGGGACTGGTAGCATGAAGCCAAGAAAGCGGTGCCCAGTGATGCCAGTGGAGGTTGGTGACAAGGGGCAGCGGACGGAGGTAGGTGGCAGATAAATCCTCTCCTGTGCACTCAGGCCCTGGAGCGGCCTCGCTGTTGGTCGACTCCTCTGCAGTTCTTGTAGGGTTCAGATTCCAGAGTTCTGCCAAGGCTCTGCGAATGCCCTCGACAAACTGGAGATTTTAAAATGCTAAGTTGACCTGAATCGTCCTTATTTGTAAAATATTTAGATTCATAAACCACAACACGTATTTCTTTAAAAGATAAAAATGTTACAGCAGGAGGATTCCAACATGGCGGTGGGCACAGAGAGATCAAGTCTCTGACCTCTTCAGCTGTGCAGGCATAGGGAGTCGTAAACAACCTAAATCTGTTTGCTCAGGATCACTAGGCAATGCTGAGCTGACGTGGATCTGGGGCGAACAGTCTGGGCCTCTCAGAACACACTCTGAGCCCGGATCGGCTGAATTCAAGCTCCCGTTCACCTGCTTCCCGCAAACAGCTGTGACCCAGCACTAATCCATCCGGCTGAAACAACTGGTCACCCCTTCTGATCCTACGGAGGTAAATGCCAACCGAGCCTTCATAGGTAGTGGCCACAGGTTTGAAACGGGGCTTGGGAGAGACAGTACGGACCCACCCGTTGCATTGGTCGCCTGGCAAAGGGAAACGAACTGTCGCCATTTGCAAGAGATACCACCATGGCAGAGAACTGACGTCATCAGACTGCGGCGGAGGAGATAACTTCATTGAAACAGGTGTGTAATTCCCTAGCCTTCCCCCTCCACACATCCGGGAAACCTTAAGGGCCCCTCCCAGCTCTCCCGTGATAGCCAGACCGAGGGAATATGAGGTGGCGCGGGACCCGCGGTGCGGAACTACCGCTCCCACCAGTGCTGACTGCTGAGGTCTCTTGCACCAGCTACCGGGGGCGTGGCTACCGGAGGGCAAGTAAAATTTGCTGAGGATTCTCAGCCCCAAGCTCTACAAACTTAGGGTCTGAGGGAATGGCAAACTGGAAGAGTGTGCCCAGTCGTTCATGAAAACAGGGCTCCCGGGAGCAGCAGACCTGGCGTGTAGCCAGTATTGTGGTGAGCGGCACCCGTGAGAGGGGCCTGGCTAGAGGAAAAGTGGGAAGTGACTAGACACAAGAGGAGGCCCTAGGCAACCAGGATTGGAGACTCGCCCAGTCTGGGAGGAGCTGCTGCACAGTGATTGGTTCCCGCGTATTGACAGGAGAAGCTTGGCCTGGTGGACACAGCGCCACCTACTGGAAGAGAAGTTAATCAAACTCTAAGACTGCATTTATTAGTTTTTTTCTTTTTTTTCTTTTCTCTTTTTTTTTGATTTGGGTTTTTCTTTCATTTTCATTTTTCTTTCTTCTTGTTTTTTTAATTTTTTTTAACAAATTTTTTTAAAATTTTTTTTCTTCTAATTTTAATTTTAATTTTTTAAATTATTTTTTTAAATTTTTTTTCTTTTTTATTTCCTATTATTTTTTCTTCTTTTGTCTTTTCATTTCTTTTCAATTTTCTTATTCCCCCTTCCTTGAATTCTACCTGCTTACTCTCATTCTCTTTAGTGACTTCTTCCCTTCCCTTCTAATACCTTTCCTCCCAAGCAGCAAATAAATTTATAGGAGTAAACAGTAACTCAGCAGTCAAACAGAACAAGAAGTAACATGAGCAGCTTCAAAAAGCAAGGAAGAAAAGGAGTACAAACAATGCAGGACAGCCTAAATATTCAGGAGGACCTAGAGTCATCAGAAAAATGGTCATATAAAGAACTCAAGGAACACCTTAGACAGATGGAATGGAACCTTAAAGAGGATACAAGACAGCAAATTCAAGCAGCAAAAGAACACATTGAGAATGAATTACATAAACAGATAAAAGAAGAAGTTAAGCATCTTTATCAGGAGATAGAGATTATAAAAAATAATCAAACAATAATTCTAGAAATGAAGGAAATGATAAACCAAATTAAAAACTCAATTGAGAGTATCACTAACAGAGTGGAGCAAGTAGAAGCCAGAACGTCAGATAATGAAGAGAAAATATATCATCTTGAAAAGAGTCTAGCCAACTCAGAAAGGCTGGTAAAAAATCACGAGAAAAACATCCAAGAGTTATGGGATAACATAAAAAAACCAAACTTACGAGTCATCGGGATAGAAGAAGGTACAGAGATTCAAACCAAGGGAATGAGTAACCTGCTGAATGAAATAATTACAGAAAACTTTCCAGAAATAAAAAAGGAAACAGATATACAAATTGAAGATGCATACAGGACACCGAGCACACAAAATCACAGTAGACCAACGCCAAGACACATTGTTATGAAGATATCCAATATACAGAACAAAGAGAAAATATTAAAAGCTACAAGAGAAAGGAGGCGGATTACATTCAGGGGTAAACCAATAAGGTTAACAACGGATTTTTCATCACAGACACTGAAAGCAAGAAGGTCATGGAACAATGTATTTCAAACACTGAAAGACAATGGATGCCAACCAAGAATTCTGTATCCAGCAAAATTAAGCTTCAGGTATGACAACGAAATAAAAATCTTTCATGATAAGCAAAAGTTAAAAGAATTTGCAGCCAGAAAACCAGCATTGCAAAGCATTTTGAGCAAAACACTACACGAGGAAGAAATGAAAAACAATAACCAAAACCATCAGTGGGAAGTGCCTCGGTAAAGACAGAGGGTGAGGGGAAAGATGATCATGGAGAAACAAACTAATTTTTTTAAAAAAAGGATAAATAGGGTAAAAATGGGAGTTCATAACCCACTTGAATCAATCTGTGAAATATGGTATAATAAGAACTATGTAATGTTTTGAACAACCAACAATAAAATAATTAAAAAAAAAGGATAAATAATCAAACATGGCTGGAAGTACAAACCATATATCAATAGTAACTCTGAATGTTAATGGCTTAAACTCTCCAATAAAGCAACATAGGCTGGTATCATGGATTAAAAAAATAAATCCAACAATATGCTGCCTCCAGGAGACACATCTGATTGGAAAAGACATACACAGGCTGAAGGTGAAAGGATGGGAAAAAATATACCACTCACAAGGTCCTCGTAAGCAAGCAGGGGTGGCCATCCTCATATCGAATACAATCGACTTCAAGACTAAGTTAATCAATAGGGACAAAGAAGGACATTATATACTGTTAAAAGGAACCATTCACCAACAAGACATAACAATTATCAATATTTATGCACCGAATAATGGTGCTGCGACATTCATAAAACAAATTCTCCTCAAGTTCAAGAATCAAATAGACCACAACACAATAATTATAGGTGACTTCAACACACCTCTCTCACCATTGGACAGATCCTCCAAACAAAAGTTGAATAAAGAAACTATAGAACTCAATATCACAATCAATAACCTAGACTTAACTGACATATATAGAATATATCAACCATCATCAAATGGATATACTTTTTTCTCAGCAGCACATGGATCCTTCTCAAAAATAGACCATATATTATGCCATAGGGCAACCCTCAGTAAATATAAAGGGGTGGAGATAATACCATGCATTTTATCTGATCATAATGGAATGAAACTGGAAATCAATGATAAAAGAAGGAAGGAAAAATCCTACATCACATGGAAAATGAACAATATGTTACTGAATGATCAATGGGTTACAGAAGACATAAAGGAGAATCAAAAAATTCTTAGAGATAAATGAAAATACAGACACAACATATCGGAATCTATGGGACACAATGAAAGCAGTTTTAAGAGGAAAATTCATCGCCTGGTGGTCATTCCTCAAAAAAAGAAAAAAAACAACAAATAAATGAGCTCACACTTCATCTCAAAGCCCTAGAAAAGGAAGAGCAAAATAACAGCAAATGTAGCAGAAGGCAAGAAATAATTAAAATCAGAGCATAAATCAATGAAATTGAAACAAAAGAAACTATTGAAAAAATTAACAAAACTAAAAGTTGGTTCTTCGAAAAAATAAATAAGATCGACAGACCTTTAGCCATGCTAACGAAGAGAAGAAGAGAGAGAACTCAAATTACTAACATACGGGATGAAAAAGGCAATATCACAACAGATGCTACAGAAATACAGAAGACAATTAGAAATTATTTTGAAAACCTATATTCCAATAAAATAGAAGATAGTGAAGACATCGATAAATTTCTTAAGTCATATGATTTGCCCAGACTGAGTCAGGAGGATACACACAATTTGAACAGACCAATATCAATGGATGAAATTGAAGAAGCCATCAAAAGACTACCAACCAAGAAAAGCCCAGGACCGGATGGGTATACAGCGGAGTTTTACAAAACCTTTAAAGAAGAATTAATACCAATACTTTTCAAGTTATTTCAGGAAATAGAAAAAGAGGGAGCTCTTCCAAATTCATTCTATGAGACCAACATCACCCTGATTCCGAAACCAGACAAAGACACCTCAAAGAAAGAAAACTACAGACCAATATCTCTAATGAACCTAGATGCAAAAATCCTCAATAAAATTCTGGCGAATCGGATTCAAAAACATATCAAAAAAATTGTGCACCATGATCAAGTAGGATTCATCCCTGGGATGCAAGGATGGTTCAATATACGGAAATCAATAAATGTTATTCACCACATCAATAGACTTAAAGATAAGAACCATATGATCATCTCGATAGATGCAGAGAAAGCATTCGACAAAGTACAGCATCCCTTTATGTTCAAAACATTAGAAAAACTAGGGATAACAGGAACTTACCTCGACATTGTAAAAGCTATCTATGCTAAGCCTCAGGCTAGCATCATTCTGAATGGACAAAAGTTAAAGGCATTCCCTCTAAAATCTGGAACAAGACAGGGATGCCCTCTATCACCACTTCTATTCAATATAGTTCTCGAAACACTGGCCAGAGCAATTAGACAGACGAAAGAAATTAAAGGCATAAAAATTGGAAAAGAAGAACTTAAATTATCACTATTTGCAGATGACATGATTCTATACCTAGAAGACCCAAAAGGGTCTACAAAGAAACTACTAGAACTAATAAATGAATTCAGCAAAGTGGCAGGATATAAAATCAACATGCATAAATCAAAGGCATTTCTGTATATCAGCGACAAAACTTCTGAAACGGAAATGAGGAAAAACACTCCATTCACAATATTCTCAAAAAAATTAAAATACTTGGGAATCAACCTAACAAAAGAGGTGAAAGATTTATACAATGAAAACTACAGAACCCTAAAGAGAGAAGTAGAAGAAGATCTTAGACGATGGAAAAATATACCCTGTTCATGGATAGGCAGAACTAACATCATCAAAATGGCAATATTACCAAAAGTTCTCTATAGGTTTAATGCAATGCCAATCAAAATCCCAATGGCATTTCTTGTAGAAATAGATAAAACAATCATGAAATTCATATGGAAAAATAAAAGACCCAGAATAGCAAAAGCAATTCTAAACAGGAAGTGTGAATCAGGCGGTATAGCGATACCAGATTTCACACTATATCACAGAGCAATAGTGACAAAAACAGCATGGTACTGGTACCAAAACAGGCGGGTGGACCAATGGTATAGAATAGAGGACACAGAGACTAATCCACAAAGTTACAACTATCTTATATTTGATAAAGGGGCTAAAAGCATGCAATGGAGGAAGGATAGCATCTTCAACAAATGGTGTTGGGAAAACTGGAAATCCATATGCAACAAAATGAAATTGAATCCCTTTCTCTCGCCATGCACAAAAGTTAACTCAAAATGGATCAAGGAGCTTGATATCAAATCAGAAACTCTGTGTCTGATAGAAGAAAAAGTTGGCTCCGATCTACATCTTGTGGGGTCGGGCTCCAAATTCCTTAATAGGACACCCATAGCACAAGAGTTAATAACAAGAATCAACAAATGGGACTTACTTAAACTAAAAAGTTTTTTCTCAGCAAGAGAAACAATAAGAGAGGTAAATAGAGAGCCTACATCCTGGGAACAAATTTTTACTCCTCACACTTCAGATAGAGCCCTAATATCCAGAGTATACAAAGAACTAAAAAAATTAGACAATAAGATAACAAATAACCCAATCAACAAATGGGCCAAGGACCTGAACAGACACTTCTCAGAGGAGGACATACAATCAATCAACAAGTACATGAAAAAATGCTCACCATCTCTAGCAGTCAGAGAAATGCAAATCAAAACCACCCTAAGATACCATCTCACTCCAGTAAGATTGGCAGCCACTATGAAGACAAACAACATCAAGTGCTGGCGAGGATGTGGAGAAAAGGGTACACTTGTACATTGCTGGTGGGACTGCAAATTGGTGCGGCCAATTTGGAAAGCAGTTTGGAAATTCCTGGGAAAGATGGGAATGGAACCACCATTTGACCCTGCTTATTGCCCTTCTCGGACTATTGCCTGAAGACCTTAAAAGAGCATGCTACAGGGATACTGCCACATCGATGTTCGTAGCAGCACAATTCACAATAGCTAGACTGTGGAACCAACCCAGAAGCCCTTCAATAGATGAATGGATAAAAAAAAATGTGGCATCTATACACAATGGAGTACTATGCAGCAATAAAAAATGACAAAATCATAGAATTTGCAGGGAAATGGATGGCACTAGAGCAGATTATGCTTAGTGAAGCTAGCCAATCCCTAAAAAACAAATACCAAATGTCTTCTTTGATATAATGAGAGCAACTATGAACAGAGCAGGGAGGAAGAGCAGGAAGAAAAGATTAACATTAAACAGAGACATGAGATGGGAGGGAAAGGGAGAGAAAAGGGAAATTGCATGGAAATGAAGGGAGACCCTCATTGCTTTACAAAATTACATATAAGAGGTTGTGAGGGGAATGGGAAAATAAACAAGGAGAGAAATGAATTACAGTAGATGGGGTAGAGAGAGAAGATGGGAGGGGAGGGGAGGGGGGATAGTAGAGGATAGGAAAGGTAGCAGAATACAACAATTACTAATAGGGCATTATGTAAAATTGTGGGTGTGTAACCGACGTGATTCTGCAATCTGCATTTGGGGTAAAATTGGGAGTTCATAACCCACTTGAATCAAATGTATGAAATATGATATGTCAAGAGCTTTGTAATGTTGTGAACAACCAATAAAAAAATAAAATAAAAAAAATGTTACAGCAGATAATTTCTTCTGTTCTCCTTCTTTTTGGTCCTGGGGATTGAAATCCAGGCGTGCTCTACCACTGAGCCACATGCCCAGCTCCTCTGATCCCTTATTTTGAGACAGGGTCTCACTAAGTTGCCAAGGCTGGCCTTGAACCTCCCCGTTGCTGGGATCACCGGTGTGTGGTACACACCTGGATCAGAATTACCTGAGAAAGCTTAGTTGGTCATTTTCTGTTCACTTAACAGCTTTGACTGGCCTATCCATTTTTAGGATATGCTTCAGATGGTATATGTTTAGGGACTCAGAAATCCATGTGACTTCCACGTTGCCCTGGACACAATAAAAGAATCAATTTGCGAAAAAACAGTGGGCTTCAGTGTCAGAAAGCCCCTCATGTATGATTCTCACTCAGGACAGTTTTGAGGATGTCACAGGTTGGCGGGACCTCTCCGTCAGCCTGAGGGACATCTACCTACTTCCCCGCCCATCCTTCCCTGTGGCCACAGCAGTCCTGGGGCCTCCTCTGTCCCCTTGCTTGGCTCAGCTTCACCTGGGGGGGGGGGGGTGGCCGTTACATTTATGCCTGGTGGATGCTCCGGCGATGGCATGCTCTGGGCTCCCAGGACAAAATAACTGTCCAGGAGCACCTTGCTCCTTTGGTCAGCCGAGGGCCTTCTTTGAAAGGTAGTGTTTGCTTGGAGATGCTGCCAGCTCTCCTTCTGCATGTATGTGTGGTTACAGTGTCTGGCAGAGGGCTGGTGCAGAGTCAGGGGAGGGTGAGGCCTCAGGTGTTTCAAAGGCACGTTTAATGCAATAATTGGATTTTTTTTGTACTGGGGATTGAATCCAGGGGTGCTTAACCACTGAGACACGTCCCCAACCTATTTATTTATTGAAAATTTTGAGGGAATAATTTGCTCAGGATCTCAATAAATTGCTGAGGCTGGCCTTGAACATGTGATCCTCCTGCCTCAGCCTCCCAAGCTGCTGGGATTATAGATGTGGGCCACCATGCCCAGCTTAATGCAATATTCTTAAAGATTAAAATGAATGTAAAACAATCCATGACGAACAAATACAAACCTTTTAAAGAAAGGTGGGATTAAATAAATGTAAACACAGACAGGTAGGACCCTGGGAGAGCTTGCTGCCTCGTCTGGTGAGAGCCCTGAGTTCTGCAGAGATGCAGGACAGGCAGCCCCTGGGCTCTGTCCCCGTCTGCAGACCCAGCCTGCCGCAGTCTATCCCAAACACTTGAAGCAGCCCACATTGGAAGGCAGAGAGCTCCGTGGGCCACCCCAGGGCCTGCAGGATTCCTGAGGATGTCACGAGGCTGCCAAGGGCTGCCCAGGGGTGTCCTTCAGAGCCCAGCAGGCCGGGCCTCCTCCCAGGCTGTGTCCTCCTGCTCCTGTTGACTCACATATCCACCCTCAGGTCTGTCTTTCAGGGCCTGCCACCTCTCGGCCCTTGCGACTGGCCCAGCACAGGGTCACCTGGCCCTGTTCTTGTAAATGAACACCGAGGTCCTCTCCAGTGGGAACGCGGCGCCCTCCCCCATGAAGGAGGAGCTCTGCAAGTCCCTCCTGGACGGGAGCGCATGTGGGCTCCTGGACTGTCCCAGCAGGGCCACCCTCCTTTCTCTGGCTTCTCTTCCAGCCGCTCGTCCGGGAGTGCCCACACTGGTCTCAGCCTCAGTCTGCCTCACAGCCTGATCCTAGGTGCTGGCCATGTCATAGATGGACTGGGGACTTGTGGATGCTGAAAACATACGTTGCCCAGGACAGTCTTCGAGCTGCCCTGCCTGGGCGAAGCTAAGGAGAGCTCGCAGAGCCGGTGCTGACCCCTGGCCCATCCCTGCCCTCTCCGCAGCCCAGCGGAACCACAGTTTTTCCTGCCTGCTTAGGAGGAAGGGGCAGGGGCTCCTAGCAAGAGCCTGGATTCCAAGCAGCATCAGCCGCCCTGAGTGGCTGTGGCCACAGCACCTGGACAGGAGCGTGCTGGACAAGGCCATTCCCTGAAAGCTTTCCCGCCAACCATGTTGGGGACACCAGGACCAAACACCTCGCTGCAGAACCGGCACGGTCCCGTGAACCCCGTGATCTCCGCGTTCTGTGCGCTCGTCTCTCGTGCTCCAGCACGGCACGCGATTCACAAGGCCCACCCCAAACTGTGCCCAGCAGACACTCCACAGTGGAGCATCCCTCCAGGTGGAGACTCCAGGCCAGAAGGAGCCAGGACGTGGCTGTAACGGCTGCAGCCACCACCTGCCACCCCTTTCCCTCACCCTGGGTTCCTGTGTCTGGGATGCCATGTCCCCAGGCTGCCCTAGCCGGGAGCTGAAGCCACCTGGTAATGAGGCTTCTAAGAGGCTGGTCATCGGAGGCGCTGTCCCCAGGACAGAGTGCACACTGTCAGTAAACGGGGACTGACACAGGGGACTGAGCCCTGGAGGTGTCTTCCAGGTCCTTGTGCAGCAGCATTAGGTCATCTACGGTAGGTAGTGAAGGGACAGCGAGGAGACAGGCTGAGCCAACACACAAACCTTCCTAAGGCCCAACACAACTTGTAGTCAAGCCCTACAGTTCCTTCTTTCTTTGGCCATAAGAGAATATTAAAATGAGAAGGAGTCGCTTCTATAAAAGTTTTTTTCAATTAGTACCTAATTTTTTGTATCTGTGCAAGTTAATTTGTTATACTTTATGGTCTATCTTAAAAATATACTGACATCTAAGGAATAATGAAAATGTGGTACATACAAACAATGGAATACTACTCAGTCATCAAGGATAAAATCGTGGCATTTGCTGGTAAATAGATAGAACTGGAGACTATCATGCTAAGTGAAACAAGCAAGCCTATCCCAGAAAACCAAAGGCCAAATATTCTCTCTGATATGCAGATATAACACAAAATAATAGGGGGTGGTGTGGGGATCAGACAAAGGGGAATGAAGGGAAGGGAGGAGAGATGGGAATAGGAAAGACAGTAGGATAAAGTGGACATCACTTTCCCGTGTTTATACATGAATACACGACCAGTGTCACTCCACATCACGTACTACCACATGTACATGTGACATGTCAACTGTCATATATA
Source organism: Spermophilus citellus (assembly GCF_964194105.1). Taxonomy (NCBI): domain Eukaryota; kingdom Metazoa; phylum Chordata; class Mammalia; order Rodentia; family Sciuridae; genus Spermophilus; species Spermophilus citellus. The sequence goes on from NC_138188.1 coordinate 161,951,278, forward strand.
ACTAAAAAGAACAAATAAAAAATTAAAATATTTTAAATAAAGAAACTTTTGGAAAATAAAACAAAAACAAACAAAATATATATAATATATAGGCATCTGCTTCCAGTAGAAATTTTTAAAAGGATACCACTTACTACTCTACTGTTTGTTCCACAGGGCCTCTGACATAATTGTGAAAGCATCTTTTTTTTAATGTTTTTTAGTTGTAGATTGATTGATTGATTTTTACGTGGTGCGAGGATTGAACCCAGTGCCTCACACGTGAGAAGCAAGTGCTCAACCACTGAGCCCCAGCCCCAGCCCCTGAAATCAGCTTTCATAGTCTCCCTTTGCTCCTCTATTCTAGCTGTATTCCAGGTGCACATCCTGCCCTGCACGTGAAGTCTCTCTGTTAGGCTCCTACCTGAGCATGGTGACTTAGTTCTGGGTTCTCTCCTCGCTGACTCTGAGAGCCTTGGAGCTCAAGGGTGGACCTTGAACACACAGGTATCAGACTACGGCAGGGAGCAGGGGGGTGCTGATGAACACCTGCTGCATTAACAAGTGCACGCCTGTGAGGGCGGGCATTCCCTTCTGAGTTAGCATCTGCCCTGGAAAGAGAACTGGCAAAAAAAATTGGTACCAGAAAATAAGGGGGCTGAGCAGGAAACGGCTGTCGCCAACACCACATCTGCATGCTCCGGAATCCCCCCTTTCCAGCCCCCAGAGGTGTTACAGACATTTCTGTGGACTACAAACCGCCCAGTTCGTGGTATCCTCTCCCAGCCACTGGAATGAACTAGGACATCGTGCCTTACACCAAACCTGCAAACTGCCCTCAGAAATGTGCGTAGCTCTGTCCCTTGCTTTACTGACATCACTTCTTGGCCCGGCGCTGTGCCTGGGGAGCAGCAGGCCTAGTAAAGCCCAGGCTGTGGGGCTGAGTCCCATAAGTGACTGGCAGGCAGGGCTGCACCCGTCCCAGGCTGTGGTGGAGGGGCCGTCCTGTCTACGGATGGAGAGTGTCTCCTTGGCACCCCGCACTTCTTTCCTCTCCATTTACAGACTGGCTTCTGCTCCCAAGACGGGACCTGATAAGATGGCATTGGAGAAGTTCAGTTCTTTAGAAAATGTAAACCATTCCTATGTTTCCCCTGGGAGGAAGCTGAGATCTGCTACTTACAGAGGGTAATTCAAGGTCAGGCTGTGGTTTGGGGATCATGGCTAAGCAGCTGGGGCCAACTGGTCCTGTCTCCCGTGCTTGTGAGCAGTGGCACCTGCCTCCATGTGGCATGGGGACTGCTGGAGTGGCCGTCCCCAGAACCTTCCCTCCCCTGCTCCCCTTAACAGCTGGGGTCAGGTACTCACCTTTGAGGACAGGCCTCTCACCAAGGCTGCGAATGTTATAGGCGGCACTGGACAGATGTGCATCTGGGATGAGCTCTGCCAGCAGGTACCCGGAGTACCAGGCGCACATGGAGGCAAGGACCAAGAAGGCGGCCTTGAGAGCACCTGGAACAAAGGTGGACGGTGAGCACCGCCACGGGGTGCACCGGGCGCAGGTGCCAGCCCTCTCTGCCCGCACAGCCTTCCTTCCCGACCGCGAGGCGTGGCCTCAGCAGGCCTGCTCTGAAGGGGACTTCCAGGGAGGCGGTGCTCAGAGGGGGAGTCGATGGACAGGTGAGGACCCCTCAGCTGGCAGCGCTGGGATTCGACGCAGGCAGCAGATAACAGACAAGAGCTGTGTTGCCAGGGCAGGTTGCTGCACGGCTGCTGCGGTCGATGGGCCGTTGAGCACCTGGGGCCAGCACCACCAAGGCAGACCCGGTCACCAGTCAGATCCTAGACCTCCCCACTGAAATCTCTGAGGGCAGGTCTCGGTCTGTTGACTGTGGCTACGTCTCCAAGCTGAGAACGGCTTGGCACCGGTACACACGCTGTAGGTGAACGGCAGCCGGCCGCGACGCTGGAAGAGGTCCCCATGGGCATCCCATCGTCAGGGACACCCGAGGTCTCCAAGCAGCCAGTCCTTGGAGACACCTGTGCTGGAGAGCTCGGCGCTCTCTCTCCCTGCTGCCAGAGCGGCGGCTGGAGCTCGGCACCCCCAGGGAAAGGCCTTGCTCCCCGAGTGCGGAGCCCGTGCAGCCCTCAGAAAGAGCACGGGGAAGGCCGGGAGGGAAAAGGGAGCAGGGAGCAGGTGGGCATGACAGGATGGGGGCTCCACTCCCAGCTGGTCAGCCGGGAGTGCGGAGGTCCCCAGACTTGCAGGAGCTGTTTCTCCCCACCCAGAGCCTCGAGCAGAGACGAGGCTCCTCACTGTCTGGGCCAGCTGTGAGTGTCCGGCCCTGGAAGCTGAGTTCAATGTTGAGCCTCCAGCACAGCAGCCCCTGGCTCCCTCCCTGCACCAACCCTCTCCCCATGGGAGCCGAACCCTCCTGACCCGCTGTCCTTAGCCCTGTAGTGGGCCCAGGTTCCACTCTCCAGGGCCCGGCTGTGGTCCTCCCATTAGCACTCAGAGGCCCGTTCATCCTGCAAGGACCCTGGGGCAGGAGTCCGAGCTCCCAGGGAGCCAGGCTGAAGGACTGACGCGCCCGGAGCCCCTTGGGGTTTTACTTTCCAGTATGCCTTTCAGTGCCAACTCCTTTTCTGTTTTCAAACCACAGTCTCCAAGAGTATTGGGACAATGTGCAGGGCTGGCTTTTGTTGGGAAACGCGGTAGCATGGCCTTGTCTTTGCTGGGGATGAAGGGACACCTCAAAGCCAGAAGCAGCCACGGAAAACAAGATGAGGCTGAGGGCTTGGCAGGCCCTCCCTTGCACCTCCCCAGGGCCAGTCACTGTGGGCACGTCACTGTCCCCAAATGCTCTGCAGTCCTCACCCCTTGGCCTGCAGAACACTCCCTCCACGCCGCCTGTGGCTGAGCCTGGTGGCACCCTGGGAACTAAAGGGCAGGATGTTCTTGAAAGTTCTTTTGGGTGGACCATGTGCATGGACAGGTGCAGGACATGTCCAAAGACAGCAATAGGTCACAGCTGGCCGATTTTATCCAAGTGGCTGAGAAGACAACTGGCACTCAACAACCTTCAGAGGGTCTTCCGGACCCCATCCCACAGCCTCTTGCACTATGAGCTGTTCAGAGCTTGGAGGAGACAGCGTCCCCTCCCACGGAGGACGCGAAGCACTGCCTGGAATGGAGGTACAATCTAGTCCTAGTGGACAAGGACACACAGGTGGATGTGACAGAAAGGAGAGCCAATCCTCACAGTGCGAATTCAACACCTTGAACAGGGTTGTCTGTGAGTGTCTTCCCCGGACATTTCTCAGCGTTCCCGGTGAAGCTGGAATCAGACAGGCAGACAGCGAGGGTCAGACCCAGAGAACGAGGGACTGAGATGCTAACGCCTTCACAGTATCAAGAACCTGCCCTGCTCCAACCTGTGGCCAAGGTAACCTGTCCCAGGAATCGCCCCTCCCTACTGGGAGCCACAGGTTGTTAATAGTGTGTCGTGGGCTGCTCCACCTGCCCTTCCCCCTCAGCCCACCTGGCTCCGCCTAGTCACGTCCACAGGAAGGAGAGAGAAAGGGGAAGAGGGTAGGAGAACACAGGAAGCCTAGGACTTATAAAAAGGCGGAACACCTCGCCTCTTGGGATACCAGGTGGCCCCCTCCTCCCTCCCGGGAGAAGTCCACGTTACCCCTCTTAAATAAACCTGCTTTATGTGCGTGCCTCGGCCTGCTTCCCTAATGCTGTACTTCAACCTGTGGGGAGCAGGACTGCCACCAGTAGCCAGCAGTATCACTAGGAAGGTATAAATTGTGTTGTGGTTGAAGAGCGCTGCTGGTGGCCTCCAGGCTGGGGACAGTCTAGCTTCCTGTGATAACAAGTGGCTGATGGCAGAAAGCGAGACCTAGAGGCAGGACCACCTCTAGGTGGGAGAGTAGACCCAATAGCACCACTGGAATCGTCCACCATCAGAAGGTGGGCACTCACCGGGCTGAGACTGGCTCTATCACAAAGGCATAGAAGTGTCCCAGCCACCAGGAGGACAGGACCAAGGAGCCAGCCCAGGGTGGATGAGACCAGGCAGCTTGGGTGTGTTTCCCAGGGCTGCCTTAGGAGTGCCACAGGCTGGACTGTGAGGCTAGAGGTCCCAGATCAGGTGTCAAAAGACTGTTCCTCCAGGGCCACTCCTTGATCACAGGTGGCGTGTCCTGCTGGTCCTCACGGGTCGTCCCACTGCGTGTGTCCTGATCTCCTCTTCCTACCAGACACCAGTCATATTGGACGGGAGCCCACCCTAAGGACCTGATTTTAACTTAATGACCTCATGAAGGCCGTGTTTCCAAAACACAGTCCCATCGTGAGGTTAGGGCTTTAGCACAGGACTTGGGGTGGAAGCCACCGTTCAGCCCCTAACCCAGCATTAGCCCGGCATCAGGCTGGCTGTGGCCTAGGCTCTCTGTGGACTGGACAGGAGGTCCGTCCGTGGGTGACAACAGAATGGGAAGGACCGGAAGCAGCCTGTCAGGATGAAGGTCAGGACCTACACTGAGCACAGTGCCTCTGGGTAGGTGGGAGGCCGGGCCTCTGAGAGGCTGCTCTGTAGACCAGGTGCTACCCTGGTGGGAAGCCCCCCCTCCCAGCTGAGGCGGAGGTGCTGAGTCTTGGAGCCCTCCTGGACTCTGTAACCAGGACCTCATCTCCTCATGTGATTGTGCCGCCGCCACCGGCTGGTGGCAGTGTCCCGGGAACGCGGACCACCCCGCTGATACGCCAGGAGCCAGAGCTCCTTATCTAATTCTCAGTTCACAACAGTGATGTGATCTGAGCTGCTCAGAGTGACTGTTCTCACTGCCACATGCCCAGATGAGGACCACCCTGGTGTCCCTGGGAGCTTTGTGTGAAGGGACCACATGGCTCACAAATGAGTCAGGAGGGCTGGGTGTGAAGAAGTGGAAGGTGAGGGAGTCCCAAGACCCAGAAAGGATGGAGGCGCTCTTCCAACTGCTGCAATGCGGTCAGTGCCCGAGGGGGGCGCTGCGGATGCTTCAGTCCATCACTGACCAACAGGACATGTTCTGAGGAGCAGTGGGTCTCTGGGGATCTTATTGTTATGCAAACATCATAGACCTCTAACTGTGACTCTGACTCGCTAGGCAGCGTCACGCTGTGTGACCTTATATAGGAACACACCTGCCTGTGTCACCACCATTTTGTCCCACAATTCACAGCAGTCAGCAAAAGCGACATTGTTCACACATAAACAGTTTAGTTTTTTTTTTTTTTAAAGAAAATAACTTTCCACAAGAAGGCAAAACCTTAAAGTGTGGTTTTCCTACATTTAGGGATGTAGGCTGTGCTGTGGGCTTTCTGGAGTGGACACTGGTGCTGGGAGGGTCACCCTTATGCAGAGACGGACTCAGAGGTAGGGAGGTGACCCCCCAAGGGAAGCTCAGAGCTTGCCCTTCTGAGCTGCCCATGTTTGCACAGGGCTGTGCCCTGTTCTCTCTTCCCTGGAGGAATCAGCTTCCTCCTCTGGTAGCAAGAGAACAATAGCAAAACCCACTAGAAGGGCAGGTGAGCCTCGGGGTACGACCCGTGGGCAGCAGCTGTGAGACCCCTCTGCTCTGAGCCACAGAGTGGCTGGTGGAGACAGTGGGTGCCCCTCCTCCTGGCTATCTTTCTAAATCTCTGTAGCGCCAAGAATTTGACAAAGAGCAAACTAAAGACAGCCCTATTTTAAAAACTGAAATGCCATGGGGACTGTCACAATCAGCCCGGGCCAGGCATTTACTTCTCATGCCACCCTCAGCCCCCTCCTGCCAGAAAGGCTTCTGAGGGTCCCCCGCACTTTCCACAATCCCTGGGCTGCTCAGTTTGAAAGGTGGCTCCTGCCCAGGGGAGTCCCCAGGAGCCCCAACCAGTGGGGAGCCAGCCCTTTCTAAGGTGGGGCACCCCAGCCCCCACCCAAAGGCACTCACTCTTGGCGGCTGCAGTGTGCCGCCTGCCTGCCCTGGATAAGGTGTGTGCTCACCGGCACCAGCCCCAGCAGAGTGGCAGGACTGGCAAGAGCCGCAGGTTGGAAACACCAGCCCAGCCCCTTGGAAACCTCAGCCCCTTTGGCGCTGAGACCCTAATTCTGATCTGGGTCTAACAGGAGACGGTGCCCCAGCCCCTACCCTTCTGGCTCAGTGTGGCACATCCAGAAAGGGCAACAGGTGACTCCCCTGCTCTGGGTCCCTTCCCTCCCACACACTCGGAGGCAGAGGTGGGGTCGCACTCACCAGCAGCCACAGGGCGCATCTTCTGGGTGCTGCTCCCGCCTGCCTGGTCCTGCAATCTGCAGGAGCCACTGACTGGGCAGCAGGAAGGACCTGTCCTGGGGGCCGGCAGGAAAGGGGCGGGCCAGTATTAGCAAACCACAGGTACTGGCCAGGCATGTTCAAGGTTCAGCGGGCAGGTATGGGCTGGGCAGGTATGGACAAGCAGTGCACCAAGGGGCCTGAGGGCTGCCAGTGCTGGAGGTTAGACACGCCCAGCCAGGCCTGGGTGACCAGAGGCCAGAGCTGATAGGGCCTGGGAAGCCTGGCAGGGTTTACAGAGGGAGGACACAGTGCCTCTTAATGCTGTGTGTCCCCAGGCTCCAATTTAATGTCCTACAACAAAAAACAGGTGCAATGCACACCTGGCTGAGCCTTTTATACTCAAGGCAGAGTCCCAGAATCAAGGTGCCCTACACCCAGGCCCCCGTTAGAACAGTGCACTCCCAGGCCAGCTTAGTGCCCACCTCCTTTACTGATGGCAAACTAACTTCAGGGAAAAGAGCAAGGCCAATACCCAGCTTCTTGGCCATAGTCAAGGTGGGCAGTCCCTTTGGTTACAGTGACCAGGGAATCTCAGAGCAGGGGTTGGGCAGGCATGAGGACATCTGGACGTTAGCAGGACAGGGATTCCCTCTGGTCACCTACAAGTCCACTTTTATTCCAAGCACCCACCTGGTTTTTATGCTCCTGACCCACTCTAATCCAGAGGCCATGGGCCACGGGGAGGGGGGGGGCAAGTCACGGGTCCAGGGGAAGCGAGCATGTTTGCTCAGACCTCCTGGCTTGGCAGTTCTGCTTTGCTCCCATTTCTCCTCTCCCAAGAAGCCCAGAGGCTTCAGCCACATGACACACATGACATCCCTCCCCCTGTGGGTTGTCACAGGTGCCGTGGCCATCTTTGCTCCCAAGGGGCCCCCATATGGCGCCATCCAAGAAAACTGGGGACACAATCAATTCATGCCCACAGTTGTCCCCCTAAATCAGAGGGCATGATGACAAGAGTCTTCACAGGAAGCAAAGGTCCCGACCTTGGGCCTGAGCCTGCACATTTCCTCAGGACGCCGCCTCGGACTGGTTCTGTGCAACCTGTGAGCTGCCCTGTCCTGTAGACACCTGCCAGGCAGCAAGCAAGCTCTCCCACCACACTCAACTACTCTCTGGCTCAGAAGTGGGGCTTCTATCTCCAGGTGTGTTTTTACTTTTTAAAAAAATCATAGTAAAAAAATGTATCTGACATAAAATCCACCATCGTTTTCATCGTAAGTGTACAGTTCAGTAGAGTTAGGCAGGCACGGTATTCATCTCCACAACGTTTTCATCTTCAGAAACTAAAACTCTGTCCCTGTTCAACAATGACCGGCCACCTCCCTCAGTCCCGGCCACCCCCACCCTCTCGTCTGTGTGAATTTGAGTCTTCCAGAGGCTCTACAAAAGAGAATCAGACAGAGACTGTCCTCTGTGACTGGCCTATGTCACGCAGCTTAATGAGTCTGAGTAAAACCCCTGTGTGCGTGGGCCACTCGGGGCTCAGCCATTCTTCTGGCCACAGATGCTGGGCGGCCTCTGCCTCCTGGCTACCTTTTGGGATGCTGCCCTAGAGAGGGAAAGCTTCTCCCCTTCCCCTCTCAGACCTCGTGGGAATGCACTCAGACATGGCACTGGGGTCAGGGAGCAATTTTCTGAATTTGATTGTTTGAGGAACGGGCCTGTGATTCTCCCCAGCAGCTGCAGAGCTGTGCAATCCCTGGAGGGCAGTGGGCTTTGTTTCCCCACATCCTGGCCCACACCTTCTCCCCTTCAGGCGTTCAGTGGGATGGCAGTGAGGAGTGCCTCTTCACAGACTAGACTGCATTTCCCTAAAGACTGGCGGAGCCTCTTTTCATATGCTTGCTGGACACTCATTTCTATGAGATCTTTAGAGAGATAGAGCTCATTCCAGCCCATTTTAAAACCGGGTTTACTTTTTGTGGCTGTTGAGTTGCAGGAATCTTGGCACATACTGGACACTAACTCCCCATCAGACATTGCTGGTGACTGTCCCCTCCCACTCTGGGGGCTGCCCCCTCACCCGCTAGTGTGCCCTGCAGTACACACAGGCTGTGCAGTGACCTGGGGCCCCTCTAGTTCTGCTTCTGCTGCCTGTGTTTTTTGGCATCACATCCAAGAAACAACTGCCAAACCCAACATCCTGAAGTTTTTCCTCGATGCCCTCCTCTCAGTAGTTCCAAGTCTTACACGTCGATGTTTAATCCATTTTGTGTTGACTTTTGCCTTTGGAATAAGGAAACAGTACAATTCCGCACTCGTGCACATGGGTCCCACTTTCCCAGCACTGTTTGCTGGGGTGACCTCCTGCCACTGAGGGTCCCTGGTTCCTGGGAAGGTCCCTGGACCCCACAGGCCAGGGTTTGTCTCTAGCCTCTCCACTCTATCCCACCCATCGACGTGTCCATCTTTGTGCCAGTTACACACTTCTTTTGACCACTGTAATTTCGTAATAAATTTTGAAAGCAGGGCACACAATCCTCCAGCTTTGATCTTCTTTCTCAAGATCATTTCATTTATTTGACATCCCTTGGGGAATTCACCTGTTTACAATGGATTTTTATATTTTGGGGGCGGGGGGGATTTCCAGACCACAAATCCAGATGTCTCCTTTCACCTGTGTCCTCTGAAACTTCCGCGAGAATGTTTTCTCCTTTCACCTGCTCCGCTCAGTGAGGGTTATATTCATTCTGCTTCAGTGATCCTGTGCCCAGAGCCTGTTCCCCATTCTCACAAGGTCTATGGCAAACTCTTCCTCAAGTTTAACCTAGCAAACTCCTATGGCCTTTAAAAATATGATATAAGTCACATTTCTGGGGACTCTAACTAAGGACATCTGTTTTAAAAGTGGAAATGCTATGACGGAGGATGTAGCTCAGTGACAGAGCACTCGCCTGCTGGTGTATGTGAGGCCCTGGGCTCAATCTCTAGCACTGAAAAAAAAAGGAAATGCTGTGTACACTCAGACGGGTGAGGAGTGTAAAGAAACCTGTAGTCAATAAAGGCGGACAGACTGGTGACATAAATAGTGTCTAATCAGTGGAAACTTTACTCAGGAGCTCATAAAGTAATACGTGTCAAGATTACTTGTAATATGTAGGGGAAGGTACATGAAATGCAATTAAGTGAAAAGGTACAAGTAAAAGCAGACACTTATGCGCACAAAGAGTGGAAAGAAACACAAAACAAAACAACAACAACAAACTCTTGCACTTCCCAGAGTATCCATGATATTTTTTAAATAAAAAGAATAAGTGTCTAAGTGTTGGGGTTTTTCATCCCTGTGACAGATACTCCACTGATGGAGAGAAGAGACTCTGGCTCCTGGCTTCAGAGGTTCAGTGCATGGTCAGGGGCCCACTGTCTCTTGGGCCCGTGGTGAGGCAGACATGATGGTGCTCACCTCCTGGTAGCTGGGAAGTGAGAGTCCCCAAACCCTCTACAGGGCACGTCCCCAATAACCTAACATTCTCCCACCAGGTTCCACCTCCTAAAGGTTCCCCTGCCTCCCAAGAGTGCCACAACCTGACCACCGAGCCCTTGACACATGGGTCTTTGGGGCACATTCAAGATTCAGACTGTAGCAGTGCACTGAAGAGTCCTATGTGCTGCTTCCAACCCACCCTGCCCCTGGGCCCTGGCTCTCTCTTCTTCTAAGAGCACCTTCCCTGCCAAGCCTATTTCAGTGGATTCAACAAGCTGTCACTCTGCCCAAGTCCTAGGCTCCAAGCCCAGAGTTCCCTCCCCAGACACAGCCAGTACGAACGTCCCTTTGTGCCCTCAGAGCTGTCTCCGTGCCTGTAGCCCACATCCATGATCCAGTCATTTGGTCCCCATGCTCACGACCTCAGGTACACCCCAGGCCCCGACAACCAACACGTGCCCCGTCTCCCTGGGAGGCTGGGGCCTCAACACATTAATTTGGGAGGCAAGGCAGGAGGGACACAACTCTGTCCCAGCAGGATGCCTTAGAAGCCACCCTTGATTCTGGCTAAACCCACGCATTTCCCTCCCTGTTTCCCCAGGAGGTGCCTTGCAGCTAGCTGCATGTCCAGTTCCATGGCATCCCAGTCAGCACACACAGACTTTCCTTGCTCTTAACTTCTACGTTCTGTTGTTGAGATATACCACGATTCTTTAAATAGGCCTCCAAGAGACATTTTTGCTTATATTTGGTTTTCTGCAATGTAAACAATGCTGCAATGAACACCTTTGGGCATCACCTTGGCATAAACCTGGGGTAGATGTAGAATAAATAAAAAGAAGTGAATGACTAAATCCAAGTGTGTGTGCACTCTGGATTTTAATTAATATTTCCCCTCCATAGCAGTTAACCACTTCCCTCCCTAACCAGCAGCCCGAGAACTGCCCATTGGCCTAGACTTCTGGCAACTGTACTTAGAAATCCTCTTCACACAACTGGGGAGGTGTGTTAAGTGCTTTACAAACAGCTCTGCCCTCTGAACAGTGAGGTGAACATCACCAAGTCCATCAGCTAGAGAGCCTTTTGGACTGTGCTCTCCAGTTCACTAACTACCTGTTCAGCTGTGTCTAATCTGCTGTCAGACCTGTGCTCCAAGTTGTTGTCATCATTATGTCTATAAATTCTAGAAATTCTACTTGGTACTTCTTCAAAACTACGATGGTACTTTTTATATATATATATATTTTTTTCCTATGACAGTCATCATCATCCAGCCAGCTAACAGCATGTGTCTGAAAGTTCTAGCAGGTCTGAAGGCTCTGCCAACTTCCTCCTCTCCCAGCCCAAGGTTTCTTGCTTGACCAGTCGTGTGCTGCTATGGGGAAATGTCAGGCTGGGTGGCTCGCACAGCCCACAGCCACTTTTCACTGTCCTGGACACTGGATATCCCAGGCCCCAGCTGATTAATTTCCTAGTGAGGGCTTTTTCTGGTTTGTAGATTTCCATCTTCTCCATGTGTGGTGGAGAGAGAGTGCAGAAGCAAGCTCCGAGGTTCCCATGCTCACGACTACAGGAAAGTTTAATTACCCCCAGGCCCTGTCAACAAACACTCTGCACCGGCTCACTGGGAGGCTGGGGCCCCAACACATTAATTTGGGAGGCAAGGCAGGAGGGACACAATTCAGTCCACAGCAGGATGTCTTGGAAGCCACCCTTGATTCTAGCTAAACACCACACACAAGCCAAAGCCCACCAACAGGAAAATGGATGAACAAACTTTGGTGTACGATGGAATACCACCCAGCAGCAAGAGAAGAGCCAAGGGCATGCAGGCTATTCTGCGGGATCACAGACACGCCCCACTGTGTCTGGATGAACTTCAAGAGCATATCAGAACAGCGCCTAGCAGGGAGGAGTCAGGAGCCTCCCAAGCCCAGGGAGCTCTTTATCTTCATCCTGGCTGTGAGTCCTCCAGAATCCTACAGTTAGAGGGCTGGGTCTGCTCAGAGTTGGTGTTATCTACGGCATGCAATTATACTGCAATAAATCACGCTATCAAGTGGGGAGCAAGTGGGTCAAGATGACAGAGCTGAACAGGCAGGTCACTGGGTCACGAGGGCACACTCACAGCTGGGGCCAGTGCAGCTCAAGCACCATCAGACCCAGGGTGTACTCAGGAGGCCTGGTCTTAGCCCTGGCTGCTGCACCCTGCAGGCCGTCTCCACCCCCCAGCAGGGCAGGGAGAAACAGCCCACCGCAACCTAGATGCCCTTCCTATTCCACTCCACCCTGCCCACCCCAGAAGGCCTCCCCAGCTCGACTCTGTCAATCCCACGGCAACCTCAGGTGGACAGTCCACACCACCCTGGCACGTGGTTATCTCTGTGGGGGGTACACAAGTTGCTCCCCAGGACAGCTAGATATAGTCATCACTCACACGCACTCCCCAGAACAGTGAGTGGAGACATCTCACACACACACACAAGGAATCCAGAGGGTGTTCTGCTGCTCTGTGTTCTGTGCGGTGTCTTTGTGTGCCTTTCCCCAGTGTCACATACTAAACTCCACAGGCTCCTTTTCTCCTGAAGTTCTGGGATCAGTATTCTCTCACGGGCTGTGCATTCAGGACCACCCCCTTCAAACCGCAGACCTGCAGGGGTCCCAGTGTGCCCCTCCAGGCCCTCCGGGGAGCTCCCAGGGCCCGCTGCCTTCCCACCCTTCTCAGGACTGGCAGAGAGTTTCTGCTGTACACTGGGCAGGTCTGATGACTCGGTGGCCCTCATTTTCCAAATGACGGATTATAATATAGAACTGTTCAGGGTCAAAACTGTGCCACCAAAGGGCCAAGTACAAGAACACACTGAACATGACAAAGTTCAAAAATTCATTTTCAGATTCTATGCGAAAATGAACCTTATATAATCTATCACTTTGTTTCGTCGGCTTTTTCACTGCTGTGACTAAAACACCCGACCAGAATAACTGGAGAGAAGGAAAAGTTTATTTAAGGACTCAGTCTATAGAAAGAGAGCAGGCTCCATTCCCCTGGGCTCGAGGTGAGGCAGAACATCATGGTGAAATTGTGTGGCAGAGGGAGCTGATGATGATCAGAAGCAGAGAGAGAGAGAGACTCCACTCACCAGACACAAAATATATACCCCAAAGGCACGTCCCCAGTGCCCACCCCTCCAGCTACACCCTACCCCCCTTCAGCTACCACTCCCTTAATCCTGTCAGGAGATTTGTTTTTCATGAAAATATTACCACCAACATCCAATGGGTATATTATTGCTCTTTTAAAATAAATCTACAAGTATATGCTTTTCTAATTTCTCACTTTTAACTTCTGATACGATGAGCATCAATAGCTAGAACCAGAACAGAATGAAGAAGCACATATGCACAACAGCTCATTGTCCTCACGCCCTTCAGGTGCGTCAGGGATCCTGAGGTCACAGCACGAGAAACATTGGCTCAGACTGCGACTGGAACACCGAGCAGACGTCCTGCAGACCAGAGGCACCCAGGGGCCACCTGGAGGCAGACACCAGGCTTCGCTCCAGTTTCCAGGCCACATTATGGACCTGGAACAACACACTCAACACTCTTGAATCTAGTTTTATCAATTATTTATTTATTTATGTGTGGGATGGGAATAGTATCTTTTTCAAGATAGTTAAGATTCAGTGGGATGACACTGGGACGCACCGGCACAACTAGGAGGCTCCACTGCTGTTACTGACATCGGCTCACCTGTGCTCTGAGCACCATGTTGACTCTGTGTGACCAGCTGTAAGGAAAGCAAAATCTCTGGGTGCATGCTGGGAACAGGATGGGGAAAGGGCTGATTCTTCTGAACTTGCCCAACCTTGCAGGCAGCCCAGGTTCATCTTTTGGGGGCCCGGAATCGCAGACAGTAGCATGGTGGAAGGTACAGGTCCTACTTCCATTCCACAGGCCAAAGGCTGACTTAGCAGCGACCAGATACCATGCACTGCGTAAGGCCCAGAGGCACCCCCATGAACAGGACTGTGCAAAGATGTGGGAGATGAGGCCGCAGCACAAGGGTCCCAGGGAGGCTTGACCTTCAGACAGGCACAACACCTCTGGAGTGGAGCATCGGCAGGGACCCCAAGGGCCCTCAGCATGGGGTCAGGTGGTGCCAGAGAGAGGCACAGGCGTTGCTTGGGGTGGAGAGGAGGTTCCCACTGTAAGCACAGCATGAGGAGCTAGGGGTGGTGGCGAGGACAGAGAGGAGACCATGCCTTGGAGTAAGATGAGGGAGGGAAGAGAGAAGCAGCCCACGGCTGGGAGGGCTGAGTGAGCACCACCAGCCCCCGCCCCTTGTCATCATGGTCAACCGCTTTCTCACAGCATCACCAGCTGGAGGGGAAGCTCAGGAGCCTGTACGCTTGGCTTGGCAGGAAACCCAGACCTACCGTAGAATCTCTGTGGCAACAGGCCCAGAAGAAGCTGTCCAAAGTGTACTGACAGCTGAAACTCAGCTGTTCTGCCCTTCTTTTGACTGGAAGATGGACAGGTGCCATTTGGGGCTACTCCAAGTCTCTATGCCTGATGATGCAGCCTGTGGACACAGGCACGCTCTCAGGGGAGTCTGCCAGGCCAGCAGCCTAAGCTGTGTGCTGAAGCATCTAGTCTTGACCCACCTGCTCTGGTTGCCAGGCAACCTGCAAGTCTCCTGAAGGTGCGGAGGTATCTGTAAAGAAAATCCATGGTGACTCTGAGGCTTTCATTTGGAAAATGTCATCTGCAGAAGCCCAAGTACTGGGTCATGCCCTCAGCTGTGGAATCTACCTGGCAGTGGATGAATGACATTTGGGGGAGCACAAACATTTTTGGACTATTTGACTTCTTGCTACTGGAGCTGTCTGTACCCTGCTGCTCCTAAGGTTCTTATGTGCTTTCTCCACCACAGTGTTGCTCACGGCCAGCGTGGTGGGACTAGGAGCTTAATCCACACAGAACCAAAGCAGAATTCAAGCTGGGCATGGAAGAGACTGTTGCATATGGGATGACTCATCGGTGGGGAGGATGGCACCCAACTGTCATGAACCTGACTGTCACAGAAGTGAGGGCACAACTCCAAGAGGAGGCTGAACATCTGTCGTCCCTTTAGAGAACAGTAAAGACGTTTTGGCCAAGAGCAGAATGTCAACCAGCACTGCAGTATACCAGGTCACAAATGTGGCTAGACCTGCAGGCAGAGCAGCGGAGATCTGCAGTCACCCGCTGTCACATTTAGGATGTACACAGGGTCCCTTAGTAACCCAAGGCCACTTGCCTGACCCTGCTTCAGTGTCCCAGGTCCAGGAACCACACTTCATGGCCCCTTTCATGAAGCTGGATCCAAATTGAGAAGTCACCAGGTCCTGATGCACAAGGAAGGGTCCGTGCTTCCGTTGCCTCCCGGAGTCTGGGTGGTCCCGACTCTACTCTTCCTCCTTGTTTTCACACTCCTTCGAGCTGAGGACCTTCGTTGTTGGTTTGCACCTTGTCTGGGACACATCATGTGAAAAGACCCAAACAACCAGAACACCAACAGCACACGCCTGCCCTCTGTTGCTGCTGGTCACTCTTCCAGAGCCATCCTTGTGAGGCTCTGCAGAGGTGGAACAGGAAGCTGGAGGCAGGCCCAGACCTCCCTTTCTGCCCCTCAGCAGCTGGGTGGTCTGGGGCCAGCTGTTTAACTCTTTGAGCCTGGCTTCTGTAGACAAGGAATGATGCCCACCTTGGAGGACAGAGAATGGCTGTGCTGATTGAGAGAACAACGCTGGATGAAAACAGGAAGCCACGAACTATTAGAAGAATTAATTCGCAGGGCTGGGGATTGAACCCAGCCATTTCCATTTTTTAAATTTTAAGACATTCTTGCTAAGTTGCCCAAGCTGGCCTTGAACTTGCAATTTCCCTGCCTCTTGAGTAACTGGAGGAGAGGGCGATGTTTCTTATAGGTCAATCCTTTGAAAAACAAAACAGAAAAGATCCTGACCATATGTGTAGGAGTCTGAAGGGGAGGAATTAAAAAACACCTCTGGAACTCCATGTGGTATGTGGTTCCCATGTTGGGCTGCATTCAATATGGCAGAACTGCTACTGCCTCGACTGACCACAAATCCTCACTGCACAAGCCAAGGGCATACTGCCTGGACCCCACTTTCTTTCCTGCTGCCCTTTAAGGTATCTGAAAGTACCCCACTCTGGTGCTCAGCCTGCAGAGGCCTGCCCTGCCTGGGGTAGGGTCCCAGGGGATCTCAGTTCCATTGACTCTGGCTGGGAAACGTGTTTTTAAATCCTTTCCTTCCCAAATTGACAGAACTGAAAATGCCACGGTGCATAAAAGGAGGAAATGTGCTGCTGTGGAGGCCACCCCCTCTGTGCCCTCCGTGGCGTCCACCTCACCGGGAGCCACCTGAGCCCGACTCCTGAACCCTGCCTGTGCCTGCCGCCAGGCTGTGCTGATGCCTCTGGCTTCTTGCATTCATTCTCCCTCTCGGCATTGACGGCCCTCCCTGCACTGGTTTTCCTTAACAGCACAACTGGCCTCCCTACCTGTCACTTCTCTCCACGTGTCCTCAACCTGCTCCCAGGGAGCCCTTCTACTGGCCCCAGGTGAAAACCTGAGATGCTGTCCAATGTCTTCAGGAGAAAGCACAGGGACCCAATCTCCAGAAGCTCACTCCTCCCCTGTGGAAGGTTCTGGAATCCTCTCCCAGGAACGTGGTTCTCTGTGGCCCAGGTGGTGTCAGAGTCTACTCCAAGGTGGGCCACCATTACAGACTGAACAAAGCAGGTCTTGGGCAAGGCTTCAGCTGGGGCACTCTCTGGCCCCTCTGGGATGGGTGTAGAGTGGCAAGGGTTTGAATCAGAAGGACCTGGAGAGAGACTGGGGTCCCCTGTGAAGTGCAGAGACTTCTGGAAAGCCAGCCAGGGTGACAGCGGGCTCCTCGCAGGTCTCAGCACGAGGTGCCACGCGCCTGCGCCTCTCCCAAGGCCTCTCCCACGGTAGCCCTGCCCCTGTTACCCTACACCTCACCCTGTCCCCACAGCCTCCACCCACCCCACCCTCCTCGCACCCATCCCACCCCACCCCATCTCCCACTCCCCGCACCCGCCCCACCGCATCCTCCTTACTCCGTCCAGCCCCACCCCGCATCCCCACGCCACCAGAACCGGTTCCCGGCGCCAGCTCACCTCGTCCGCGCCCCCCGGCTCTGCGCGCGGGGGGAAGCTGGCGCCGCCGGGTCCCCGCCATGCGTTCCCGGCCTCCGCGCCTCCGCGCCCCGCCCCCAGCTACGCGCCGCGTCCTTCCCGACCGTCTGCCTCCGGGTCTTGCCTGGGCGCCCCGCCCCCCGCCCCGTGCCGCACGCGTGCTTCCTACCTTTCCCGCGTGGGTCCCCCAGCGTCTCGTGGGGTGTCACTCTCTGCCCGCGGCGCCCCCACCCCCACCCCACGCCTCGGCTTCTCCACGCGCCCCGGGCGCAGCGCACAGGGCTTTCCCCTCTGGTCTGGGAGCATCCGCTACCCAGGCTTTGCACCAGGGACCCAGATGAGGCCTTCCCAAGTGTCCACCCTGCCTCCAGGCCACCTGCCCGGACTTCCCATAGGGAAGTAGCCCAAGGGTGAGAACTCCTGTGATTAGGGCTGCGGCTGCTTTGGGGCGAACGGTGACCCTCTGAACCCGAGGCCTGAAGCCAGGGCTCTGCTTCCCACTGATACCCTCAGCTCCTTTGTAGTCACTCGTTAAAAACCAAAATACTAAAAAAGCTAAGTCTTGGCTGAGCCTCTTTAAAAATTAATGTTCGTATCATGGGGTTTCTGTGAAAATGCTCTTGGCTTTATTTCCCCCCGAAAGCAAACTGGCCCAGGACTGATCACACAAACACCAAGAGAAAAGGCAAAAGCAGATTTATTGTCAGGAAACTGTCAGGCTGTCTCCCGCGGAAAAAGAGCAGCAGCAACTCCTCCTGGATGGTTAGCTTTAATAAGTGAAATCATGGCGTAGCCATAGGGGTGGGGTAGCCCTTGTGACTGGTATAGTCAGCATCACCTGGTATCGTGGAGGGCAAGTTCTTTCTTAAGAACAGTATTCATGGGGCTGGGGATGTGGCTCAGGCGGTAGCGCGCTGGCCTGGCCTGCGTGCGGCCCGGGTTGGATCCTCAGCACCACATACCAACAAAGATGTTGTGTCCGCCGAGAACTAAAAAAAAAAAAAAAATTAAAATTCTCTCTCTCTCTCCCCCTCTCTCACTCTCTCTTAAAAATAAAATAAAATAAAATGTTGTAGTCACTCTGATACAAAAACAGTGGTTCCTATTTAAAAAACAAAAAAAAAGAACAGTATTCATAAAGTGGGGGGGGGGGGAAGAAAGGGGGTTGTAGTTATGCCAACACCTCCCATCCCCTCTGCCTCACTTCCTGTCCTTGTTACAAAGTGGGGTTGGGGACACTGGGCAGCAGTCTCTGCTGGCCTGCGGGATGGGAAGCAGGCTCTGCTCTGCCATCTGCACCCAGGGATTAGGATAAGCACAGCCGCCTTGGAGTGTTTTCCCTTTCACTGCAGTGATGATCCAAACCCAGAGTAGGAGAACCTTCAGGAGCTGGACAGAGGCCTGTGGAGAGCAGGCAGTGGCCTTCTGGGTGTCATTCCATAAGGTATCAACAGTTTTCAGGCTGTGCCCAACCCAAGTTACTGCACTTGATAAAGTGGTAGTTTGCTCCTCCATTCTGAGTGCTGGGGTGGAAGTCTCTGTGCATTGTTGGTACAAGTGAACAGCCATCATCTGCTTGGCACAACCATAAGGCACAAAAGGATAAATTAATTATGTTAATAGAAATGGCCACCTGTGAACTTCTCAAATTAAATCAGAAGCAAAGCTACATGGGCTTATCAACCCCATATCAGAAAAGCCAGGTCCATAAGGTCAGCAAACACACCAGACCTTCAATTGAAGCCGCGCCCTCACTTGAGACAAGGAGGAGCACCTGAGGCTGCCTAGGTGGCACACACCAATCTGTCATGACAGCATCCGAACCACCTCACAGGATGGACAGGGGAGGAACCTCTGACTCTTGGTCCCCGGGTTTCAGCTCAGCCCCATCTCCCTGCTTTGGCCCACTTTGAAAATGCCTGCCAGCTGGACCCTGGCTGAGAATAAATTTCTTGCTGGGACATTCTGTTCCCTGACAAATTCTTTGGTTGGTTCATAATCCCGTCAGGCCACCTGCAGTGACTCTTTGGCATTTGTATCTGCTGTCTGCCTTTGCCCTGTGGCCACCATAACCTTTCCTGCTATAACCTATATGTATGTCCTATGTAGATACAGGTGTGTAACGTGTGACATGACTGGAGTAGTTCAGGTGTTAGTAAAAGTACGCAGTGCGTTGCAGTGGTGAGGGTGATGTAGCTTGGGAATTGGTTGTTATTCAGTAAATTCCCATGTGGTAGAAAGACGAATGTTTGGTCCTGGTTAATAGAACAGCGGCTGTCCTGACAAGCCCCTGTTGGACTCTGACCTCCAGCCACCTGGCCACATGCAGTGGGTGCTTCCACTCCCTTGGGCTAAGTATGTGTTGTATCTTTGAAGTTCTGGTCTTTGGGGACCTCAAACTGGATTCCACTGGGACCAGCAATAAACCAATATTTGGGGTACAACATTTTTTGCATAAACCCACGTTCTTGGTCCTGACTAGTGACTATTGTTGAAGTTCAGGCCCCAGGGTACAGATGAGACACAGGAAGAGTGTTGGATGCTATACCTCCCACTACCAGGCCACCGGCCTGACGGGAAAGGCATGTGGCAGCTCAGGCTTTGACAGGAGAAAATGGTTTTGTGAAAGAAAAATGTTTAACTCCTCTCTTCTCATGGTTTGTTTTCACCTCACTGTGCAGAACCCAGGGACAGGTGCCTGATGGGAATGGCTACCTGGCTCCTTGCTATGCTGCATCACACCAGTCCCGCAGGAGCCGGCCCTGTGTTGTTCTTACCATGGAAACATCTGGAGATGATCAGAAAGGCTGTGCTTCCTCCTCCACCTGAATCAGGGGCAGCGGGTGGACACACACACACATGCCTCTTTTTTTAAAGGTACAAGAAAATTCTAAGAATCTACTCAATTAAAGTGTCTGCCTTTTTTTCTGGGGAGAGAAACAAACAAGACTGCTTTTTCATTGAATCTGGTCAGCCCGGTCCTTCTCCTCCCTCTCTTCCTCCCCTCCCTCCTTCAAATGCCATGAGTGGTCAGGTGAATGACTGAACGAACACTTTACTTTGGGCCTGTGTCTTGAGACTCCAGTTGATGACCACAGCAACTCAGGGAGGTGGAATTGGAGTACCCTTTCTATAGCTGGGGCAGGCGGGATCTGAGAAGGGTAGTGAGGTGTTCAGGGTCTCACAAGTGCCAGGACTCAGACTGAGGGTGGCATGAGGGTCCCCACCATGGTGCGCCTTCTGGCCATTTCCACACTACATTAAAGTCTGTTCCGTTATCTCCCACCTAAGAGCCTTGAGTTACTGTGTGCTAGAGCTCTGTAAGGCTTGTACCCTCCAGTTCCTAATGTGGTGCTTACTGTGTAGCAAACTTTCAATGCATTTTTTTTTTAATTATTTTATTGTTGGTTGTTCAAAACATTACATAGTTCTTATTATACCATATTTCACAGATTGATTCAAGTGGGTTATGAACTCCCATTTTTTCAATGCATTTTGAATGGAACAAATAAACTCTATGGAAAGCAATGGAATAATGTGAGGACCTTATTCGACTCCATCCCTCAGCTGTGTCACAGCATAATTGACAGTTATATATAATTAGAGTGTACAGTGCGATGTTTTGATATACCTTGTGAAATCACTGTGTCAAGCTCAGTAACATACCCATCACCTCGTGTATTTATTTTGGTGTGTATACAGAACATGTAGGATCTATTCTTTTACCAGTTTTCAGTGTAATGTGCTGTTATTAAGTGTAGTTGCTGTGCATAGACTTGAGCTCCAGAATTTATTCCTTTCATCCAGCTGAAACTTTGGGCCTTTTAATCCACATCTCCCCTTCTCTCTGCCCCTAGCTCTTGCCAGCAACCCCCCTACTTTCTGCCTGTGTGGGTTTGATGCCAGATTCTATGTGTCAGTAGATGATGGAGCGTTTATCTTGTGGACCTACTGTTATTTCTTGAGAAACCTCTGTGCTGTTTTTTTACAGTGGCTGTGACGACCTTTGATTTGAAGTTATAATTTCTAGGTTCCAATTTTAGATCTGCCACTTCTTTAGCTGACTCACTTAATTCTGCGCTCTTGCTTTTCTGACCTATAACAGGAAGACTATGCTGATGACTCAGTATCCACATCCATTATTTTGAAGAAGATGACATGCAAAAATCCCTGAGCCAATAGTGAGCCAACGGTGACAGCGATGAGGAAGCATGAGTCACCTGGAAAGAGAGTGGACGAGACCCTCTGCTGTCTCCCAAGCACCAGGGCACAGCCACAGCCACAGTGCCCATGGGGAGAGGCCTGGAAACCCAGGTCCCCGCCAAGCAGGCCACCTGGCCATTTGTCTTTAGGCTGCTTCACACTGGCTGCTGGTGTTAGCAAAAGTCTGTGCTGTGTGATGGGAGGGAACATTAGAAGTCGCCAAATACCAATCCTCTGACCCATCTCAGAATTCCCACTCTTAATCAATGCAAGTTGAGGCCATTGATTCTCAGCCAGCGTTGTACTTTGGAATCACAGGGCACAGCTAAAATGTGTGAGACCAGTGCTAACCTTGGAGATTGTGGTATCATTTGTGTAAGAGGGGCCCTAGCAATTGGCGTCTTTCAGAGGACCCTAGTGTGTAGACAGAGTTAGGTCCGCTGCATTGGTATGCAGATGTCTCCACCAGGCACGTTGATATTTGGAGCTGTCTGCCTGGTGCACGGTCAGAGGTTGAACAGCAGCCCTGGTCTCTGTCCACTAGATGGTCAGTGCCGAGGCCCCATTGTGACCGTTAACAAAGTCACTAGGGAAAATTGCCCATCTGAGAACCACTGAAGGTGATAACAAAGGGTGGAGGAGAGAGGACGTGCTGACCCTTGATGCTCATGCAGTCCAGGACCAGCATGGCCGGAGCACTGGTCAGAACCGCAGAACACCCTGCCAGCACCCCACCTGACTTGTCATAGTAACAAGACCTGGTGCCGTGTGTGCGTCACCACAGGGAGACTGCCAGGCCACCAGGGCCGGCTGTTTTCCCTGCAACATTATTAACAGGATTAGTTTATTATTAAAATGGTGATTCCCCTCTGAATCCAGAAAACCATGTAGACTGTCAACGTGAGAAACCTTGGAGGGATCGGCTGCTCCTTCCAGACAGGACGGTGGTGATGGCTTGAAGCTGAGCCTGTGGGGTGAGCGGCCAGGTGAGAGGGTGAGGTGCACCTAGAGGGGTCTCACTGGGAGGGTGGGTGGGGTGGATGAGCAGAGCCCTCAACTGTCCTAGTCAGGGAGTGGGGCCAGCGAGGGGCTGCCAGGCCAGAGACGGCTCTTCCCCACGTCCTGCCCTGGTGCTGGCCAAGCTTCTGCTGTGTGAACCAGGGGCTGTCCTCAGTGGATTGTGGGTAACACAGAAATGTGAGTCGGACAGACCAGACACACCCTTCAGGACGCAATTGGTGGCCGTACCCACTGCAGGACTGCAAGGCCACCACCCTGCTTCTGGATGAGACCAGTTCTGGAGTCCTCCAGCCGCCCTTGGGGATATCAAGGTTGACCTTAAGAAGAGGGAAGTCAGGGAGGGAAGCATTGTGGAAGTGGGACCCAGCATTAGGGACTCAGCTGGTGGCCCTGTGCACTGGAGTCAGCCAGCACCTCCCCTGCCCAGGTCCCTGTCCCTTCTCTGCCTTGCCTGCCTCCACGGCTTTCACTGGGTGACTTGCTAGTGGGCTGCAGTGCTGTCCCCTCTGCTGGCTCCAAGGGCCATGAAGACAGGGTCTTTGACTCTGAATCCCCAGTGTGGCCTGGGCCACACTCCGGCCCCATAGTTATTTGTGGAGTGGCGGAGTGAATGAGCGCACATGCAGGTAAGAATCTGGTTTATTGCAGTGATGGCTGAAGGAACCACCTCTTCCTTCCTTCCCTCCTCTGACAGTTTGACCCACGCAAATTCACCTGCTTTTCCCAGTGCCTTGGAGTTTCCCCGGTGAAGACCAAGAGGCGTTCCCGTTCTTGGGGGCTATTGTTCTGGACGGGATCAACTCTGCTTGTATGAAAACCTATTTCTCTGAGAGTTCAGCTTATCAAACAAACATGCTCATTCATAGTTCAGTCATTCATACGTCTGATTAAAGAGTTCTTTCCAAGTACTGACCATCTGCCAGGGGACATGCTAAGTGCTGGGGAAGATAACCAGCAGTATGACTGTCACATAAACTGCGCATGGTGACAGGAGCTGGGGGTTAGCATCCCATGTTAAGAGGGAGTATGGTCAGAGAAGTGCTCCTTGGGAGCCCACGAAGAGCAGGCCTGAGACTTGGCACCTGAGCCCCTTTGGAAGGGTGCAGAGACACTCATTGTGGACAAAGCAGGTCGGGCTGCCCACATCAGGAATCCCGAGAGAGACGCTCCCAGGGAAAGACGGAGACGGGGGCCCTCCTCCTGGAGGGTCAGGCGAGTTCATTCCAAGGGTCCTTCTGCTGGCACAGATGGGAGTCTCAGCGGGCACCGGGGCATTGTTGGGGAGAACAGCAGCTCTCTGGGAAAGAAGTCGACCCGCTCTTGCTCAGTGTGTATGACATGGGTCAGAGGAGGCTGGACACCTGAGGAATTTTCGGGAAGCAGGTTTATTGACTGCAGGGTTCAGAGGTGGCTCTTGCGTAAGAGTTCTTCTGAACGATGGGTGCAGAAATTCGTTGAACTTTACACCCACTGTGCGGGGAAGGGGCTAGGAGGTTCACATGACAAGCGGGTTTCGTTCCATCCTCTCGACCGGCAGGGGATTCACAGGTTTTTCTGCAAACCTGGCATTTATAAACAGGAAGCTGCAAACCAGTGCCTTCTGCAGACTGTTGCTGAAAGCTGGTGTCCTGTGCTGAAAGCTCTCTGATAAGAAGAGAAGGTAAATGCCACAAACAGGGTGGGGGTCTGAACTCCAGTTTCTGGGCCAGGGTCTCTGGCCTGCTTCATGTGATGCAGAAACAGACCTCAAGATACGCGCGTGCACACACATCCACACACCTAAATTGTTTACTGTCTGGAAACTGAAAAAGTTTTTACAAAGCTGCAGAAAACATAGGAGAACACTCACAAGCAGCCAGTCATGTTTTCTTCCAGGAACCAGTCACCATGCTGGATCCTGTGGTGACCATACCCACCTCTTGGGAAGCTTCCCAGGAGGGTGCCAGTGGTACGGGACCCCAGCCAGCACGTCCACATCCTTAGGGTCCTGGCCTGGTGGAGATTTTCTTCCTACTTCAGGAGCACTGGGCGGGCTTCCTGGAGGAGGCAAGGCCTGGCTGGCCTGGAGGAGGGGCATAGGGATGGGGTAGCATGAGAGGGAGGCTGGGGAAGGGTGGCACCTATACCTGAGGGAGGGGAGAAGAAGATGTAAAGGAAGGACCAGGAAATATTTTAATTTAAATTCCACATACTTTCTCAGGGTTGTTCTTCCCAAATTCTAGGAAATCTGTAAATTTTAATGTTGCCAAACAAATCACTTTAAGGATTAGCACCTTGAACTCAGTAAGGTAGCCCACCAAGGAATAGGGGAAGCAAAGGGAGATAGGAGACTCTAAGACACCTCTAGTTTGGGGGACTTTCTAACATGATCTGCTCATCAGATAATGGAAACAACATCAGACCAAGGATCCTGAGAATGACCAGATCACCATGAACTGTCCCGTGAGCACCAGGCTGATGTCATCCCTCTATACCACCCCATGCTCAGCCCTCGCCAGGCTTGTTGTAGAAGAAGAGCTGGGAGCCCAAGAGTCTCACTCTCGAGATGGCTGTGTTCTCCCCCTGAACTCGTCTTCTTTGCCTTCCTCCAAGGCAACATCTCTTCAGGTGGCCAACATTCTCCCTTTTCCCGAATCAATCAGTCTCTGTGTCTTTGGTGCTTACTGGAGCTCTTCCCTGTCTCTCATAAGCCAAGGGACCCCCTTGTGCTGGGGTGAGTCACTTCCCCACCCCTGGAACCCCCTGGACCATCTTTCAGTGACAGTTCTTTTCTGGTGACAGAACCTGCTAAAGAGGGCCCATGGCTCAGCAGAATTGTCTCGTTGGAGGGTTGTCAGAAAGATTTGTCCCAAGCCAGGTGCAGTGGTGCACCCGTGTCATCCCAGAAACTCAGGAGGCTGAGGCAGGAGGATCACAAGTTCAAGGCCAGTCTGGGCAACTTAGCAAAACCTTGTCTCAAAGTAAAATAAAATAGGATGTAGCTCAGGTATAGAACCCCTACTTCCCCAACTCTCATCTCCAGGACTGAAGGAAAAATAAGAGTAAAGAAAGCCTGGCCTCAGGTCTAGAGAATCAAAATGTGCATTTTAGCAAAATCCTTCCAGGGAGTCCTGGGGCCAATAGAGGAAGCTGGGGGGTGGGGGGCAGGTGAGCACGAGCCCAGAGGAAAAGTCGGGGAGTCATTATTCTGTCCCCGGGTCTCCCTCCCAAGTGAGGTCAGCAAGTTTCCTGACTCCACATTTTGGTGGTGTATCTTTTACCCTCTCTCTGGGGATTCCCTGGGTTTCAAGGGGAGGGAATCCAGTCCATGGGTGACCCATTGATTGGAGAATGTGATCTTCTTCCAGTGGGTGATTCAGTGCTCTGGGCCAAGGGTGGACATTTCTGTGAGATAGGGCAAGAGGTGACAACCAAAGGAGGCTGATTTTAAAAGGCCACCAACAGAGGCTTGATTTGAGAGACACACACACAGCCCGCAGAACTCGATCAGATAGACAGTGGACTGGAGGAGGGTCTGAGGAGAAACCACGAGGGATCTCCACCGAACTGGGGTTTTACAAGGCTCACAGCAGAAAAGGAGGGGCTTGGGACAGGAAAAGGTGTTTTTATTTTTTTTAATTTTTTTTTTTTTAAAGAGAGAGTGAGAGAGGGAGATAGAGAGAGATAATTTTTAATATTTATTATTTTTTTAGTTCTCGGCGGACACAACATCTTTGTTGGTATATGGTGCTGAGGATCGAACCCGGGCCACTCGCATGCCAGGCGAGCGCGCTACCGCTTGGGGTGTTTTTAGAGTCCCTTGTCCCGCTGGAGTTGGTGGGGGAGCTGGCTGAACTCCAGGATTAACTCGGGTTAATCAGGAGATCCCGCTGATTGACGGGCGTTTCCCTGATTGATGTTTCTTTCCAGCCCGCCCCGGGCTGCTTTGTTCGAAGTCACCATCACAGACCTGACAATTTCTATATGACTTCCCCCATCTCACACACAGAGCCCCGCAGGTTGATCAGAGCCTCAATGCCCTGAACATGTGAGAAGCTTACCAAAGTAACACAGCAAAGAAGACTTGAACTCCAAGCAGAAAATGGGCCAAGGAATGAAGCAATTGTTCATAAGTGATACCAAGGAGAGAAAAAAATAAATGAATAAAACTAGTCTGTGAATAAAATAAGCAGATGCCTCCACAATTATCAAGGATTTAACAAATCGCAATATGAGTATAAGCTGGAGACGGATCTGGACATCTCCCTGGAAAAGAATCTCCTGAGTCACTGTGACATGGATGGAGTCTCTGACTCAGAGATGCTGTCAGCTCTAGCTTCCTAGCCCCGGGGTCTCAGTATGAGATAGCAGGAGAGGGAACATGGGAAGAGCAGGTCTCCAATCCTGGCCCAACCTTAGTGGGACCTTGGAATGGTTGCTGCAGGAGCCTGGGGTGCTGCTCTTCAATGCCTGTGCCTAGGGCAGGTCACCATCATGGTGACATGGCTTAGCACTGGCTCTGCCCACAGCGGATATAGACTGAATCACCTCCCTCCATGCTTCACACAGTGGTGCCTGTCAGCCTAACACCTGTCACAGTCTAGGTGGGGCCAATCAGGCCACCCACAGCAGCTGGCACAGCCACATTGGTTCTGGTTGCTCCAGGTGTGCGTGCCAGTGATTGCCTGGTCATCATCCCTGACTCCAGGTCAGAGCTGGATTGCAGGGGACCCGAAGACAGGAGGGGAGCAGGTGCAAAGTGGGAGAGGTAGATTCAGCTCAGACTGGTGGTCCTGAGCACTTGAATTCGGACTTTCTCCTGCAGGCTCAGGGAGCCCTGGGGAGTGCAGAGGCAGGAAGAGGCCCAACCCGTGGAGAAGGTGGCATCCAGGTGGGAGAGACTGAAACCAGGAGGTAAATAAGGAAATCAATGAGAGTTCAAAAGACGGATCAAGCTTTGATCAATTGTGAAAACAGAATCAAAAGGATCAGTGGGACAGGAACAAAGGGTGGGGAGAGGTCAGAATGACTGGTTTCCACCAGCCCAGCTGTGGTGGGTGGGGCCACCATCCATCAGGACTCACAAAGAAACAGGATCAGGGGAGACAGGGAGACCTAACAGGCTGTGGCTAAGGAAAGGATACACCTTTCCAAGCACCATGTCACGTGGCCATGGGAAGCCCACAGAGAAAATCTAGTTTCAAATTCTAGACACATTGCAGCCACAATCAAAATCAAGAAAAGCGCAGGTGAACCCTGTCAGAAAACAAAATGCCCTTGTTACTGGAAAACTTCAAAAATCTCCCATAAACTTCTCTTTGGTGAAAGAAGAAGTTAAGAGAAAACTTAGAGCATTTCTAGAAAATAGTGAGACACAACATGTCAGAATGTATGAGATCCAGTTAAATCAGTGCTCAGAGGAACATGTATTGCCATGTATGTTGACATACGTGAAAGAGAATGAAATAATGAGATCAATCAGAAACTAAAGGAAAGCTGAAGGAAGAAATCAATAAAATTAAATAGAAATTCATAATAGCAATAAATGGTAGAACTAACAAATTAAACCTTTAGAAAAGGAAATCCTTTGTTATGAGCCAGGCTGTATGGGCAATGACCAAACTGACTCCATTTTGCCCTGAGACTCCACGTCATGTAAGAAATGCTTCTCCCTGGGAAAGCCCCACCTCTGTGCCCATCAAAAGTAGCCTAGCATAACATGTTTGGCAACACAAAATGGCAATTCTTATACAATGTAAAAGTGCTCTCTCTCTGGATCTCCTTTTTCTTAGACAATGTACATTCTCAGAGATGGATTGAATAGATGTTAGTAACTTGTACTCAACTAGAGACATTTTGACCCACTCCCCCTTCTGCTTATGATTTTAGATCTCATGACATTTGTTTATGGTTTTGAATCATAGCAACAGCCACTTATGATAAATATGGTTTGGGACTATAAAAGGTGTACTCAAACCCCAGGAGGGGGTGGAAGGGT
The DNA here is from genome assembly GCF_964194105.1 of Spermophilus citellus. NCBI lineage: Eukaryota > Metazoa > Chordata > Mammalia > Rodentia > Sciuridae > Spermophilus > Spermophilus citellus. The sequence goes on from NC_138188.1 coordinate 161,979,480, forward strand.
GTAGACTTGAGCCTACCCCTTGGCCCACCAGCTGGTGGATCCGGACTGCCAACTGTGAATACATGTTCCATCTCCTGCTTAAAGATTGACTCGGTGATTTATTGCAATCTCTCCTTAATGCCTTAAAAGAACCATGGAAGATAAGTCATGAGCTAATCTGATATAAATGAGTAAAGGCAAACAAATATGGAACACAGTTATAGAAAAATAACTACAAAAAAACTAGAAATGGGAAAAATTGTAAGACTCACCTTTTAAGTATAATGTAGAAAATTAGAGATGGAAAATTTTATAAGGAAATATGATTTATCAAAACTGACCAAGTGAAGGTAGAAAATATAAACAGAATATTTCCAGAGAAGACCCAGAGAAAGTTGTCAAGGCACTGCCTCCCCAAAACTCTGAGACCAGAGAGTTTCTAAAAGGAATTCTACCAGATTTTTAGAGTAGACAACTACAGCCTGGGAGAAAAGGTTAACATCCAAATTCTTTTTGTAAAATGAGCACAACATTGATAGCAACACTCCAAGCCTGCCCAGAAGAAGAAACTAAAGACTGACTAAATTTGCAAATATACTTAGAAGAATGCTATCTAAAATACGAACAAACCTAATCCAAAGCACATTAAAAGACACCATGAGCAAAAGATTATTTCAGAGATGAAAATGATTCAATATACTTAATGACATAACTCACTATGTTCTTAAATCTATGGCAATAGATCACAATATCCTCCATAGACAATGAAAAGATGTCTAACAAAATTATAAAAAAAGTTTTTCATGAAATTCCCAATAAAATTGGAATAGGAGGATGCTTCTTCAGCATAATAAATTATATCTCTTTCAAAAACTAGTATCAGTTGTTTAAATTTTTTTTTAGTTGTAAATGGATATAATACCTGTATTTTATTTATTAATTTTTATGTGGTGCTGAGGATCAAACCCAGTGCCTCACACATGCTAGGCAAGTACTCTACCACTGAGCTACAACCACAGCCACACTAGTGTCCATTTTTAGAGTTAGGAACAAAATAAGAATGCCCATTACTACTAAGTACTACACTAGATTAGTGGACAATGTAATCAGACAGGAAAAAAAATAAAGGCTTCAAATTTGAAATACTATCACTATTCGTGCAAGGTACAATTGTATACCTGCAAACCCAATCTCAAACAAGGAATTCACCAGAAAAGCATGATACAAAGTTAGTAAATAGAAATCATCAGCTTTCATATTCACAAACAATAATTAGAAGATTTTATGGAAGAAAAGGCCCTATTTGCAATGACAACAAAAAAGTATAAATACCTAGACACAAATTTAATAAGAGACAAACAAGATCAATATGCAGGAAACTTGAAAATGTTCTTAAGAAGTACAAAAGAAGAAATTAGCAAGTGGAAATACATTTCCTCTTCTTAGATAGGACAATTCCACTTCAGAAAGCCATCAAGGCTCCCTAACATAAATTATAAATTTCTGTGATCCCAATAAAAATTCCAATCAGACTGTATTTGTGGGAGGAATTCTATAATATGGAAAAAAAAAGAATAGCCATGATGAAAACTTTGAGAAAAAAAAAAGGTGGAAATATAAAGAAGTACTCATGATGGCTATTAGGACCGAATAAATCTGTTCTGAAACAACATGGTAGAGCTTGGACAGAGTAATGGAAGAGAAATAAAATGCAAAAAGAAAGCCCAGAAAGAGGCCCAAGTGCATGCAGAGGTTCAGAATGTGATAAAGGTCATCGAAAGCCACTGGAAAGGAGGACTCTTCAGTAAATGGAGTTGACACAGCAGGGGACCATCCAACACCGAGTGACAGCAGTGGCTGGAGTATTTCCCCAGGGCTTAGAGGGCTAAATGTCAGACCTTAAGCCATTGGTGTACTAGAGGACAGCATGGAGCATTTCCTTAGAAACCTGGAGTTGGGATGGCCTTTCTAATAGACACAAATCCATGACAGTGTTTAGTAGATTTGAGCTTGTGTGTATGAGTCTGTTTTTCACAAAGAAAAAAATTAGAAAATAAACATACTACACACACACACACACACACACACACACACACACACGACCAAAGTCAAAAGACATGACAAACTGGGAAAAATAATGCAAATTATAATCTCTATTTAAAATATTTTAACCATCACATGTGCGCTTCCAACGAGCCCAGCATTACAGCCAAGCACTTTATGAAAATTAGGTCAGCTAATCGTATGCCAACCCTGTGATATGCCACTCTCATTAACACCAACTCCAGCTGGAAAGGAAAGCAGGAAGAGGTTAAGTAACACGCCCTGAACATGCTGGAACAAGTCTAAGAGGTAAAAAGGTGTGCCACTCAAAATGACAGCAGGTCATTCGAAACCCAAGCTCTAGGCACAGATCTGCAGGGAATGAATTCTATCAAGGGACACATGAGGCGTGAATAAGACAGGAGAACATCATTTATTGAATCGGAGGCTCAGCGTTGTGAAGATACAAATTCTCTTTGAGTTCATCTTTACATAGAGTTGAATAAAAAAATTAACAGGACATTGAAGAATGTCACTCAGTATTTATAAATATTTTATAGTATTACTTACATGAGATGTTAACTGGGGGGATTTGTTTTGAAGGAAACTCTTCAGATTTCTCTATCAACTCAGCTACTGTCCCAGTAGCCACCAGAGGCCCAGGCAGAAGAGCACAGGAGGACCTGGTGGGGTCATGTACCACCTGCACCTGTAGCAACCAGGGAGAACTCCAGAGAAGGGTGGTGATCCTCCAAGCCCGGCAGAGGGCTGTGTGGGAACGTGCGGTCAGGATAAACGGAGCATGTGCTCGGAGATGGCAAGGCACAGGGAAATACTTCAAGGCAGAATAAAGAGGACTGCACAGGCTTTTGACAATAAGCCTTGGCTACAGGACAGAAGGGTGGTGTCAGTCTAGAATGAAACATGCGGCTGGGCGGATGTCCTCGTAGGAGTTTTCTAGGTAAGGTGGCCGTGGCTGTGTGCAGGGCTGTGGTCCGGCAGTCTTCAACAATTAGTTCTTGTCATTGGGCACATGTGCCTGAGACCCCCTCCTTCCAACCTCTGGGCTTTATCTATTTGTTTTGATTAGGGCTTGGCACAAGGAACTCCATTTTGATTCTGACCCCTTGCACCCACACAGGACTCAGTGTCTCCTGACAGCCCATCAGGGGGCCTGCCAGGGCGCAGAGAGATGACCTTGAGCTCTCTGACACTGCACCCAAGCCAGGCGCACCCAGGCCTGGGAGCCACCTGGACGTGGCGTGAGCAGAATGGGCACTGAGGGCACGGGAAGAGCAGGCTTTACCCCAGAGGTCCCTCCTGGGCTCCTGGAGCGGTGTCTGAGGGACACCAGTTACAGTTTAAAACTCATTGCCATCCTCTTGCTCCTTGGTGAGGGAAAGAGAGATTCATATAGCCACTCCTGAAATAAGAAATACTGAACTCAAGAAGCTAGCTGGCCAGGGGGTGTGTCCACAGGTGGCCTAGCTGTCTGCTGTCCCTGCAGGGCAGTCCCAGGACCACCTTGTATCTTCCAAGGTGGACGGTATTAGATGGTGAGGGGCTGGGAACAATTAGGTTGGAGACAAAGTGCCCCCCAGTCTCAAGGAGGTCCAGGTGCAGGTGAGGGAGAGGAAGCCCAGTTAGCCGCCCAGCTTTGCTCGTTGTCCCTTGCTCTTATCCCCACTTTCAGAGGTCACATAGAAGGTCACATGCAGGGCCTCCCGTTAGCTCTGGCACAGCCAGCGCCTGTGACACACGAGTCACTATGGTAGAGGGTGAAACCACGGACCCTCCTCTTGGGCCTGCATGGGTGTCCCGTGGGTGACCTGATGCCAGAGGGCCACCCCCCGCCGAGCACACTGACACTGCCATGTTCTGCACACATGTCCCAGGAAGGGTCCCAGCACTCAGTTATGCACGGGCAGCCCATTGCTTGCCCTGGTCGTTTATCCTATAAGTCTCCCCAAACCCTGTCCCTGGGAGGTGGATCTGATGCATGGGGCTCCCACCTCCCCATGCTGGATGTCGTGAATAAACTCTTTTTCTTTTGTAAAACTCTCGTTAGGATGGTTGCCACCTGACCCGGTGGGCAGCACAGGCTCCACTCAGTAGCAGGCCATCTCCAGTCGGACAGCAGTGGCTGTGGAAGCCAGACTGTACCTCCAGGGGCCAGTGAGGTCCAGTGGTGTGGCAGGACCAGCTGCAGTGCACGAGGAAGCCTGCAGTGGTCTCCGCCTTGCACCTGCATGATCTGGGGTTTTGGGGCCACAGGGACCAGGTGATGGTTTTAGGTTCCAGGGCTTTCGCAGTTGCTGAGGGGCCCCACAGGAAGGGAGGAAGTGAAGCCAAAGGTGTGCAGGTGGGGAGTCCTGGGGTGCGGGACCCTCCGGTGGCCAGCTCCCTCTCTTGATATGCAAACATCCCTGTGACAGGCTTTCAAGGCAGACAGGGGTCTGTAAAAAGAGTCATTTCTTCTTATACTTTGAAGCTTTCTGAACTCTGTAGGATGTAGTGACGTCACTGAATTGCTAGGCCAATTAACTGCTGTCTAAACTCTAACCTGGTGGGCTTATTTCTTAGAACTATGGCTCTTAGGGAGGGGAACTCAAGTCAGCTGGAGCTGCTGCCTGTGGTGCAGGACGTGATGACTTGCTGAGAACACTCACTGGTGTTTCACTGTCTTGATTCCCACACCTGTGAACTACTTACCATGAATTCCCTGTGCAGGTCTTTGGTTACGAAGGCCAAGAATTCTAACCCACCAATGTCATAATGGTTAAGAAATGGTATCATAGTTCCTACAAAAGCCCCAGGTAACCTCAGCTCGGCCCAGAACTTCCGAGCACTGGCTCATCTGGGTCCACCAGTGTAACACACCTGAGTTCTCCAACCCTCCAATTGGTGCTTGGTCTCTTATTAAGTGTAATTTCTTTTTTCTTTCTTTCTTTTTTAAATAAATGACAGCAGAATGCATTATAATTCATATTATACATATATCGCACAATTTTTCATATCTCTGTATATAAAGTACATTCACACCAATTCGTGTCTTCATACATGTACTTTGGACCATGATGACCATCGCATTCCACCATCATTGCTAACTGCATGCCCTCTCCCTTCCCCTTTCACCCCTCTGCCCTATCTAGAGTTCATCTATTCCTCCCATGCTCCCCCTCCCTATCCCACTATAAGTCAATCTCTTTGTATCAGAGGAAACATTCAGCATTTGTTTTTTGGGGATTGGCTAACTTAGCATTATCTTCTCCAACTCCATCCGTTTACCTGCAAATGCCATGATTTTATTCTCTTTTATTGCTGAGTAATATTCCATTGTATGTATATGCCACCTTTGTTTTGTCCAGTTATCCACTGAAGGGCATCTAGGTTGGTTCCACAGTTGGCTATTGTGAATCGTGCTGCTATAAACATTGATGTGGCTGTGTCCCTGTAGTATGCTGTTTTTAAGTCCTTTGGGTATAGACCGAGAAGAGGGATAGCTGGGTCAAATGGTGGTTCCATTCCAAGTTTTCCAGGAATCTTTATACCGTTACCAAGCGTGATTTCTATAACACAGCAACAATCATAAAAAGGCCCACTGCTATGGAGGCCATGGCCTGTGCCCTGGAGAGGCCCAGGAGGCCATCCTTCCTACAGGCCTTCCAACAGCTCCCCTGCTTGCTGCCCACTCCTAGCCCTCCACTCAGCCAGGAAGAACCCTGTGACACGAGAATCTGTGAGCCCAGGCCACAGGGTCACTGGCTAAACCTCTGCAGGAGAGGGGTCCTTTGATCGGCTTACAGCTCAGCCTTCCCCAGGAGCCCCTGTCTGTCTGCCTCCAGGGGTCTCCAGCAGGATCCCTTCTAAAGTCCTGCCCTCAAATCCCGTGCCCAGAAGCACACCTGTGCCTAGTGTGCGGTGTTCACCGAGAGCATGTGCTCGTGTGTGTGCTAGTGTGAGTGTGTTTATGTGTAAGCGTGTGTTACTACAAGTGTGGTTAGTGTGCCTGTCAGTGTGTGTTTTTGCACATGTGTCTAATGGTGCATGTTTATGTGTGTTAGCGTGTGTTAACGTGTGTTAACGTGTGTTTATGTGTGTTAACGTGTGTTTATGTGTGTTAGCGTGTGTTAACGTGTGTTAACGTGTGTTTATGTGTGTTAACGTGTGTTTATGTGTGTTAGCGTGTGTTAACGTGTGTTAACGTGTGTAGGTTTTAGTCATCTGAGTGCAAAGTAGAAGATTCACATATTGTTTGGGGCAAGGATTTATGCACCTTATGGTCATAAACTTTGTACCCACCAGTACAGGTCACCTAGTGCCACGTACCAAGATACCCATGACTTGGCTCTGAGGCAGTTTAAGACAGCCCCTGTTCTCTCTGACGTTTGTGGGTTGGGACTCGGCAGGTGGCCCTGCCGCAGGGTCTGTCATGGAGCTGCATCATCTGAGAGCTCCCCAGGGCCAAGGAACTGCTCCCAGGGGCTCCTTCCTGCAAGGTATGGCAGGAGGCTGTGGCTCCTGACCTGTGACCTCCTCAGAGCTCAAGCATGTCCCTCTGACAGGGCCCACATGTCCCCCAGGGTGAGCCATCCAAGAGGAAGCAAGAGGAGGCCGCCTCCCCTGGAGCTGGGCTCACACTCTCCCCTCCACTGTCTACGCACTGGAAACCAGTCCTGTGTCCGGCCCTTGCTCAGGCCTCCACTGTAGGAGAAGGAAGCTGAAGAAACTGTGCCCAGGGTTCAAAACCCACACAAGACCCACCAGGAAACACACCGAGCACGGAAGGAGGACGTGGGCCATCCCTGGTCCCCTGTGACACTGCAGTTTGGTTTCCTGCAGGCACTGGAGAGCATGTGTGCCTGCCACCTGCATGTCCTGTTGCTGACTCAGTGGCTTTTGAGGGCTCTCTGCAGGGTCTGTGAAGGCTTGCTCGACCCTGGGGTCCTCTGTGGCACCTGTACCCTGGAGACAAGCAGGTGTATGCTTGGACAGCTGCTTCCTCTGCGATGGGCACAAACTCCGAGTCTCTGTCCTCTGGGCCTCCAAAACCCAAGGTACCACAGCTGGGAATGGCCCTGGCATCATCCACAAGGCACTAGTGTGGGAGCCATCTCCACGGAGGTTCTGGATCTTCCTGGCGCTGGGAGGGTGGCCATGGGAAGTGAGCACCAAGACATGGGCTGGTAGGGGAGATGGCTGCTGGTGAGGATGAGAATGAGCATCCTTGCACCTGGGCGACAGGAAGACTGAGGGGTGACTTCTGAGGTCCTGCAGTGCCTGTGGGTCCCTGCTCCTCCGATCCCCAACTGGCACGGGGCCTTTTAGGCCTCTCCTTGGCCTACAGCCCTCCAGGACTCCCCTTGCCCCCTTCCCACCTGGTTTCTGCCCCAACACTGGGTCCTCAGGGCCGCCCTCCCAGCCTCCTGCCCTCCTCTGTGCTTCTCTGCATTGAGAGCTACAGCTCTGTCCCCTTGCTGGGACAGAAAGCCCTGGGGGTGCCCAGATGTCAGTGTGGCCAGGACCTGGGCCCCAGTGACTGTTGGCAGCACAGACAGAACAGCGGTGGTGGCGCCTCCCCTGCAGCCAGCATCAGGGAGCGGCGGCCACTCACAGGAGCCCGGGAAAGTGTGCGAGTGAGTGTGGGTTTAACACGGGTTAGAGCAAGGCTGTTTACCCCCAGGGCGTCAGCAAGGTCTGGGGACAGTTTTGGTCCTCAGGACCTGGATGGAGATGGGGTTGCCTCCTGGGATCCAGCCGGAAGAGGCCACAGAGGTCTGAGTCGCTCTGCATCTCACATGACTAGCACAGCCCACAACAGCGTCATCTTCCATGGTGCCAAGGCAGAGAGTGCTGGACGGGGACAGTTCCCCTGCAGACGTGAGCCTGAGGGTCACTTGGAGGAAGCAAAGGGAGGATGATCCAATAAAAAGGTAAGTTCAGCCTAAATCCATCCACGGTGACACTGCTTAGGAAGGTTGCTTGTAGCTCGACCCAGTTGTCTTTCCTCAGCTGCGGACTCTAGGGACCGGTTACCATAGTCTGTCTCGTTGACTCCAGTGCTGAAGTCCCCTCAGGGGTGGGTTGTGCTGGTCCACCCAGCGCTGCAGTATGATCTTCTGGGAGAGACTTAAGACAGTTACAGGGGACATCATCTGAGTGCACCTGTGTGTGAATTGCACCAGCTACAGAAAACACGCCCCTGAGCACCAGCCCTTTCCATGTGGTCCACACCTCTCTGTTCCCTTCAAATTCTAAGAAATTTTATCGGATTTCTCTGACTTGAATGAGCTAGACCTCTTCTAAGAATAAACTTTAGATAAAAAATAATTAATATGAGGAATGAACGTGTAGAGCTATTACCAATGTCAGACACTTGAGGACCCTACTGTTAGGAATACGAGGTGGGGAGCCACCACTGCTGTCCTGTTGGGGACACTGTTCTGGGCTCTCACGGGGACGCTGAGATGAATCAGATGTCACCTACAGCCTCGAGGGCACCTCTGGGCCTTCTGGGGAGGAGTCCACAGATCCTCTAGTCAATGCAGAATCTCTGGAGCATCCATAGACCAAATATGGAGGGACAGGAGGGGTGGCCCCTGGCCACAGGAACCAGAGATTGTTCCAGAAGGAAGAAATGCCAGCAAGAGATTTTGCAGATAGGGAGAAAATCCACAGAAAGCAGTGCAGAGAAAGTGGGGTGTCCTTCCAGGAGAAGGAGACAGGCCAGCAAAACCTTAGGGGTTCTGCCCTGGGCCGCCATTGTTCCTACACTGCATGTAGCCCCTTGGCTGTGCTAGTGGGTAACCAGGTGATTCAGGGGTTCTTTCTGTGAGTTTCTATGGCCTCAGATCAAGGCACCCCTCAGGAAGTACATCCAGAGGCAGCAGACCATCAGCTGCATGTTGGTCCTGTGCAACATACTCGTTGCCACCACGGAGGTATAGAGCGTGGTGCAGGAGGTGAACCCTGATGGAGACAGTCCATAGAACAGAAGAAAGACCCAGGCTTCCAGGGGATGGTAGGGGAGGAAGGATGCCCCATCTCCGTAGAAGCTCCTGGAATATAGCATTCTCAGGAATGCTCTGCACCCTGCTATGAATCCAAGTGCTGTCCCATGTTTTCAATAGGGGTGTCCTATTAATGACTGACACCATCTGTCCAGTAGACAAATCTATTTGTACACTAACTTTGCTACAGAAATTTAGTACTCCTTCTTTTTAACAGTCAGTTATCTGGTCTTCTCGTCTTCAACAAAGTTAGAGAGGCTAAAGTTCTCAACAAATATTAATCATAATTATTATATATTTAGTTCATCAGTAATGTCACAGAGTATATATAACTTGATCTCAGTATAGCTAAAACAGTACTGCAACATAAATGATAATTTTCTAAGCATTCTAGGTCATGTACAGGAATAGAGAAACTTGTGCTAGGTATAAAATAAAAATGGGCTATTTTCATGTTCTTTGCAGCACAGCTCACAATACCCAAAGGAAGAAGGAACCCAAGTGTATGTCATGGATATATGAATAAATAAAATATAGAATACCCATAAAATGGAATGTCATTCAACCTTTAAATGGGAGAAGATTTTGAAACAATACAACATGGATGAACCTCCAAGACATTCGGCCAAGTGAAATAAGGACAAGTCCCATATGACTCACTCACACGAGGCAGGTAAAGTAGTCAAACTCATAGGCACAGAAATTTGGATAGTGGGTGCCAGGGGCTGGCAGGGAGGATGGGGATTAGTGTTAATGGGCACAGAGTTTCAGTTTCTGGAGAAGGGTAGCAGTGATGGTTGTACATTATATAAATGTGCTTAATACACTGAACTATAAACTTTAAAACAGTTAAAATGGTAAATTTTATATTCTATATACTTTACCACCATTTTAAAAATAAATGTTTTGGAACAGAAGGTTCCTGAAGGCAGAGTGGCAGGAGCAACATGTTTTCATTAGGTGGGTTATTCTCTGCCACAGACAGAGCCTGCCCTTCTCCAGGTCACCGCTCTTCACCACACTGAGGGATGGACAGTCACTTCTCAGTGTTCATCTTGTCTTTATTCTCAGTGGCAGGCAAGGCTGACCGCTCCCTCTCTTGGCAAACCCTCCCTCTACCCACCCTGCTGGCTGAACTCAGATCAGAGCTCCTTCTCCCCACTGGCTGCATGGACGGACACCCTCAGCCTCCATGTCTGCTGCCCCTTCAATATGCTGGCCTCTAAACAGTGGAACCTTGGTCTGGGTTCCCTCCTCTGTCGACACCCTCTCCTCGAGTCGTTTTACTCACCCATGCTTTGGAATCCTGTCTATGTGCCAGCGACTCCCAGATCTGCACCTTTACCCTGACCTGTCCTAGACCCGATGTCTCCCTCTGGCTGATTGGTGTCCATCTCCATGACCCTTGATTCCCCACTTCATCCCATTCTCCTCCTCCCGCAGGCTTCCCAGGCGGTGCACAGGAACATGTCCCAGTTCTAAATCCACATCTGAGTCACACCATGGGTTCCCTCCCACCTTTCCTCTGTGTCTCATTTATCTGTAGTCCTGGGACTCTGCCTCCAAAATCATCACCATGTCCACCGTCCCCTGTGTACCCCACAGCTGCTCCCAAGTCTCTCTGATCTCCTTTCAGAACAAAGGCCTCAGACCTGCTGCTCTGCAGACCTTTGCCTTGACCACAAAACTCACTCTCCATTGGTCTGTAAATGTGCCTCCTGTTCCTATCCTTTACTGCTTCTTCTCTCCCATAAGTAACCCCAGACTCCTCTACCTGTCCAGCAAGCCCTGGCTACCTGTCCCTGAGTGCCTCTCCCAACACAGTTCCCAGAGCCCTCTGCCTGGCCCACCCCTAGCAAGGGAGCTCAGTTCAGAAGCTTCTTTTCATCCTACGGCCCAGAGTTCTCTTCCTCTCATTCAGGTCTCAGCCCACCCAGCACACCCAAGGGAACCCCTCTGTCCACCCAGTAGAGACCACCAGCCAGCCCATGCCTCATTTCCCTCACTCCCTGCAGCCCCCTGTTGACACCAGGCCTGCATCTTTGTTCTTGTATTGCACTTTGCCTGGCTTCTTCCCCTGAGAGGTGGGATGCTCATGAGACCAGGGGTTTCACAGTCTGGTTCCCACCAGCTCTTCCACACCCAGAACAGCGTGCTCCACAAGTATTTGTTTAGCAATAAGGATACAGAATGAACCCATGGATTAATTGAAAGAAAGAAGAGAAATGAAAGGATCTAATGTTTGGGGACAGTGCCCTTGTTGGTGGTCCAGTCCAAAGCTGGCCTGATAAGACATTGCTGCATGACTCATGGTGCAGAGGGAGCCTGCCTGCTTTCTGGGTTGAGTCCTCGTTTCAGACTGAAGCACAAGAAGTGCAGAACACTCTCTTCCTGGCCAAGGTGAACCCTAACTGGAAGCTTTGACTTTATTATCTTCTCTTTTTCCCCTTCGAATAAAGGGCAGTGATCTAGGGTCTCATGAGTGATTGATGGTACCAGGAAAGAGACCTCAGGGAGCTTTCTCCCCTCCCAGGGCAAGGTCCTCTCTTTCACTCATGCAAGGTGCACAGATACCTGGTTTTCTTAAGAACTTGTGTGTCTGTGCACATAAAAAACTTCCTGGAGAGTAGGAAGATTTGCTCTCAAATGACAACATTGGGAACAGGAAGATGAAAGCAGTAAGACCTGAGATAGGCAGGCGGACAGATGAATAGCTATGTAGACAGATACCACTGTTTAACTAGGTAGCTAGAAAATTTCAAAAAATGGTAGACCAAAGGCCAGGTTTGAAAATTTAAAAATAGGATCAAAATGGAGAAGACAATATGTTCAATAGGGCCAATGTGTTCAATAGGGGTATCTTATTATCAATTAATATCACCAGTCATTAATAACAAAGAATAACAGTCATTAATGACAAAGAATCTGTCAATCCCACGGGAGTGGGAAGACGTGGGGAAGAGAGTGGGAGAAGACAGAGAGGGGAGATGAGCAGCTGTAGGAGGTCACCCAGCACAGCAGAGCCGGGCAGGAACCTGGACTCTCCCTCCTGTGGGCAGCACGGAGTTCTTCAAACACGGTGGACAGAGCAGCGCTGTGACAACCAGCGCCCTGGTGCCTGGCACCCAGTGGGCACCCAAGACCCAGTGTGAAATAAACTGTGGGTGGGTGAATGGAGGGAGCGTGAGTGGGAGGCGCTGGCCAGGCTCCATCAGGAACCGCAGAGGAAGGCTGCAGGGGAGCTGGGGGTCCCGCCAGAGAAGCTGGCCCTTCCTCGGGAAGTTCTGAACACTCCACCAGCAAGACACGTGCCCGGCCCCGAGGGTAAGAGGTCAGTTTGTGAGACCCAACTCTGTTCTTACCATCTCAAACCCCCGCAGAGCGTCTCTGCCAGCACTGTCTGCAGGGCAGGGGCCTCAGGCCGATGGGCAGGAGGGTTCCAGTGCTCGCCTGGACCTTGGCAGAGGAGGTGGAGCCACGGGGAAGATTTCAGGGGACCCTCAAGCAGAGGTGATCCTGGGCCTGGTGGTGCTGATGGGGGTGACAGTCACACAGCATGTGTCTTTGAGGGAGAAGCGCTCCTTAAAGGGCACTTGGGCCTGTGTCCTTCAGCTCCGTCGTTAAAACAAAGCACCGGTGCTGGGCCATGTGCAGGGAGAGCCCCACCAGGGACTGATAACATGTTCCTCCTGTGGGGCGAGGGTTTCCCTGGAGTCCCAGGAGTCCTCAAACCCTCCTGGGTCACCTGGCCCCTTAGGTGGCCATGTCCTGCCTGGGTGGCCCAACATACCCTTGAGGTGGCCTTCTGTCCCCAGGGCCAGTTCTGCCCTCAGCTACCTTCCTCTCACCGTAAGAGGAGGTGATTGGTGGCATCTCCTTGCAGTCCTGGCCACAAGCACACGGCTGGCCCAGGCCCTGGCTCCTGAGGTGACCACAGCACAGTGGATGACTTTCCCTTCTCAGGAAATTCCGGTGTCGGCAGCACACTGAGAGGTAGTCAGTGCTGGTGCAGGGACACCTGGAAGAAGCAGGGGCTGGTCCCATGCACAGAAGACAAGAGGAAGCCAGCGTGGAAACCAGACCCTGGCTCCAGCCTAGGAGGGACAGAGGTGGTGCTGGCGGGGGCCTCTCTCCAGCCAGGGCAGCTCCAGAGGAGGACTCATCCCTCGGGGGCCCAGAGGAGGATCCAGGTGTGCTCTGCAGTCCCTGGAGCCCTGGGCATCCACAAAGCACGTCCAAGCCCAGGGCAGCACAGGCAGAGAGCCCCGGCTGATGAGGCTGCCTGGGCTGATCCTTATTGAGGGGGGGACAGGGGGTGGCCCTTCCCACCACACCACCCACTCCCCGGTCCCTCCCCCTCTCTGGGACTTAGGCTCCTGGCATTTCCCTTACAGCTGGCTCTTCTTTCTCAGGACCAAAGAGGAGAAAGGAAACTGAAAGGGAACGAGAGTTGGGCAAGAAACGGGATGTTGGCGGGGAGGGGGACCCAGTGGCTTCCAGTCGCCCTGGAGGGCCCAGGAGGGGCACTCTGCTGCTGTAGACCAGGCTTCCCTTGCCACCCTTCACACCAGGGACACGGGGACTCTTAGGGGCAGGGTGTGCTTTATGCCAAGGGCAAGAGCTAACAGCCAGGACCTGGTGGTGTCCCCTGAGGGGTCCTCAGCCTGGTAGCAGAGGTCAAGATGCTGTGATAGGGCCATGCTGCCTGGGGTGAGGGGCACCTGGCCCCGTGCCCTGCCTGCTCACTGGGCATGTCCTGTGGGAAAGCCTCCATCAGCAAGTGCACTGGGCCTGGAGGAGGACGGCTGAGGTGTCCAGGGCTCAGGGCCTGGGAGAAGGAGTGCCCCTGGGCTAGACCAAGTTCATGTGTGTGGGGGGGAGGGGTGCAGTGAGGAAGTGTGGGGGGGGCCCCATGGGACCAGCACAGTCAGGGCCTTGTGCACCATGCTGAGCAGAGTGCAGGGAGCTCTCCCCAGGAGTGGGACACCCTGTGCCGTTTGAACAAGGGCCACCAGCTTTCCACAGCGGTTGGAAGAGTGCGTGGGCTTGGAGGAAGGGGGCTGACTTCACAGAGCCCCGCTCGAAGGGCTTCCCGTAGGAGCTCCGCTCTCCCCTGTCCCTGGCGAGCCCAGTGCAGCCCAGGCTGTGCAGCCTGTGGAGGGCAAAGGAGGAGCAGAGAAATCGCCGCCACACACCCAGGGCTGCATGGGCTGGAGGATGGCAGAGGGTCAGTGGGTGGTTTGGCCACTACTAAGGTTCCCCTGCAGAGACTGGACAGGCCAGATGTGTTTTACGGGAGGTAGGCAATCTCCTCAGAGGGCAGGACCCAGCCTGTGCCAGGGTGGAGCCACAGGCCCACACCAGGGAGCACTCAAGACAGCAGAGTCACCCGTGACCACGGAGCACCTGCTGCAGGTGTGCCAGGCTCAAGGTATTCTCTGGGAAATGCAAGTGTGACCAGACCTTGCCCTGTCTCCACAGAGGTGACACCTCATGAAGGACGTGGTCATCTCCCCCACTATCACCATTGTCCCTCCAGATGCAACAGAATCTTGGCCTGAGTTTAGACCACTAGGGGCCCAGAAGACACCTGAGCCAGCTTTGGAAGGGGCTTCGAGGGACAACTGCACAGCCAGGCAGACTTTGCATGGGTCTTGCCAGGGAGGGGACTTTCCAGGAGTCTGTGAGCACAGGGCAGCCCAGAAGGAGGACCTTGCTAAACAGACCTCAGGAGGCAGAAGCTTATGTGGTGGGCAGTGGGTGCTGGGAAAGGAACAGAAGTTCCCGGCATAGGCAGGGAGGCAGTTCTCCAGGGCTGGGAGTTTGAAGTTCTTTTGATCGAAAAGAGAGACCTGGCATTTATTTAGGAGGGAATACCTCCACAGCAACTTGGGTGGGAGGAGCTGGGGCTCCTGAGGGCAGGCGCTGCCTCTTGATCTTAGCAAAGGGGCAAAGGTGCAGAAGGATGCAGGTGAGGGGGCCACAGCCCTCCCTCCCAGCTAGGGTCCTGCTCCATGGACCTCAGTCCTCTCCTGTGTGGAATAGGAGTGAGAATCTTCCCACTGGGAGTGTGCTCCTGGGGTGAGTGCCTGACTCCTATTCCTCTCTGAGGCTGCTGCCTAACACGCTGAGTCAGTACCCATGATCTGGGTCCATCCTCTCGCCCTGCCCTCAGGGGCGAGCAGTTTACTTACCCTCAGTGGCTCCCTATGGGAGCCACCAAATGCCGCAATCTGGCTGGGCACAATTCAGGAGCCACTTGTCAAAAGAAACGAACTTTATTTTTAGAACCACACACGCCAAACAAAACAGCTCCTCAGGAAAAACCCTCAGAGCCCAACTGCCACCACCGGCTTCCCACAAGCCTCTCACCCCCACAGCTCCGTGGGCTTGCAGGCTTCCTGGGTGACCCTGGGAGAGGGAGCGCTTGGGGTCTACCACCTAACACCTAGCACGGGTGGACCCTGTGTAGCCAAAGGACTTCAGCCCAGGCAGATGCGGGCTGCAGAGCTCCCCTGGTTTCCACAGACATTTGAGTTTCTGGGAACCCCATATAGGAGCGGGGGAAGGTTGTGTGGAGTGGTGGAGAAGTGATGATCCCTAATCACAGCAGACTTTGGGGGACTTGTGGTTTGGAACCGTCAGCTGAACTAAGGGGTGTGGAAGAGGGGTTCCTCAGTTCCCCGAGGGAAACGTCATTCCCCTGCACCGGGAGCAGGAACCCCCGAAGGAGGGCCAAGCTTGCTGGGTGCCACCCCAGGTTCTCCCATCCTTTTCCAACCTGGAGAAGTCAGAGGGCAGAACAGCAGGGAGGTCTCCCAGCCCCCAGAGAGTAAAGGGGCAGGACGAGATGCACTGGGAGATGTCCAAGGGTGCCGCTACCTGGAACACAGAAAGGTGGACTCCCTGCTGCAGTGGGGTGGCCCCAGGGAGTCTAGTCAAAGGACCATCCATGCTGCCATCAGTGCCGCAGGCAGCTCAGAGCATCAAGGGACAGACAGACGTGGGAACCCGAGGTTAAGGGACTAATTCTATGAAACGGATCCACTGTGCTGACCCCCACTGCGCTGACCCCCACGTGCTTTCTTTTCCAAGAAGCCATTTACCTGCAGCCCTGCCTGGCCTCAGTGGACAGGATATGTCACATTCCTCAGTAAACTACTCTTAACTGTAGGAGAAATGCAGGCCCCAAATAATGTGGATAAGAGGAACCCAAGTTACCCCAAAGGAGGGGACTTTTGTGAGCAGATCCTGAAACTCTGAGAGACAAAGGCAGTTCCTCCTAATCATAAAATCTGTAAGAATGTACGGTTAAGAATCCAAGTAGAACCTAGAGTTCCATGACAGTGGGGACCTTAGAGTCACCTTGCTGTCCTATTATTAGTCAATAGTCAAGAGAGGACCTGTGCAGGGCTTTTGGAACTCCTCTGGGACGCCCAAACTGAAGTGCAGCAGAGGATCCTTGTCTCTCTCTTCTCTGAGAGCACCCATTCTCTCTCTTGAGACTGTTCTCTTCTTTCCCCTTCAATAAATTTGTCCTGTTATTCTAAGGGACACTTAGGAAATCTTTGGGACTTGATCAATAAGAATCAGGGTTTGAAGAGGGCTCTTTGCAGCTGCCTGTATAGCAAGCCTCCAGCTTCTCCTAAAGATCAAGCTGCCTATCAAGATCCCCACAAGTTTTTCTGGAGACACAGCAGGGTGGCCTGGCTGGAGCATCTCCTTTCAGCAAGATCCAGGAGGAGGAGCTCTGCAGGGCAGCAGCCTGATCTGGGTAGGAATCAGTTTCGGTTTCCTTTCTGAGCCTGGCTCCACCTCCAACTCCACCTCCCAGGCTGGGCTGCAGAGGGACTGTCTCCCTTGGTTTTCCGGGAAGCAGGCGGGGTTTGTCAGAACCACATAAAGCCTCCCAGCTGGACACTGCCTGCACTGTAGCTGCACAGGGACAGGTGAGTGTCCAGAGAGGCCTGGGAAAGCACAGTGCCCAGGGGAGGCACTGTGGGGACTTTGCTGCATGCAGGGAACAGTGATACTGACAGGAGCTGCAGGTGAGCTCAGACCCCCTCTCATTCTAGTTCCCACCAACTAACTCCTGCTGAGGCTCTTGGGTGGAGCTTGAGAAACTGTCCCCTAAGCAGCAGTGGCTTTTCCGCTGGTGTTGGTGGGCAGGCAGAGGGATGGGGAGTGCAGGGGTCGCAGAGGGACTCAGGCTAAGGCTGAGCCCTGAGAAAGTTTCAGACCCAGGGCTGCTGGGGTGCGAGCCCACCCCAGCTGCTGACCATGGTCTCGGTGGGTTGTGTTTGCCCGCTAAGGAGGTGCAGCCAGCAAGGCCAAGTCCAGGAGATCCCTGGAAGGGCAGAGGAGCCCTCAGGGATCCTGCAGGAGGTTCCCAGGAAGGGGTGGCAGAGACTGGCTTGTGCACAATGCCCCTGCTCCAAGTCCTCCCCAGCCGTGGACTTGAACTTGGAATCCCTAGGATCCTGGGGTCTTGGGGGTACAGAAGGGTGTCAGTGGCAGACTAGGTTAGGGGTCTGACTCAGTTTGCAGAGATGCCTTGGGTGGGCCTGGAGGGGTGGAGAGTGGCAGGAGTCCTGCAGACTGATAGAGGACTCCAGGGCCTCGGAGTCCTGTCCCCCAGGAGGTTGGTGACCACGAATTGCTCAGATGGGGTACTAGGAATGAGTGGTCACATTGTAAGTCAAGGTTTTCCTGGGAAGCCATCAAGTGCTGGTAGCCACTAACTGTCAGTCCCAGAGGGTTCCAGAAGAAAAACAAAAAGGGCAAGTAGCCCTGGGAGGGCTGTTTTCAAACCTAGACAGAGCCGCCTTGGGAAGGTGGCTGGTTCTCAGTGCCTTAGGCTGTCCCTAGAACTGCTGGGCAGGGGGTCCCTTTAGGCTCCTGAGGGAGGAAGGCTCTGAATCCTCCCTGCGTTCCCTGTTAGCCTTTGGGCTCTGAGCTGAGGATGCTGCCTCACATGCATGAGCCCAGCCAGCAGGCTGGATGGCCCCTCACCTGCTGTGGGCACTGTGCCCAGCAATGCTGGAAGCTGGCACCTTGGTCTAGGAGATATGTGCAGGCTCCCACAGCCTGAAATCTGGAGTGGAGAGGCAGCAGCCTCCCACCCAACCTCACAGGACAGTAGGTGGCCACAAGGCAGGATCCTGCCCTAGAAAGGAACACAAAGAGCCCTCAGCACCTGGACAGTGGCCCCTCCCTGACCCTGAACTGTGATGACAACAGAAGTCCAGGCAAAACCCAGTCCTCTGCACAATGTGACCACACTAGCCTCGTGGGCCCTGCCCAGTGGGGTCTACAGTAGTGAGGGAGGAGAGCTAGGGAGGAGAGAGAGGCAGCCCAGCTCCCTTTCAGTCTCCCCCCAAACACAGGGTGCAGTACGTGCACCTCACGAGCAAACGTGGGCTGAGAGCTGTGGGTCATGACCATGAGACTCTACCAAAACCCATGGTGCTGGATTTGCTTGGTCCAGGTGCACATGGCAGCTGGAGGCCCAGAGCAGAGAGAGTAGAAACTGGTGGAATAACTGAGATTTCCTTTCTGTGAATCCACCCTGATGATCAAAATGACCCTAGAAAGGTACAAAGTTTGTGGCTTGTTGACAAAACACACAGGACTTAGCTCTCAGGAATCTCCGTAGGATACAAACAGAGGGAGGGCGTATATACCCAACGACCTGCTTTGTTTGCTCAAAGCGAGTCCGTGGTCATGGAGAGCAGGCCAGGGACCCATGATGTCACCTGATGGTGTACTAAGGCCCACTGAGGCCGTCCTGGCCCAGTAACATGGTGATCCAGGGGGCAGATGGAGAGGGTCTTCTCTGTGGAGCCAGGGACACTGTAGGAACCCAAGCTCTCAGCCCACGTTTGCTCGTGAGGTGCAGATCCTGTTTCCAAAATAGGTGGAGGGCGGTTGTTTCAAGAAGAGTTCTGTGGATGGACAGACTCCATAAGTGGCCTCTGACTCCATGACCTTCCTTATCACCCCACTCCTACCAGACAAAAGGAGCCACGCTCCCTTTCCAGAGGGCCAGGGAGACTAGATGCTGCCCTAGAGGCACACAACCCTGGGGGTGGGCAGAGGCTGTTGTTCTACAGAGGCCTGGGCTGTGTTCTTTACCAAGGGCCAGGGCTTCCACCTTCCCTGACTGGCACATCTCCTGTGAAGTTCAAGGTGGACAGGAGACAAGGAAGAAGATGAGTCCTCCTCCATCAGAAGACAATTGTGCTCATCCTGCTGCTGTGGAATCCAACCATCTCTTCCCAAATGGAGATGCTTCCACGGCAGAGAGAAATGAGGCATTGGTAAGTGGCTCTGTTCAGAGGGATGCTTTATTGGGAGAATTTTGACCCAGTAACAGGAAGATGGCTGTCACAGTGGGTGTGAGTCCTTCCCATCCCCACCCTAAGACTTATAACCCAGCAGGAGGGCGTCTGGGAGGGAACCCTAAGCAGGTGCTGTAAGGAGAGGAGGCGTGGGGCGGGGGGGGGCTTCCCCTTTGCCTGTGACGTCAACACTGCTGCTGACACCACTGGACAACTGTTGAGTGTTGCTGAGAAATGGAGTCCAGCAGAGCAGGCGAGAGGCCAGCATTTCAAACCCGGAGTAGAAAAGACCCCAGCCCCTCCCAAGGACCTGGCTTGAGCTGCCCTGACTCCTCCCCAGGGCCTCGAGAGCGAGTCCTGTTGTGATCCCTCCTTAGAGCTGGGAAGCTGGACTGCCGAGGGAGGGGGATGTCACATCACCCGGCTGAAAGGGCCAGTGTTGGGACCAGTCTCCAGGGCGCCCAGTCCTCACCCCATGTCTGCTTCGTCCCCAAAAGCTCTCCGTTCTGCACTGTGGAGACCACGTGGCTTCCCTAGGGATGGAGTGTCCTCGTGAGACCTCCACACTGAGCCATGGTGAGACAGGGGGCAGCACAGTGCGCCCTGGGTGTGGATCCCAGCCCTGTCCCTACACCAGCCCGTCTCATCCCCCTGGTCTCCCAGAACAACATGGTGCCCAGCCACATTGAGCTAACCCACTTGGTTGCACCTGGGCCACAACAGAGCGTGCCAGGACCCAGTGGTCCTGCTCCAGGAGGGACAAGACTGACTCAGTTCATGGTGTCAGAGGTTTCAGTTCATGACAACTTACTGTGACCTTGAGATGTGGTGTCAGAGCATGGCAGGGAGCCTTGCCACACACGGTGCTCCCCTCAAAGGCTGGGAGACAGAAGAGAGAGGAAGGACTGCCCCACGTCTCCCCAGGCCGCACCTGTGAAACTGCACACTGGATCCCAGTAATTCCAAGCTGGGAACCAAGGCTTCACCACATGTGCCTCCGGGAGACAGGTCCAGATTGTAACCTCTGCTCTCCCCACCTGCCTGGGAAGCAGCTGGTCTTTTCTAGTCTGGGTGAGGGTGTATGCCTGTGAACCCCACGTCCACTTCAAGGTAAGAGTGACGCTGGTTCTCAAATGCGCCCCCGGCCACAGCATCCGCAGAGCCTGGAAGGTGCTGGAACTGCAGGTACTCGGGCCCTCTGCAGCTGAGACCTGGAGAATTAGAGACGTAGCATGGGGCCAGGATCAGCGTTGATGGCCCGGGGGTTGTCTCTGGCCCTCTGGAACCGTGTGCTCCCGGAGGCCACCTGCACAGCAGTGTTTATCACTTTTCATAATAACATGATTTTCATGAACCAGCCCAGGGGAGAGTGCAGAGCAGAATGAGGTTGCCTTGTCGGAATCCCACACTGGCCATCACATCCTGGCCAAGGCACGCAACTTCTAAAAAAACCCAAAAAAGAATAGCAGCCTAATGAATCCTCCTTAAAATAGAACAGAGTCACTGGCCTGGTTCCTGCCTGCTTCTAGATGAAGGCCAGGTGTGCTGGCGGGAGACACGCTGCCCCTCCGTCCCTGGGTCACCCACTGCCCAAGCCATGCTCATCCCGCTTCTTTTCAAAAAGAGGTTTTGGGTGGGTCTAGAATCCCACGTTCCTGGGGTTTTCTGAGTGTGTTAAGCCTGTCAGAGAAGGAGGGTTCAGCCCAGGGTTAGGGCTGTGCTCAGTAGAGTGGGAAGCCTTGGACTGAAACCCAGCACCAAATAAACCAACCCGCACCAGAAGCAGTGTCTCCCCACCTGGTTGGTGGGTGGTAGGAAGCTGCTGTCTAGCCCATCTTTGGTCCTCTGTAGAGAGTGTTTCATGTGGTGGCCACTTTTAGCATTTTCTCTTGGGCCTGTTCTACAACAAGTTGACTCTAAGGTGCATGGATGTAGTTTGTTTTGTATTTCCTGTTTTGGGGTCTTTATGAGGGTTTTGGACTTTTGATTTATGTTTTGCATCCAATTGAGGGGTGCGTGCACGACTGCTTCAGGTATTTCCCCCTCCCCTTGGTGGGATTCCAGGGACCCTGTATTACTCCTGTCCACATTGCCATCTTTGGTGGAGCGCGACCTGCACATAACACAGTGTCCTCTTGGCCTTCTCCAGGGGTCCGAGTTCAACCTCTGCAGGCAGTACGAGGAGAAGGTGCGCCCCTGCATCGACCTCATCGACTCCCTGCGGGCCCTGGGTGTGGAGCGGGATTTGGCCCTGCCTGCCATCGCTGTCATTGGGGACCAGAGCTCGGGCAAGAGCTCTGTGCTGGAGGCTCTGTCGGGAGTGGCTCTCCCCAGGGGCAGTGGTGAGAACTCATTTCTAACTATTGTCCTCGGGCACCTGGTGGCTCCCAGAGCAGTTCTGTTTTCTCCACAGTCTGGAGGCTGCAGGTGGAAGGTGAACGTGGGTTCTCCTGAGGTCCTTCTGGGCTTGCAGCTGGCTACCTCTTCACTGTGCCCTAACCTCACGTGGCCTTTTCTCTGTGCAAATTTCCTGGGGTCTCCACCTACTTTTACAAAGATGCCAATCACACGAGTCAGGACGTTCCTGTTGTGACCCCTGATGACATCTATCAACTCTAATTGACTCTTCAGTGGTCCCATCTGCAAACACAGTCACTTCGGGGTGATTGGCTCAGCCTGTGCATTTGGGGTGAAGAGCTCTCTGTCTCTTGCACCGTCTGTTGCACGCATTTGTGGATTGTATGGGGTCTGCAGTTGGTGGAGAGTCTGAATGGATAGTGTCCCTGCCCAGAACATAGTGCACTTGGGTGTCTTTCCTGAGCTCATCACACCAGGTTACTGGCCAGCTGGGGGACAGTGATGGGCACTCTGTAGAGTGATGCGTTTGACTTGCATGGACAGGGGTGCCTGTGAGAGCTCAGAGGCTGAGCTCTTAGACAGCCAGGATTCAGAGAGGGCTTAGAGAAGCTCCTTCTGTATGGGAATGTGGCCTGGGAGAGCAGTGAGTGGGGGGTGGCTCAGGAGCAGGCAGGGCTCTGTGCCTGTGTTTGGGAGTTTGTCACCTGAGCTGAAGGCAGTACATTGGGTTGAAACCCCGAAGTGTTCATGGGTTTAGATGAATGGGAGAAAGTCACTGGGATGACTGTTCCAAAAGCTCATGTCTGAGGTCAACACAGACCCAATGCCCAGGTGCACGAGAGGTCACTGCAGGGTTTTGAGACCAGAGGCTTCTGCCTGGGCATCTCCCCTGATGATGGCATAAACCTTGGAGATCTGTTGGTGCATGGCCCCTCCAGCCTCAAGAGCAGAGCAGAGGACTGACATTAGCGTGGTCTCCTAGGTATCGTCACCAGGTGCCCTCTTGTGCTGAGGATGAAGAAGCTGGGGCAGGAGGATGAGTGGAGGGGCAAGGTCAGTTACCTGGACATGGAGTTGGAGCTCTCAGAGGCTTCACAGGTGGAAGAGGAAATCAACAAAGGTGAGTGCCCGTGGTCTTGCTGGACACCAGGCCCAGCTAGTGCAGAGGGTCCCCGTCTCCCCTGCCTTGGGCCTGCTCCCTCGGGAGTCCTCCCTTCACCCACCCCAGGGCTACTGCACTGCTCTGCCTCATGTTAGGGTCACCCACACGACGTGGGGACCTGGGTACTGCAGGAGCCGGGAGCTGCCTCGGCCACACAGGCCGACGTCATTATCTGCAGCCATGTCCTAGACTGTAACAGACATTCCAGAGAGATGGTGTCTACGCTCAGAAGCGCCAGGTGGCCCTCAGGAACCTTCTCCCATTCTAAATGTGTCAACACCGAGCGGGGTCCAGAGAGGAGCAGGCTCCCAACAGGACTCACCGGTTCCTGGTGCCCTAACGAGTTCCCAGCTCTGGTCTGGGTCCCCTGATGTCCTCACATTCCTCTCTGTGACTCTCCTCCCACACCCAGGGGAGGGTCACGGCATGCCATCAGGAAGGGCTCCAGGCCGGCCCAGTGGAGATGTCCCAGGTCCCTCTATAGACAGTCCTGGGCACAGCAGGGAAAGAACCGAGGAACCTCTTGAGGAAACATGGGGTCCAATCTCCAAAGGGGAAGGTGCTCCAAACCTGCTGCCCCCAGGACCCCCGAGCCAGAGCTGCTGTGGCAGGCTCCCGAGATGGGGCACCGCCCTTCAGCTGCACCCCGTGTCCTCTCCTCTCCACAGCCCAGAACCTCATCGCCGGGACAGGGCTGGGCATCAGCGATGAGCTCATCAGCCTGGAGGTCAGCTCCCCCAGCGTCCCGGATCTGACCCTCATCGACCTTCCTGGCATTACCAGGGTGGCTGTTGGCAATCAGCCCACTGACATCGGGCGCCAGGTGAGACTCCAGCCTCCATCTGCCTGTGCCCCGGACGGGGGGGCGCTGCAGAGTGCAGCCGGGAGTCCAGGTCCTGGTTGAAGGGGGCGTGTGGAGGTGAGTGGCAGTGGAGAGCCAGTGTCACGATCCCCAGTGGACGGAGATGACCGTGCAGACAGGCAGCTCTGTCCTTCCTTCTGTAGCCCCCACAGAGCATGGTTGGAGCTGTGAACGCTCCTTGAGCATTTCCGACATCGGCGCGTCACCTCGTCCCCTTCCTTAGAGAAGAAGGGACTTTGGGCCTCAGAATGCAGGAAGGCATCATCTCTGTATGTTCGGCCGAGTCTTGGTTGGGTCACGGTGACATTTTCGGTTGCACACACCCTGCCATCTCTTAGAGGGCTCCTAGTGGGCAGAGAGGGTGAAGGCGCAGAGGAGGTCACATCTGGCCTCCGTGGCTCTCATCCCAGGAAGGAAGACTCAGGAAGCGAGTCAGGCAGTAGGTCTGGTGTCTTGCTCTCCATTGGGACCCTCAGATCTGAGGCCTCAGGGACAGTAGGCAGCCACAGCCTCACGGCCTTCCCTGACCTGGGGCTCCACAGTCCGCAGGCACCGCGGCCCTGAGTCTGGCTTGGCAGTGCCACAGGGTTGTGTTTGCAGGTTCACTTTCCCACGGGTCCTTTTTTGAGGAACCGGTTGCAGACACTGAGTGTCCACCCCAGTGTGTCTCCTGCTTGTCCACCCCAGTGTGTCTCTTGCTTGTCCACCCCAGTGTGTGTCCTGCTTGTCCACACAAGCGCTGGGAAGTCACGGCCTCTTTTTCCTATAGATCAAGCGACTCATCAGGAAGTATATCCAAAAGCAGGAGACCATCAACCTGGTGGTGGTCCCCAGCAACGTGGACATCGCCACCACGGAGGCGCTGAGCATGGCGCAGGAGGTGGACCCTGATGGAGACAGGACCATAGGTGAGAAGCAGGGAGCCGACGGTGGGACCACATCCCTGAGTCCAGGGGAGAGGCTGGCTGGCCAAGGGTACCTGCATGTGGCTCAGGAACCCCCCAGGTGTAGGATACGTGTCCGCTGGGTCTGGAGGAAGGG
The DNA here is from genome assembly GCF_964194105.1 of Spermophilus citellus. NCBI lineage: Eukaryota > Metazoa > Chordata > Mammalia > Rodentia > Sciuridae > Spermophilus > Spermophilus citellus. Next base: position 162,004,275 of record NC_138188.1, read on the forward strand.
AGCCACGTTGACCCTTATTGGCCACCTCATGGCCTCCTGACCCATGTCCCTTTGGGAAGGTGCCCTGGGCTCCGAGGGCTAGGCAGGAACAGGAAGGACAAGCTCCCAGTTGAGATCTCTGGAGGGAGGCCAGGCTGGTCTGTGCATGGTGAAGGATGGAGAGAACACAGCCTGTCCCTCCATGGGCCTGGGTGCAGGAGTGGAGAAGGGCCACCACTCTAGCATGGCCCTCTGTCTCCCTGAGGCCTTCCCTGCAAGTCTTTGTGGACTGGGACTCCAGCTTGCACGTGGGTTCTGTAGGGGCCCTGGTCTGCTGTCACCTGGGCTGGGAGGAGGCCTGGGGGCTGGTTCTTCCCCTCTGCCGTGGGACACTGCACGGTCTCTGATCCCAGTCCCTGGTGCAGGAATTCTGACGAAGCCCGACCTGGTGGACAAAGGCACCGAAGACACCGTGGTGGACGTGGTGAGGAACCTCGTGTGCCACCTGAAGAAGGGCTACATGATCGTCAAGTGCCGCGGCCAGCATGACATCCAGTCGCGGCTGAGCCTGGCCGAGGCCCTGCAGAAGGAGAAGGCCTTCTTCGAGGACCACCCTCAGTTCAGGTTGGTCAGCTGCACTTCCCCAAGGCCAGCCCCAAGCAAGGCGGCCGTCCCTGCCAGGGAGAGTGGCTGGGCTGAAGCAGGTGTTGGCAGTGTGTGTGTGTGTGTGTGTGTGCGCGCGCGTGCGCGCACATGGGAGTGAGTGTGCGTCAGCCTGTGTGCCCTCGGCACTGACTGCAGAGCTGTCCTGAGAGGAAAGGGACGCACACAGCGTTGCCCCCTAATTTAAGGAAATAAGGAGGCTGCTTGCTGCAGTCATCTAAGCGTTTGGTGCTGGAACCAGAGTAGAAACATGGATAGAACAACAGAGAAAAATGGAGAGCCCAGGTCGGACACAGGTGCCCGCGTGTTTGACACTGACCAACGCACAATTCACGGCAAGGAGCCAGAGAAGTCGCTGCCACTGAGGGGCATGGGGTTGTGTTGACATCTGGGTAAGCCTGAGTGGGGTCTTCCCTAACTAGCAGACCAAAACGGACATCAGCTGTAGTTAACTTAGCCATGAAAGGTGACCATGCGGGTCCCTGAGGACCTTGGCCCCGGCATCTGCAGTCACAGGTGCGGAAGTGCCTGTGTCCAGTGAGGCCTCTTCAGAAGACAGGACTGACTGACCCGCTGGTGGGATCTCAAGGAAGAGCCAGGTGGAGTCTCAGCCTTATGGCCTTCAGTTCCCCGGGAGGCTTCAGGGCATCCCATGGAGTGACAGGATGCCCCAGGTGCATGCAGAGTGGCAGCTACAGTGCGTTCCACAGCAGCCAGAAGGTGAGAGACGCCCAACATCCGAGGAGCTAGGAGTGCAAAAGCTGGTAGCTGTGGGCAGGAGGTGGACGCTCCCGTCCAGGCTCACAAAGGCAGGAAGCCCCCTCCTGCTGCCACATCGCTGGCCCTTGAAGACACTGTGCCAAGGGAAAGACTGTGACACCAGACTAGGCCATGTGTCTGCACTGGACGAGGTCCCTGGAGCCAGGAAACTCACAGCCACAGGAGAGGAACTGGCCAGGCCTTGGAGGAGGTGGGAATGGGGCTTGGCGGTTAATGGAGCAACGTTCCGAGACAGGAAAGTTCTGGAGGTGGGAGGTGAGCCACAGAGTCAAAGTCTTGGTGTCTCTGAAGTGTGCACTCTAAATAGCTAAAAGTCAAACAACATGGCATGTTTCACACACGTTAGGAAAAATGGATGCTTGTGGACAGTCAGGCTTGGTGAGGGTCTCCAGCCCCTGCCGCCTGCCACCCTCAATGACTACAAATGTCAGAGACCTGCAGTACCTCACCCTGTGGGCCCAAGTTTGGCATTACAAGGAGACTCTGTGGCCTCCCGCTCCACGTGAACATGGTTGCAGTTATCATCCCGGGGCAGCTGTGTCTCTCGGCTCCCCAGTTGTCACGTGTGTATGTAAATAGGCACCATGTTTGTGTGCAGTCCTGTCCCCACAGGTGCTGTGTAGTCACGCCTGTTACACACGAAAGGGTGTGTGTACGCTACGGAAGTGTGTCTGAGGTGCACACATGCATGCTTCATAGACCAAATCTGCAGTTGGATGTCTTGAGACACATTTATTTGATGAGCTGGAAGGGACAGTTCCAGCCCTGTGGACATACCCGAGCTGCCCACAGGCAACCATGGTTGGGTCTGATCCAGCTCTGAGCATTGCTTGGGTACCAGCTGTATGCCCTTGTGTTCGGTTGGAAGCGCCTGAGTCTGTCCCGGCCTGCACATGCAGACTCTGATGTGCTGTCCACGTGACCACGGATGTCCCTCTTGCTCTCTCCCAGGGCTCTGCTGGACGAAGGAAAGGCCACGATTCCCTGCCTGGCGGAGAGACTGACCACTGAGCTCATTGCACACATCTGTGTAAGCAGACCCCATGTCCTCTCTGAGGGGTCCCTGGCACCCAGCCGTCCACAGTGCTGGGCAGGTCCTGTACCCAGACCTCTCAAGGCTTCTCGGCACACATCGTGCTGTCTTTGCCGTTGGTGACTCCAGCACGAGAAGCCTTGGTGGGGGACTCTGCTGCCTCACACAGCAGATGTGGGTGGCACCCTGGCTGTGAGTCCGTCTGTCCTGGGGTGTGATTGTGGGTATCCTTAGTAAGGACTTGGGTTCCCAGTGGGTCTCCAGGGAGAAGAGTGTTGTCTGCTGTCGGACCTGGCAGAGTGTCCCGCTCACACCCTGTAATTCTCAGCAGATGGGGGCCCTCAGCCAGTGTGGACTGGGGCAGCAGCCCTGTTGGAGAGCTGCCTCCCGTGTGGGCACAGATTCTCAGTAGAGATCTTGCCATGCTGCCCAGCTCCAGCGTTCAAGGTCTTTCCCAAAGTCCCAGGGTGCAGGTGGAGAGCAGGGTGATGTCTGGTGGACCTGGTCATGAGGGTGGCGCTCTCTGGGCCAGCGTCATGCAGAAAGAGCTCATCCCTGAGCTGACTGCCCACTTAGAGCTGCCTGGGACTTATCTTTGCCCCTGCACTGGGTCACACTCCTAAACCCAAGCTCATTTTTCTTAGCGAGGTCACCGCCCGGGAGGCCCAAGGTGAGTCTGAGGCCCATCAGCTGGCTTCGGACTCTGAGTCTTCCTCCTCACATTGCCAGTCATGGGCGCGTGTGAGGGAGGCTGCTGAGGGCCTGGCTGCACCCTCCAAGCTGCAGGGGCGGGGACCTGGGGGCAGCAGGTCACCTTGTATTTTATTGTATTTATTTTTCATTTTTAAATAGGACATTTGCATTTATTTCTGATTTTGCTTCAGACGTGAGGTGATTTCTTTACATATGAAGTATAGCAAGTATATATAAAACAGTTAATAGACACTTATATACCAACTTGGTAGATTTTTTGGCATTTGCTTCAGATTCCCCTCCTTTTTTAACCAGTCCATTGTTTTATGTGTTGTTTTACAATATATATATATGAGGATGGAGTGCATTTTGATATATTTTACATACGTGAAGTATAACTTCCCATTCCTGTGGTTGTAATGATGTGGAATTGCACTGGTCATGTATTTATGTATATGAATGTAGTAAATTATGTCCGATTGTCTCTAAAGTAGTCCCTATTCTCACCTTCTGTTTCTTCCCTTGATTCGCTTTTGTTTAAATCAATGAACTTCTCTTTCCCCCTCCCTCCTCATTTATTGGGTGTTAGCATCCACATATCAGAATGTTTGGCCTCTGTTTTGTTTTGCTATTTTTTGGATTGCCTTATTTCACTTAGTAGGATAATCTCCAGTTCCATTTCATTAGTGGTCAATGCCCTGATTGACTCTTCGCTATGGCTGAGTAATGTTCCACTGTGTACATACACCACATTTTCTTTATCCATTCATCTGTTGAAGGGCACCTGGGTTGATTCATAGTTTAGCTATTGTGAATTGAGCTGCTCCAAACATTGATGTGGCTGTGTCCCTGTAGTACGCTGATTTTAAGTCCCTTGGGTATATAAAGCGGGTAGTGGGATAACTTTAGCCACCTGTTAGGAATAGAAGAAGTCCCTGCTAGCTTCTCCCTGCTGAGAACAACATCTAAATGTTGAGGACTCTCAAGTTGTTCCAACTGCAGACAGTGGATCTGTCTGCACCCCTGCACCACCAGAGCTCGTGGAACATGATGCAGAAACAGTGGCACCTCAGTGGCTCCTAGGTGGCCAGGAATCACGTTCAGTGGGCGTCTCTGTGCGGCTCCTGGGCTTGTGTGCAGGAGCAGGCTGTGGGCAGCCCTGGTGGAAGGGGATGCCCAGAGTGTCTCTCTGCACAGGAAAGTCTTTAGAGGACATCGGGATGTCACATGTGCCTTGCAGCTACTCTGGTGAGCAGGCCTGTGGCCTCGTTTTTATTCCCAGTCCATATTTGTATATCCCATCGTTTTCCCAGAAATCCCTGCCACTGCTGGAAAATCAAATAAAGGAAAATATCCAGAAAGTAACCGAGGAGTTGAAAAACTTTGGCGTGGGCGTCCCAGAGGAGGAGAGCGAGAAAACCTTCTTCCTGATAGAAGTGAGTGTTGCCCGGGGCCTCGTGGGGCAGATTCCACCTGGTGTCCACACAGGGACGCTGAGCCTCCTCTGCTTCTGTCCTCACTCCCATGAGGCTATCCACGGCCCTGTGCCCACTTGGTCCTAACAGGGACAGGGTTGAGGCAGTGGCAGGGAGTGGAGGGTGTGTGCAGGCTGGGTAGCAGGGAGGGGGTCTCAGTCCTCTCCTCCACTGAAAGTGACAAGGGAAGGGTGGGACTTCCTGGTACCTGAAATACCTCACCCCCTTTAATCCAGAGTCGCCCAGGAGGGGGAAGGCTCATCCAAGCCCAGCACCAACAGGCCTGCAAACAGCCTGGCGTCTGTTATTTGAAGATCTGCTCACACTGATGTTGTCCTTATTTGCAGAAAATCAATGAGTTCAATCAGGACATCAATGCTATAGTACAAGCCGAGGAAGTTGTAGGGCCGGAAGAAATGCGGCTGTTTACCAGGATGCGAAAGGAGTTCCACAAATGGAGTAATGACATCGAAGAGAACTTCCAAAAAGGTGAGTGTGCTGGGTGTGTAAAAGCAGTGGAAACCCGCGGCTCACTGTTCTGGGTGTGTGAATGCCAAGATCCAGGCGCCAGCTGATTGGGTGTCTGGTTTCAAGATGGCGCTGTCTAGTTGTGCCTCAGAGGGAAGCAGGGGCCAAGCTCCCCTGACCCTGTTTCTGAGCGCAGGCATCCAGATGTTGGGGTAGAGCCCTCAGGACCTGAAGTCCCACTTTTAATGCCACCACATTGGAGAACTTCAGCATGAACTTGGGGACACGTTTGGCCATGTCAGTGAGTCAAGGCCTGGTCATAGCAGGAGCCTTGGGCTGAGTCTGGGGGCAGGTTCCAGTGGTGGGGATGCTGGAGAGGCATCTAGGAGACAGCAGCCCACCTGCTGGGCTCCATGCTGCGGGCCGAGGCCATGAGCCTTCATGACTGATGTCCAAGGTTACCATAGAAGAGGGGGAGATCTATTGGCCCCAACACTTCTTAGCCTCTAGAAGAGATGCTGCTCCCCAACAGTGAGTGGAGGGACATGGTGCATCTGGTGTCCTAGAACCCCACGAGGGTACTGCTAGCACAAGCCTGGCCTCCTGTGGCAGCAGAGAATGAAGATAAACAGCCCACTGGACACGACCAGGAATCCGGGGAGGGAGAGGGCAGTTCTAGAACGATCTATCCAGATTTCAAGAGGCTGAAGGAAGTCATAGATGAGTTGATCAGGGTGTAGCAGCCAAGCACAATTCCAAGTGACCTGCTGTCCCTCGAGGACCTTGATGTGGGTCCACTCTTCACCTCCACCTTCCAGAGCTTCAGAGCAACAGATTTCCTTGGCTTTGAGTCTCAAGCTGGGAAAGTGGTGCTCCTCTCTGGGTAGGCCACCTGTGGAGTCCACGGGCCGACGGCGTGGAGGGGTGGGGACTTGGGGCAGTGCTCTTTGGAGAAGCCCGTGGAAGGCTCATTAGGGGACAGCGACTTACCTCCTCACTGTGTCCTCTGTTCCTACACTGCTCAGCCCTGCCATTCCAGGGAGCAGAGGCTGTCCACTGCTGTGGGTGCATCGGGGTTAGGGAGGGACACCTGCCCATTTCCAACAGGGAATCCTTTGCAATCTCACGGGGGTGAAACGCAGTGCGTGGAGTGTAGAAGACAGAGCTCTTGAGACTCCATAGTAACACCCGAATAACCCAGTGAGAAAATGGGAAGAGACCCGACTTCAGGAAGAACACCCAGAAATGCCCAGGCACCTGAAAACCACAGGGTGACCGCTTCACAGCCAGGGATGGACACGACCCTCATGAGCTGCTGGTGGAGAGGGAGGTGGCACAGCTGCTTTGGATGATGGCCAGCAGCTCCACCCCTAGGTCCACACTCCAGGGCCCTGAGACCCATGTCCACACAGGAACTGCAGAACAGGGGTCCCCACAGCAGCCCAGGTGTCCTCACATGGTGGCCTTGGTCCATGTCCTGGTCTCGTCTATGGTGCTCACAGGAGCACCCCTATTTAAAACCATTGCGTCTTACAGACCCTGCCCACAGCACGGTCGCACTATGAGGCCTTAGGTGGTGGGACCCCCACCTGCATTTCCAGGAATTTCCCCAAACCACACACAACTGTGCGATGTGAAATTCTCAGTCCCGGGCCCAACGCGTGACCCATTCTGAACATGGCTGGACCTTGGACACACCCTGTAGGTGCAGGAGGCAGTCCCAACAGGCCACATGCACCTGTGTCAACACCTATGATGTGTCCACAGTGGGCAGAGCTGTCGGTCAGCCAGCAGAGTGGTGGTCGCAGGGACTGGAGAGAGGGACCAACTGGCAGGGACAGTGACAGCCTGTGGCGTCTTCCAGGGGAGGACTTCTCAGCCTCTAGAAGACATAGTGGTGGGGTCCCAGATCAGTGAGACACGCCGAGAACCATAGGACTGTCCACTTGGCAGAGTGAGTGGTACTGCCTGAGAACTGATCTCAAAAACAATTTCCTGCCAGGAAAATCCCTGAGCAAACAGCCCCCAGAGTCCATCCTTCCAGGTGGGAAGCTGGGCCCCTCTGAGGCTGCATCCTGAGCGTCCCCATGGTCAGGCACCTTGGGCAAAAAGTGTGAAGAGAAGCTGAGCATTCTGCATAGTGGACAGTGTCACTGAGCCTCCGTACAGCACCTGAGGTGCCTGTGCCCTCTTGTCCCCTGTATGACGGACACATCCTCTGTCACCACAGCCCAAGAGCACCTGGTGGGAAGGTGGCTGCAGCTGATGTCAGGGTCGTTGCTGCCCCCAGAGGCCCTGTGGTCCTGGTTGGGGAGGAGATGTGTCGTCCTCTCTCTCTGGCAGAAGTGGGGCAGGGTGACACAATGACACAGGCCAGTGCTTTGTCCAGTGGACCTTCCCTGAGACCCTGCGCCTGCTGTTCCTCTGTGTGACCCCTGGGGGGGCCTAGGGACACCACAATGGCCATCTCCTTACTACAGACCAGAGGGTCATCCATTCCCAAATCGAGGTTCCTGGGAATTCGCTTCTCCCACTGAGGTCTTCAGAAGACCAGGAAGGGGGTGTCGCCCACCCGCGGGGGGCTTACCCACAGCCCCTTTCCTCCTGTAGGGCATGGAGTTCTGCGTAAAGAGATCAGGAAGTTTGAAAACCAGTACCGTGGCCGGGAGCTGCCAGGCTTTGTGAATTACAGGACGTTTGAGACGATCATAAAGGAGCAGCTCAGATCCCTGGAGGAGCCGGCCGTGGACATGCTGCACACGGTGACGGGTGAGCACCATGCCACTTTCTGGCCTTCACTTCTCAGGCAGGGAGGGGGATCGGAGCCGGGCTCAGGTTCACAGCCATTCCCGGGGTTTTCTCCCAGCAGCCCTCTCTGCCGCCCAGACCCCAGCCTGCTGTTGGGCTCCATTCTGACACTGCCACCCCACTGGCTAAGGGCACGGTCCCCCAAACTGTCCCCAAGAGTATGCGCCCATCAGGAGCACATCCCTGCCTGTCCCTCAGGCCCTGCCCCGTCCTCAGGTTGGGGCGTCCCAGGTGATTCCAGGAACAGGCTGCCTGGCCCCTGCTGTGCGTGGGGCGGGTGTTGAGGACCCCGGGCTTGTGCCATGGCGGGTGGCGTGGGCCTCAGCTCAGATGCTCAGAGGTGTTCTGGAGGCCTCCCCACCAGGGTCTGGTGATGACTGGAGCCCCAGCCCCACTTCCCTCCCCGGAGGGTGGGGTGGGGTGGACATTGCAGCTTCTACAGCTGGCTTGTCCTCCTGGTGACCAGCCTCATCCTGCATCTGTCCGTGCCCACAGAAATGTTTAGTGGGGCGAGAGACGCTCCTATCAGGCAGGAGGTCCCCAGGCTCCCAACAGGCATGTCAGGGCTGGAGGCCTGGCTGGGGTTCCCTCTGCTACCCTCCCCTTGCCCCACGGCCCTGAGCACAGCCCGTCCAACGCTCTGTGTGTTGGCTCCTCTGAGAAGCGGGGTTGGGGGAATGGCCATGCACCCAGTGAGGGCCTGGCACTGCCTCGAGGGGCGAGTGGGTGCGGTGGCATTGCTGTGGTCAGGGAACCAGGTTAGAGCCCTGAGGGCAGACCGACTTTGTCCTCTCTCACCCCTTCCTGAAACCATCTCCCCGAGGTTTGGAGAAGGCCTGATGTGTCCCCTCTCGTCCCTCCCCGCACACCCTGCCTCTTCATGAAGAGTGGTCAGGAGGTGGCCAGGGGCCAGCTGGTGGGCAGCCTCCCCGGGCTCAGCAGGGTGAGTCCCAGGAACCTGGCCTGCTGGGTGGCGTCCCCACCAGCACCCTCGTCCCTGCAGAGCTCCGGCCTATGGTGACCCTGTGGTCCTTGCAGCAGGCGCCGCAGTTACCCAAGAGAAGTGCAGTCAGTCAGCATCTCGGGAGCTACTTGGGTTTCACAAAGCTGTGGTTTGGGGTCAGCTCAGACTATTCAAGGGTGACGATCTGGTGCTCTGGGATCAAGGACGATCCCGGGAATAGGAAGAACGGGAATGTGTGCTCCTAACACGAGAGCGATGGCGGGAATTTCTATGTAGTGAGAATCGGCTCTTGCATTTCGCTTCAAATGAATATCGTGGTCCTGCAGATTCTCTGGACAGCCTTCAGGCTGATGTGACAGTTTTATCATTAAGGATGACTAGAATCCTGGTCCCCACAAGCCACATTCTTTGAAACTGAGCTCAACGAGTGTTCTGTGGAGTGGCGGCCAGGGCTACTGAGCGAGGTACCCCTCCAAGGACCTGAGGGCCCACTTCTGCAGGTGCAGGGGGGGGGAGCAGGCCTGGCCCCTGGCCTGTCCTGTGTCTTGGGCTCTGTGCAGGCTGCATGGGCCACCAGGGCCGCCACCACTGTGGAACCTCTTTTTCTCTTTGGTCAGATATGGTGCGAGTCGCCTTCACAAATGCTTCAGAAAAGAACTTTGCTGAATTTTTTAACCTCCACAAAACTGCCAAGGTGAGAAGAAGCCATGGTTTTCAAAGGCTGACCCCAGGCTGGCGGGGGACCCTACCTGTTTCCTCAGGCCGTTCCCGGCCTCTCGTTGGCTCTTGGAGAAGCAGTTTTTCCATCGGGCGGGTGGATCCTCTGATGAGGCCACCAGATCAGGTTGGAGTCAGAGGAGGGCTGGGGAGGGAGAGAGCAGGCAGAATCGCAGCCTGTGACTCTCAGGAGAGAGGCCGCTTTGGTCAGGTTGGAGGACACCAGGTGGGCGTGACCCCAGCTGTGGCCCTCAGTGAGAAGCTGAATACAGAAATAGCATCTGTGGAGAGTGCGCAGAGAGCCAGGAGTGAAGGAGACCCTGTGCCCAAAGGATAGGCGTGGCCCAGAGCCCAGCAGGGCCACCTGGGGAGAGGGCTGCTCAGTGGGCCCAGGACCCCAGGGCTCTGACCTCAGCTGGGGTCAGGCCTGCATGAGCAGGGGGTGGCCCAGGCTGCCCCAGGCAGTGCCGTCCTCACCTTGGTGACCCAGGCTGTGGGGATGCTGATGACCTACTACTGCCCGGGTGACTTGGTGGAGGGAGGTTGAGCATGCCTCTCTCCCCGCAGTCCAAGATTGAGGACATCAGGCTGGAACAAGAGCAAGGAGCGGAGAGGTGGATCCGGCTTCACTTCCAGATGGAGCAGATCGTGTACTGCCAGGACCAGGTCTACCGGGGCACGTTGCAGGGCGTCAGGGAGAAGGAGGCAGAGGAGGAGAAGTGGAAATCCCATGGCCAGAGCCAGTCTGTCTCTGCAGAGGAGTCGTCCATGGCTGAGATCTTCCAGCACCTCGATGCCTATCGCAAGGTGCGTGTGCAGGGTCTCCATCCTTGGGGTTCTGTGGCTTCCCTGCTGCCTGAGCACCTCTCTGTCTATGGCACGGTGGCTGTGAGGTGACCATCAGCCAGCTCCATCTCTCAGCTCTGGGTGAGCCTCCCTGGGGGCAGCTCCACCTCGGGTAGACAGAAGTGGTTGTGGCTTAGAGCACTTGGTAATCTGGCTTCCACTGGCTGTGTGGCTCTGGCCAAGCTGCTTACCCTCTCTGAGACCTGGATTCTTCTCTGTGCAGTGCTGTCTCATGGAGAATGTTCCGTGAGAGGCGTGTGGGTGAGCCCCCCAGCACAGGGTTGGGATGGCTTGGCAGCTGCACAGGGACCCATGTCCTGGAAACGCCTGCTTGGCCTGGCGCTGCCTTTGCTCCCCACGTGAAGTCACAGGTGCAGCTCAGGCAGAGCTTCTGGGGCCTGAGTATCTGCAGAGTGAGGTGCTGGCCCTCCTGGTTTCCAGACCCAGCCCTCTCCACTCTGGGCTGCGGTGGGCAGAGTGTCTCTGTGTGCACCTTGTACAGCCCGCAGCTCTGCCTGGATGGCCTGTGCCTGGGGGGCCCAGGTGCCCTGTGGCTCGTGGCCTGGCGCAGCGCATGGGTCCGGATGGAGAGCACCCACGTAGCGCAGGGCTGGCATCCAGGTCCCAGCCCCAGTCCCTGCAGACCCAGGGCTGCAGACCCGGAGTGAGCCGATTAGGGGTGGCAGGAGTGCAGGGCCCATCCATCCCGCAGCCCCTGGCACCTGTGTACTCAGGCTGCCCCAGGGGGCACAGGGGATTTTCGGAGAGGGCGAGGTGTGACAGAGCAGAACGGCTGACCCTCCAAATGCGTGGCCACCACCCCATGGGAGCCTGCAGCCTGCCCCAGGAGCAGCCCTTCTCCAGGGTCTTGTGGCTGCTCCCAGGTGTCTCTGAGCGCTGCAGAGCTGCGCTGCACCTGCGTGTTCTCCTCCTTCTGCACAAGGGCTCGCAGGCTGCCCATGGCTCTGCACCTGGCCCCTCGCACTACTCCCTGGAGTAGGTCCACTCAGATGCCAAGAGCAACCTGGCTCCCCCAGTGACTGCCCAGTGTCCCACATTAGGGTGCAGCACAGGAGTCCGTCACCTCTTGACAGCACCATCTCTTTGCAGCCTCTGCTACCACAGGGATGTTGCAGAGGTGACCCTGTCCACAGCCCAGGCCTGTGGAAGCCTGCAGTGCCCGAGCCAGGTTCTGCAGGCAGACAGGACCAGAGGGATATGTCTAAGAAGTCAAAAATTGGCCAATGACTGTGGCCAGTGACTGTGGAGCTGGAAACTGGGGCCAAGTGAGCCGAGCCCGCGGCTGGGGTTTCCTCTTGCCCTGAAGGCCTTTCCCTGACTGGACAAGGCCCACCCACAATATAGAGTCATCTTCTTACTTAGAGCCAGCTGACTCTTGCATGCCCAGGTCCCAGCATGTCCCCGAAGGGCCCCTTTGCCCGCAGCCGTCCCCTCCTGCACAGCAGCTGGGGCTCCCACCCGCTCACCCCAGGCGCCCCATGCTCTGCTCCCTCTCAGCCTCCCCTGCAGCAGCCACTGGGTGCTCCTCGCCTGCCTGGTGTCTTCTTCGCTGGCATCTGACCACACGCTTCATCTCCTGGGCCATCCCAGAGGGTCCTGCCATGCACCCTGCCTCCCAGGGAGGGAGACTGAGCCCCAGAGAGGTCGCAGGACTTGCCAAGCTCCAGCACCTGCCGATTTCCTGAGGTCGGCCTGTGCAGAGGAGCTGTCAGGGATGTGGAGACGTGGTTTTGTGCCAAGTGTGTTGCTGCCTGGTTAGGAATGTCTGCCTCTTCCACGAGGAAGAGCCGATGGTCAGGGAGGCTGGGAACACTCGCTCCAGCTCGGTCTTGGACACCTGTGGGGTGGTTCTCTGTCCCGTGCAGGGCTCCCCCCGTCCCCAGCACAGAAGCCTGTCGGCACTAAGCCCAGGCGAGGGCCTGCACCCCCAGTCTGGGTCCGTCCAGGGTTCCTGTGGGGAGGTCAGCGTGCCCTGCTGGCCTGGCCCTCGCCTCCTGTGACCTGTCCCTTCCTCCCAGGAGGCTCACAACCGAATCTCCAGCCTCCTGCCCTTGATCATCCAGTTCTTCGTCCTGAAGACGTTCGGCCAGAAGCTGCAGACGGCCATGCTCCTGCTCCTGCAGGACAAGGACGCCTGTGGCTGGCTGCTGAAGGAGCGCAGCGACACCAGCGACAAGAGGAAGTTCCTGAAGGAGCGGCTCTCGCGCCTGACCCAGGCTCGGCACCGGCTGGCCAAGTTCCCTGGCTAAGGCTGTGTGCACCAGGTCCACAGCACAGGGAGGCGGCCCTGGCCTTTCCTGGTGGCTCTGTGACGACTGTCCTCCAGCAGAGAGGGAGCATGAGCCCGGCTGCCCAGGCAGGGGCTCTGCTGGCCCCTGGATGAGGGTTGGGGCTCTGGGAGCCTGTGATTCCCAGTGGTCAGAGGAGAGCCCCCTGAGCTCGGCCAGAGGGCTCAGCGCCCTGCCAGTTTCCTTCCTGATTTGTCATGTCCTGTCAGGAGCCATGTCTTGCTGTGGATGGGAGGGCTCGTGGTGGGTGTCCACCTGTCCCTAATAAACCCTGCTGCCCCGCACTTCTCTGACAGGCTTTGTACCTGGGGATCCCTGAGTATGGCAGGAGGAGGGGTCTTGTGCCCGACCTGCCCTGAAGCTGCCCTCCCCAGGGTCTGGGAAGACAGAGGACAGCAGCGTCCTGCTGATTCCTAGAGATGGCCGGGGAGGGGGAAGCTTGGAAAGGCAGTGACCTCAGGTTGTCACTGGTACCTGCTGGGTGCCTGGCCTGCAGGTGATGCTCTCTGGGTCCTGGTGGAGAGGATGCTCTGCCAGTTCTGGTGAGAGGTCCTGGCCGAGAGGGCGGCTGGTGCGGTGTGTAGGACGGAGAGGCCCTGTGTGGCCAGCAGGGAGACCCATGGGCAGCCACGAGCCACACCCACACCGGAGCGTCCATGCTGCTGCTTGACTTTCATCCCCTGGGGCCACCAGGATGGAGGGCGGCCGTGCAGCAGTGCCCCGGGGATGGGGGCACCAGTGGCCTTGGCCCTCGGAGGAGCAGGGCAGCTCTTGCCTTCAGGAATGCCTGAGCCCACACAGAAGGCAGGGACCACCCCAGGCACGAGGGGCAAGGACCAACCAGCAGAGGGACATTGTCTAGGCCACTCAGGCCGACCAGTCCTGCTGTCCTGGGGTCCCTGTGCGGCCATAGCCGAGTGATCTCCCCTAACTCTGCTGCCCGATGACAGGGAGGGACTCAGTCCACACTGGACGCTCTCCCTCCAGAGACACCCCCAGGCCTCTCCCTCCAGAGACACCCCCAGGCCTCTCCCTCCAGAGACACCCCATGTCCTCTCCCTCCAGAGACACCCCATGTCCTCTCCCTCCAGAGACACCCCATGTCCTCTCCCTCCAGAGATACCCCATGTCCTCTCCCTCCAGAGACACCCCCAGGTCTCTCCCTCCAGAGACACCCCCAGGTCTTTCCCTCCAGAGACACCCCATGTCCTCTCCCTCCAGAGACACCCCCAGGTCTTTCCCTCCAGAGACACCCCATGTCCTCTCCCTCCAGAGACACCCCCAGGCCTCTCCCTCCAGAGACACCCCCAGGCCTCTCCCTCCAGAGACACCCCATGTCCTCTCCCTACAGAGCCACCCCCAAGCTCTCCCTCCAGAGACACCCCCAGGCCTCTCCCTCCAGAGACACCCCCAGGCCTCTCCCTCCAGAGACACCCTCAGGCCTCTCCCTCCAGAGACACCCTCAGGTCTCTCCCTCCACAGACACCCCATGTCCTCTCTCTCCAGAGACACCCTCAGGCCTCTCCCTCCAGAGACACCCCTAGGCCTCTCCCTCCAGAGACACCCCATGTCCTCTCCCTCCACAGACACCCCCAGGCCTCTCCCTCCAGGGCCACCCCCAGGCCTCTCCTTTCAGAGACACCCCCAGGTCTCTCCCTCCACAGACACCCCATGTCCTCTCCCTCCAGAGACACCCTCAGGCCTCTCCCTCCAGAGACACCCTCAGGCCTCTCCCTCCAGAGACACCCCCAGGTCTCTCCCTCCAGAGACACCCCATGTCCTCTCCCTCCAGAGACACCCCCAGGCCTCTCCCTCCAGAGACACCCCTAGGCCTCTCCCTCCAGAGACACCCCCAGGCCTCTCCCTCCAGAGACACCCCATGTCCTTTCCCTCCAGAGACACCCCATGTCCTCTCCCTCCAGAGACACCCCCAGGCCTCTCCCTCCAGAGACACCCCTAGGCCTCTCCCTCCAGAGACACCCCCAGGCCTCTCCCTCCAGAGACACCCCATGTCCTTTCCCTCCAGAGACACCCCTGTCCTCTCCCTCCAGAGACACCCCCAGGCCTCTCCCTCCAGAGACACCCCCAGGCCTCTCCCTCCAGAGACACCCCTAGGCCTCTCCCTCCAGAGACACCCCCAGGCCTCTCCCTCCAGAGACACCCCATGTCCTTTCCCTCCAGAGACACCCCATGTCCTCTCCCTCCAGAGACACCCCCAGGCCTCTCCCTCCAGAGACACCCCTAGGCCTCTCCCTCCAGAGACACCCCCAGGCCTCTCCCTCCAGAGACACCCCATGTCCTCTCCCTCCAGAGACACCCCATGTCCTCTCCCTCCAGAGACACCCCCAGGCCTCTCCCTCCAGAGATACCCCATGTCCTCTCCCTCCAGAGACACCCCCAGGTCTCTCCCTCCAGAGACACCCCCAGGTCTCTCCCTCCAGAGACACCCCATGTCCTCTCCCTCCAGAGACACCCCCAGGTCTCTCCCTCCAGAGACACCCCATGTCCTCTCCCTCCAGAGACACCCCCAGGTGTCTCTCTCCAGAGATACCCTCAGGCCTCTCCCTCCAGAGACACCCTCAGGCCTCTCCCTCCAGAGACACCCCCAGGTCTCTCTCTCCAGAGACACCCCATGTCCTCTCCCTCCAGGGACACCCTCAGGCCTCTTCCTCCAGAGACACCCCCAGGCCTCTCCCTCCAGAGACACCCCATGTCCTCTCCCTCCAGAGACACCCCCAGGGCTCTCCCTCCAGAGACACCCTCAGGCCTCTCCCTCCAGAGACACCCCCAGTTCTCTCCCTCCAGAGACATCCCATGTCCTCTCCCTCCAGAGATACCCCATGTCCTCTCCCTCCAGAGACACCCCCAGGCCTCTCCCTCCAGAGACACCCTCAGGCCTCTCCCTCCAGAGACACCCCATGTCCTCTCCCTCCAGAGACACCCCCAGGCTCTCCCTCCAGGCACCTCAGGCCTCTCCCCATCCTGCCTGGGAGCAGCCCTAAGGATGATGAGTTCGCAGTGGCTGCTGTCCTCTGGTGGCTGCCGTCCTCTGGTGTCTACCGCCCTCTGGTGGCTGCTAGAGTCATTGCCCATGGCCAGGTCCCTTGCTGGGCTCTGCCCAGTCTTGCAGGGACTTGCAGTTCTGTGGGACAGAAATGGAATCTGAGGTTTCCAACCTGACATGGACTCTACTCTGCTGTGTGCAGTTTTCCTGGAGATCCCTGGAGGATGTGGGGGGGAGGAGTGGAGTCTGGCTCCAGGGAAGGGCAATTTATCTGGAAGCTAAGCCTGCTGGGACCCCGCCATGTCCAAGATGTGCCATAACACACCAGAGTCCCCAGACTTTCCTGACAGGTCATAGGCGGCCAGGGGTAATGTCCTGACCCTTCCCCTGACTCCTCACTGGGTGGGGCCTGTGCTCACTCCAGGGCTGGACTGTCCTCTGCCACCCCACACGGGGGTGACCCCAGCTGCTGCCCACTCCATGGCAGCTACCTGACGTCCACCTCCTGTGCAGAACATACTAGAACATCAAGGATGCGTCCTCATGGCCCTCACTGAGGGCAGCTCTGGAATGGGCCCCACAGGGTGAGCAGAGGCAGGAAGGGCCAGAGAGAGCTGGACGGAGGAGAGTGGAGCAGCTGGTCTCTAGAACCCGGCTGGCCCGCTGGAGCTGGACCAGGCTGGGGAGGAGCTGGGGCCGGCGTGAACCTTGCTCCCTGACCCTCTGGACTGGGCTGTCCTCTCCCATGCCAGGGCCTCCGCCCTCAGTACGTCCTCCTGTGGCACAGAGCTGGTCCCCTGCCAGCGTGGGGAAGCCCCAGGGCAGGCTCAGTCCCTTGAGGAAGGAATGCATCCCAGGGGCAGACCCTCCCCCAGGCGGCCATGAGCCCCAGAGGCCTGAGGTTGGTCTGGTTCCCCTTTATCCTCCCCCAGAAACAGCGCTCCTGGGAGTGCAGGGGTTTCAGATGGTCTGAGTCCCCGTCCCAGCGGGGGGCTCCAGGTGGTCTGTGGCTCTTGGGGCTCCAACACCGACCGTGGGTTTGTTCCCACTGAGCGGGTGGCTACGCTAGGGATGTTCTCCGTGTGACTTTCCAAGTAGTGAAAGTCCCTGCTCCTGCCTCAAACACTGGGCGCAGCCGGTGAGCTTGGTGCCGGCCATGCCATGCTGTCCAGCCCTGTGTGTGCTTGTGGGGCCGTGCAGGCCAGCTCTAGGTCAGCTCTGGTCACAGCCTTGGTTCTGGAATCAGAGCTGGATCCACTGAGCCACGGCAGAACTAGAGCAAAGGGCTCCAAGCTTGCCAGGGACCTGAGCTTTGGGTGACTGTCCCCAGGGACTCTGCCAGAGGTGAAACCAGCACTCATGCCCAGGCTGGGCTCAGGCTCGGCCAGCTGCAAGCTGCAGCACCGGCTCAGCCCGCCCCCAGCTCCCTGATGGGCAGCTGGGTGGTTCAGGCCAGGCCACTTCCTGGGGGGGAGCAGCCTTCCCGTACAGGAAGTCACTCTCCTTGTCTATCCCCAGCTTTTCCTTTCAGGGGAAGTCATTCTCGCCACCGACCAGTCATTCTAGGGGAAGTCACTGTCCACACCTGCTCTGCACTGAGGAACACTGCTTCCCTGGATTCCAGAGCCCTCCCTGGTGACGTGCCCCTTGCTGAGGCTTATCTGTGACCTCCAGCTAGCCAGCAGCCCTCCTGTGGACTGGTGGGGAGGATCTGCCTGTCCTGTGCATCCCAGCGTCCCAGGCCCAGGGAAGCTGTTTTAGGGGCTTTTTCACTGCTGGGACTACAGGATCTGACCAGGACAATTCAAAGGAGGAAAAGTTTATCTGTGGGCTCATGGTTTGGGAGGTCCCAATCCAGAGACGGTCAGCCCCATTCCTCGGGGGCTTGAGGTGACGCAGGACATCACGGCACAAGAGTGTGTTGGAGGGAAGCTGCTCCCAGGATGATCTGGAAGGGGACTCCAGTGGCCAGACACAAATTCACACCCAAAGCCGCACCCCAGTTCCCACCTTCCCCAGCCACACCCGCCAGGTAAGCCTCCGCCCCTCATTTCTCCTCGGATCCTTCTTGCCTTGACCCACAGGTGAGCGTTGGGGGACACCTCACATCCAAACCACAACAGAGGCCCACAGGCGGCCTGTGCCCGGCTCCCTCCAGTTCCCGCTGTTGAGCTGCGTCCTCTCAGGGGCTGTTCATGGCCCTGTGTTTGTAAATCTGAGTTTGGCTGGCGGTGTCCCTGTTCTCACCAGCCAGGGTGCAGTGCCGCAATGCCACCGTGGAGGCCAGCACAGGGTGGCGCAGCCTCTAAGGGAGACACGTGCTAGAGCCGTGGCTCGGGCTGTTAGGGGCTGCTGAAGGGGAATGCCATCCGGGGACCCACCAAGATAGTTAGATGTGGCATCTGCACGGAAACACGTGGAGTGGGGGCTGTGTGTGTCACTTGTGAGCGTATCGTGCCCAGGATGCCTGGGAGCCCAGCTGTCCCCAGAGCAGTGTCAGTGCTGCCGTCCCAGATCCCTGGAGCTTCCCACAGAGCCACTGTCCCCACTCAGAGCCTGTCACCCAAGACAACCCAGGGCTTGGGTCGAGGCTTCACTCTGTTTTCACTTTTTTCCCTGTGGACAGGTTTGGGGAGGGAAGCCAGCCACGGTAGTTTCCTCCAACCCTGTTACACGCTGAGGATGCTCAAGGAAGAGAGGCTTTCTGCCCCACGTGGGGAGAGGCACCCAGTCTCCTCCTGCCTGCGTCTCCAACTCCAGGACCTTGGGATGGATACACTGGAGGAGGCCTTTCTGCCACCATGAACCAACAGAAACTATGGAAAGGAACTGACTGTTTTGGTCAGGCTGGGCCTGAGGACATGGGTACCCTGGGCACAAAGGTGGGAACGGGTGGCTCTCAGGGCCCGAATCTGGGAGAGGTGGGAACCTGGACAAGGCCCCTCCAGGAGTCATCAAGGGTCACATCCCACAGGACAGGCTATGGGAATCGAGGGACCTGGCCTGGCCAGGTGCTCCAACCAGCATCCCCTCACCCAGGCCAGGCCCGAACTCCTTGCTGAACAAGGAGAGGCCACCCAGCTCTGCTGCCCGGCACAACTGCAAAGACTGGATGAATACTGGAAAAAAGCACACACTTTATTTGCATAGTATTTTGTCATTGAATTTTACAGCTTAGAAGAGAGCAGGAGACGAACTGTGGTCCACACTGATAGGAGACGCACCGAGAAGGGAGTGTTTGGGAGCGTCTGGCCACTTCCAGGAGCTTGAGCATCTGGCCTGGGAGCAGGCACCTCTCAGAGCCGCACGTCCGGAAGGTCCCCGGTGCTACTCCCGAGGAGGTGTGTGGGAGCACCCACCCTCCCCTGCCAGCCCAGTGGGAGCAGCACATCAGCCACTGGAGCCACGGGAGCTGGCCACGATCAAGGTTCAGAGTGTTCACACTCTGCACTTGGCAATGTCAGAGCGGGCCCTCCCTCCAGTGGAAACCCAGGGCCACAAGGGGCCACGGGGAGTGCCGCACACACCTGTCCCCTCTGTCACAAGCTTGGGGGCTTTTCTTTCACACTCCTCTGGAGGACCTTGAGTTAGGAGCCAGCTGTCACATGAGAGAGACTCAAAGGCCCGCTGTGCCTACGGGGCACAAGTAGAGCTTCAAGGAGCCCAGTGCAGGCAGGCGTCAAAAGCCAGGTCCCAGAGCACCGAGGTAGTCTAGGAGAAACAAGACCCGGAACCAGGGCTTCCGGATCTGCACATCCCTGAGTCCCCAGAGGACCTCGGCCTCCATGGGATGAGCCGGCCCTGAGAGGGTTCACGAGGGCTGGGCTCAGCCCACTGGCAGCCAAGGGGCCAGCACAGGCTCTGAGGGGGAAGGGAGGAGGCACAGGGAGAGGCCAGGGCCAGGCTGCAGTGGTTGGAGTGGGTCTGTGTTCAGCCCCAGCTCTGAGGGCTCTGCCTACACACTTAGCCTCAAAGGTTTCTGCTGTCCCCATAAGTGGCCAGCATAGCTGTGCCCTAGGAGGGCTGGTCCCTTTGTTTTTAGCCAGCATCCACCCCGGGTGCTGAGAAGGCACTAAAATATGACCAGCCACCTAGAGAGCCAGGTGGCAAGGTGCCCATGTGCCTGCCCTCAGGTGACCCTCCCTGGCCACCAAGACCCCTGCCCTCCCCTCTTCCCTCTCAGGTCATCCAACCACTCAGAGGTCACCCCTCCACACTCATCCAAAGGGGGGCAGCAAGGCTCAGGAGGAAGACCCAGCAGGGTAGCGCCTGCATGCATGTCCCTGGAGGGCCTGCCACCCCACTGGACAGAGGGTTGGGGGAGTGGACGGGGCGGGCCTGCAGCCTGCACTAGATGCGGACAGCAGCAGACAGACAAGTCACTGTTTAATCAAAGTGAAAGGACCTGGGATCATCTGGAAAGGCACACACGCCGCCGGGGAATTAAATCAGCCCCAGGTGTCCTTGGGTACGACCTTGAGGACAAAGGAGTCGTGGACACGGCCACACAGGTTAGCTGTTCGCCTGTGCAGAAGGAAAAAGAAACAGACGTTGCTTTCTTCAAACAGCAACAGGCAGGCTACTCCTCCTCCAGGTGCAGATGGCAGGGCTCAGGCGCAGGAAGCAGGGGCCAGGCTGCAGGGGGATGGGCGGTAGGGACCCCAGCACCTCTGGGAACAGGCTCAGCCTGGGAGCCACACTCGGCTGAGGACACCAACACCTCAGGGGTGTCACCGTGGAGTCCTTGCTTCCTACCTGCCACACGTCCTGACACCCGGTCCTCTGCCGCTGCAGCCACACACACCCGCTCCTCTGCTCCCTCACCCCTGTGCCCAGCCCCCACTGTCCCTCCTTGTTGTCCCCAATCACAGCCACACCTGTCTGCGTGCAGCCACCTGCCCCTCTCCAGGTGAGGCCCAGCCCCAAGGTAACGTGAAGGCCCTGCACCCAGATGTCATTGAGGGGACAGAGGTAGAGCACTGCCCCTGGTCCTGGCCCTCCTTCAGCCCCTGAGACCTTGGGGACACGAGGAGAGGAAGAGCATGTCTCTCACCAGTGCCAGCCTGGAAGGAGTCAGGACCTGAGACTATGGGTGGCCTGCTGCCCCTGAGTTGGGGACACTCAGGGCTCTTCCAGCAGAGGGGCTCAGGATGGCAGGGCAGGATGGCAGGGGCCTGGGGTCACCCTCTCCATGCTCCTTACCCTGCTGCAGGGTCTGGGGACCCAAGGCCCCCAGACACTCCTGCACCCCTTGAATATGGGGGCTGCCTGGGGCCCTTGGGAGGTCCCCATGAGGGGGACGCCCCATCCGACTCTTCCCTCTGCTCCCTGCCCCTCACCACAGGGTTCAGTTGATGTGGGCGCAAGGTGACTGGCCAGCTGAGCCAGCTCCAGTGCAGAGGGCAGAGCCCCGAGGAGGGTCCTGCTGGCTTCTGCCACCAGCACCTGCGGGCACCAGGGCCTGGGGACACTGGATTGGGGGAAGGTGATCTTGATCTAGCTTCACTACAGCCATGGGAAGCAGGGTGGCCTGGTGCCTTAGTGGCCAACCAGCTTCCCACAGCAGAGGCTGGCCTCCTCTCAAGGAGACGAAAACCCAGTGGAAAGGACAGGAAGTTACCCTCATCTGTCGGTAGATCCAGTCTGTGAACACCGTCATGTTTCCGTACACTCCGGGCCTGTTAGGCTTGGCACACCCAGATCCCCAGCTCGTGTCCCCAATCAACCACCAGACTTCATTCTTCAAAGTGACCAGCGGCCCTCCACTGTCCCCCTGGGGAACACAGCAAGTTACCAAGAGTAGAAAGGCTAGTTGGAACCCTCAGCCCATCTCAGAGCACCTAGAAGGCGCGCGGTCGGGGGTTAGGAGTCGGGATGCCGTCCGCCCTCCACCCCGGGAGGCAGGCTGGGGCATCAATGGACCCAGGCACCCAGCTCAGCGTGGCCAAGAGGCTGGCTGTCTGTGGTTTAAGTCAGCACACTCCCTCCTGCTGCCCGGGACTTCCCCAGGGAAGGGCTCTTTCCCAGGAAACCGAGCACAGGAGGCTCTCATGCTGTTGGTGACCACCAGTCCCCACAGCTGCCCCAGAGCCATATCACCAGGAGGCTTCACAGAGCCCCGCAGAGCATGGACCCTCACAAGGGATCGGCAGGAACTGGCGAGGCTCAGAGTTGAAGAGAAACTGGCAATTACCTGGCAGGAGTCGATGCTGCCCTGCAGGTACCCGGCACAGATCATGGCCGGAGTGATGAGGTTATTGTAGACATATTTGCTGTTGCAGAGTGAGTGCTCAATGAGGTGCACCATCGCAGCGTTCAGCACGTCCGAGGTCTTCCCTAAGGACAGAGGCAGGGACCAGCGGCTCTCGAGGGCGATTGGATGTCCTTCCCTGAGGGCATGCCTGCTGTCCCCTCCCTCTGCCCATCCTGATCCCAAGCATGGCATGCTAGGTAGGGTCAGTGTGGTTTTCCCCATTAAGATGGGGCAACTGAGGCACAAAGCCAGGTGAACTGCCTCAGATCATCAACCACTGAAGAGCAGAACTGAGACTCAAACCAACTGCCCACGCCTTGCCCCGCGCTGCCCCCACGCCCCGTTGGCCTGCATGCCCCGAGCCTTACCTTTCTCATAGGT
This sequence comes from Spermophilus citellus, assembly GCF_964194105.1. NCBI lineage: Eukaryota > Metazoa > Chordata > Mammalia > Rodentia > Sciuridae > Spermophilus > Spermophilus citellus. The sequence goes on from NC_138188.1 coordinate 162,026,648, forward strand.
GGCCCCCCACCCAGAGATCCAGCACGGCTGTTGTGCCTCCAGCATCATGCCAGGATTGGGCAGGCACACGGGCTTCACCCTGTCTGTGCCAAGAGGAGGAAACCATGAGCCCTGGGAGTCCAGCAGTGGCCTCAGGCAAGAGACTGCGCCTGGCCTGGCCCTGTACAGAGGCAGCCCCCACCACCCTGCCCCGAGAACCCCGGATGCCTTATGTGCCTTCACACCCCCACTGTGTGCCCTGGCAGGCCCCTCTTTCTAACAGGTGAGAAGTTCCCCTCTGAATCCTGTGACATCGCTGCTCCTAAAAACACGTTCAGCCTCCGGCTCCTGGCTCCTGGTGGGCTCCTCTGTGAGAGCCCTTTCCCACCTTGAAGGCAAGTTCTTCATGGGGAGGGGGAGGCCCTACTTCATCTGCACCCACATGGGGCTAGAACATTCCAGACCTTCGCATAGACTAGTGCGGGGGCCAAACAGGAAGCTGAGGGGACGCGATGGTGTAACCCGTGATTCTAAAGGACATCACTCCCTGAGTGTACCCGGGGAATAGAGCTCTCTTTAGAAATTGCAAGCCTCATGCTCCCAGCTGGAGGTGATTCCATCCCCGCAGACGTCTGGCAATGTCTGGAGACAACTTTGATGGTCTCGACTAGTGGATGCTACTGACCTCTAGTGGGCAGAGGACACGGACGCTGCTAAACGTCCTGCAAGGGGCAAGCAGCTGCACATCAATGAGGAGCAAATCTGGCCATCCCTGCTTCCCTTCCCCACACCAGGGCACTCCTGGCCTCTGCCAAGCCCTCCTCTAGCAGCGCCAATCTGTTCAGTGCCAATCTGTCTTCCCTGACCACGCGTCTCGCTAACAACCAGCACCTCTCTCCTTACAACCTAGCCCAGCACCACATCACCCTGGCCACCCGCACCACTGAATGTCAGCATCGCCCCGGCCACATGTACCATTGAACATCAGCGGTGTCTGCAACTTCATAAGCGCAACATCGTTGTTCTTGGTCTTGGAGTCATAATTGGGGTGAGAGATCACTTTCTCGACCCGGTGTCCACTTCCATAGAGCATGGAGGACTGTCTCAGAAGGCCTGCGAACGCCGTCCAGTACCGCGGGCTGTCGAGAGGCCTGGGAGACAGAGGCACAGCACACCATGTCTCACCCCGCGCCAGACGGTCTTTGAAAACTACGAGCTGGAGCTGCTGCCCAGGCTGAGATGACTCCCCAGGCTGCAGAGCAGGACTGGGCAGGGGGAGGCTCCACCTATCACCCCCCCACACCTGTGCCCCTCTTTCTGCCTCCAGCTGAAGACTCTGGCTGCTGTGGCTACTGCACTGGCCCACAAATGGGCCCTGAATCTGCCCTAAGGTTGCAAACCCTGTTTCTGGCAGGACTGGGTCCTATTAACCTTCAAATGTCAGGTCACTTCCTGGTAGACAGCAGGTACTCAAATACAAGTTTGCTAATAAACACACTTGGACTCTAATAATAATCGAGACATTCCCTTTATCCACGGATTTTATTTGGGATCTGAGGGCCCCCAACTGCTAGAGAGTTCTCAGGATCCAGGGGCCTGAAGGGAGAGGCAGAAGGGGACACTCCTAGGCGAGACATGGACACTCCCTGCACCTTACAGCAGCCCCCATAGAGCAGGTGCAGACCATGTAGGTCAGAAACACTGAGAGACCTGTCCTAGACACACAGCCAGAGGACGGCCAGGCCAGGAGTGAGGCTTCCTGCAACACAGGCAGGTGCCAAAGTAGACACTGAGAAAAGGAAGCGGACGGGGGCAGTACCTTCCACAGCCCCCACGCATCCACCCCTCCCTGCCCGTCTGCATGGGCATGAGGTCCCCGAGTGCATCTGAGGGCTTCTCCTGGCACCAGCATCCGGGAGAGGGGAGGCCCGACAGCAGAGGCCCGGAAGGGCAGAGCAGGAGGGAGGCTGCAGGGACCGGGTCACAGCCATGAGCACAAGCCACCCTGGCTCATGGTTCCTCCTCTTGGCACACACAGGGTGAAGGACACAGGGTGAAGCCCTTGTGCCCCACTCACCTGTGGATACGAAGGCCTTGGAGCTTCACAGCCCTGAATAAGGACACAGAGTCTCATTCCAAACCCAGGGTCCTTGCCACCCCACCACCCGACCTCGAGGGACGTGGACATACTCCTCCACACAGTGGGCAGCGGTCACAATCCACTCAGGGGTGATGATGGAGCCTCCGCAGACGTGGACACCTTGGACATGCAGGCTGACCTGCCAGGGCCAGTCGCCCAGGTTGGCGTTGGATCCACCCACGATCCTGCTCTGGCGCCGCAGAAACGGGCCACCACACTCTGGGGGACAAGCGAACGTCAGCAGGAAGCCAGCCCAGCAGGAGCCACCTGGCACCAGGCCCCCAGCCCAATCCTGAGGGCACAGGGCTCCCACCCAGGGGTTCACCAGGCAGGGCAGTCGGCAGGACTGCCCCCTCACATAACCCTGCATTAGGGGTCCAACAAGAGGTGTCACAGTCTGCACTGGTAGAAGGGAGAGCTCCTGACTCTGCAGATGTCCACAAGTAGGAGAGTGAGGGGTGACTGAGGGGGATGAGCAGAGTGAGGAGGAGAGTGAGGAGAGTTAGGAGGGAGTGAGGGGGAGAGAGTGAGGAGGGAGTGAGTGAGAGGAGAGTGAGGAGGAGAGTGAGGAGAGTGAGGAGGAGAGAGTGAGGAGGGAGTGAGGAGGAGAGTGAGGAGGAGAGAGTGAGGAGGGAGTGAGGAGGAAAGTGAGGAGGAGAGTGAGGAGGAGAGTGAGGGAGGGAGTGAGGAGGAGAGTGAGGAGGAGAGTGACGAGGAGAGAGTGAGGAGGGAGTGAGGAGGAGAGTGAGGAGAGTGAGGAGGAGAGTGAGGAGAGTTAGGAGGGAGGAGGGGAGAGAGTGAGGAGGGAGTGAGGAGGAGAGTGAGGAGGAGAGTGAGGAGAGTGAGGAGGAGAGAGTGAGGAGGGAGTGAGGAGGAGAGTGAGGAGGAGAGAGTGAGGAGGGAGTGAGGAGGAGAGTGAGGAGGAGAGGTGAGGAGGAGAGAGGGAGTGAGGAGGAAAGTGAGGAGGAGAGTGAGGAGGAGAGTGAATGAGGAGG